>NC_136511.1:68400808-68615808 GCF_053919585.1 Euprymna scolopes
ATTGCGTCTTACATAGAACGCAAACGGCATTACTGAAATGTAAATATTAAAAATATTTAATTATTCCTTTTATATTTTGCTTTGCGCACATCTAACTTCCCAACCTGGAATGGTAGCCTTTCTTTGTTTGCTGTGATAGTTACAATTCAGGCCATTTTTGTCGGACACAAGAATCTAAATCACAGTCAGTCTGATTTCATCGGCATCACCTCGGCTGAATATCCAACATAAACATATGACTTCTAATATGCTACCCAGGTTAAGGGTTATGCTACAAATCTACGTAATATATACTTAACTGCAAATCTATGCTGTCTACAAGGTTACGTTTACTTACTTTAGTTATAGACATCTTACGAAAATATGAAAATACGAATAGTAATATTCGATTAAAGAAGCTTTTGCTTTGTATATTCACATCTTTTTTTATAAAACTAGGATATTGTTCCAAAGAGGGGGGGACTGTAAATTACGCGCCTGAGCTCTAAAATCTGGTGCACACGTATAAATAACTAAAGGATATGCCATATGATTTGCCGATATCATGCAACTAACCACGCAACTTCCATTACTACCCTATCTATCAAGTCTGAGTTTTTTCATTCGAGAACAGGAAGGACAGTCACATTTTTGGTTCAATAATTTCATTAGTTAATATAAACACGTGCGCAGCATCGCGAGTTAATTGAATAAGGCTTTCTTTGCTTGTCCATGGTAAACAAGGAAGACGACTAGCAGATTGTTATTAAAATAAAATTCTGCAAATATGTCATATTACATATTGTAAAATCTAAATTTTGTCTGGGATAAGATTGAACATACTCACTAATTGAAGCGTGTGGTTAAAATGAATCATCAGTTGCGTAAAACTCCAGACGACGAAATATTACAGATCGAAATATTTTGTATACTTCTGATCGAAAGGTGATTCAAGAAACTACAATAAAACTTTAAGGTATGTTTAGAAGTGAGGGCTATTCTTTAATCAAATATTTCTACACAATAATGCCTACTTGAGATAACTTGAATAACTACTGAAGAGAACTTGAATAACTACTGGAGAGAACGTGAATACCTATTGGAGAGAACTCTCGCTTGTCCTTTTTTACGAAGGAGGCTGTCCTATCAGCAGGTGCAAAATAACGGGGCTGCTGTATTGACATTTGGTGAATGGATTCTGGACCATACAGTAGTTTCTGGTAGGGCCTCTCGATGGACTACTAGTGGGTAATTGTTACGGCTTTACCTTATCATGTGCTACAAAAATAATTATTGTCTTTTTCTCTCTTACTTTCTCTCTCTGTCCTGCTCCATCCAAGTCTACCGACCTGCTCCACAAATTCCAAAACCTCATCATGACAAAGCTCAAAATAAAAAAAAAAACACGAATAAACTTAGAACCCATTCCTCCAACGTAGACCCCTACTACCTGGTCTCCTTCTTGAACATCAGGGGTCTATGTTCCAACCTTCCAGAGGTTTAAACACAATTACAGGAGATGAAACCGGACATATTCTTTCTAAGTGAAACTGGCCTCGGGCCAACCACTTCCCTAGACGAATTAATTATTAAAGGATACTCTAACTTAACATCTAAATCTGACCACAAGATCGCCATGGGCATGGAATATGTGCCTACATCAAATATGGCTTTCCATGTAGTAGGGATATCTCCATAGAAGACCCTAATTTATCTTATATGTGCTTCCGGGTTGCACTAGCTTACACCACTGCATTTATATTTGCCCTCTATCGCCCCCACAGCAGTGGGGTTACTATCTTTAAGAGCATATCTGAGAAAATTGACCATATCCTGTCTGCTCATACTTCGGCTAACATTCGCATTTGCGGTGACTTCAATGTCTATAATGTGGAATGGCTGACCCACTCGAATAAAACCGATGACGAGGCGAGGTTCTGTCATGATTTTGCCACTGCAGATTGTTCACGAACCCATCCGTGTGCCCGATACTACCGGTCAGTATGCAAGCCTTCTAGACCTTTCCTCACAACTTCCCCTGAGCTATGTTCATGTTCCGTTCTATCTCCCCTGGGATCCTCCGACTATTCTGTCGTATCAGTTAAGATAAAAATGAAATGTAATAAGTCTTCAGACGTACCTCTCCACCGTACTGTATATCGATACTCTATGGCTGACTGGGATATCTTCCGTACATTCATATCTGACCTACCTCTGAATTCCATGTTTAAAAAGGATGTGTCCTCTATACTATCAGACATGACCGAATGGTTCATTGTAGGCATTGACCGATTCATACCATCCAAAATATTCCAACAAAAACCTAACAGCCAGCCATGGTTCTCCCTTGAATGTGCTGCTGTCATCGCGCACAGAAATCATTTTTCCATAGCTACCAACGTAATAGATGCACTGAGACTAAAGCTGCTTTCAGGACTGCCAGAACCCACTGTAGAAGAGTAATAAAAATGCAAGAGAGCTATATACTCCGTCCGTTAAATCAAAAGTAACTGAGCAGCTGTTTGGTTCCTACCAGTTCTGCCAAATAGCAAACAGGATCTTGAACAGAAGCGTGCGTTCTATCCCAATTATCATCACTGGACCTGCGGTCATCTCGTCAACATCAGACAAGGCCAGAATATTTGCCAAGAACTTTGCAGCTAACTCTACCCTATGTGACAAAGGCCATCAACTCCCCGTATTTCCTCCTATAACAGACAACACGCTATGCAACATACTAATATATGTGCGTGAGGACGCCAAGCTAATCAAGAACCTTGATTCCAGTAAAGCAACTGGTCCTGACGGTATTGCAATTATAGTGCTGAAAAAGCTCACACCAGAAATTGCCCCCATACTTACAAAACTGTTTAAGCGTTACCTAAAGGAGCAGTACTTTCCAGCACCCAGGAAAACCTCATCAGTATGCCCTGTATTTAAGAATTCAGGTGAAAAGTCATCTCCCTCTCAGTACAGACAAATAAGTCTCCTGTGTGTCATGAGTAAGTTGTTGGACTCCATATTAAATAAAGAAGTAGTCAACCACCTCAACACAAACAACCTTCTTAATGATATGCAATATGGTTTTCGTTCTGCAATATCTACAGCAGATGTGCTAACGGTTATATCTTATAGGATTATTGAATCTCTTGACAAATATTTCCTTTCAGGGCAATTGCTCTTGACATATCGAAGGCCTTCGATAAGGTATGGCATAAGGGCCTACTTCACAAGATTTCCAGCTACAGTATCACTGGAAATGTTTACTCAATCATTAAATCATTTCTCTCCGATAGATTCATAAGAGTAGCAGTTGATGGGCAGAAATCAGAGACCCTCAGTATTAATGCTGAAGTCGCTCAGGGGTCCTTCCTGGGCCCAACTCTCTTCCTGATCTGCATCAATGTTCTCCCAAAGCACATACTTAAATCATTCGTTTACATCTATGCTGATGACACGACCGTCTATGGCAACACATCAAAGGCCGTAAATGACAAAGTTCTCTCTAATTCTCTCTCCTTTGATCTTGAGCGCGTCGTACAATGGGGGAAGAGGTGGCTGATCACTTTTAATGCATCCAAAACCAAGCTTCTCTCTTTACATCATCAACTCTCTGATCCCCATCTGGCATCAATTGAATGGATGGGGAGGCTCCATGTTTTTACAAGCTTCTGGGTTTGACCTTTACTACTGATCTGAAATGGAACAAGTACATCAGGTCTGTTGTCAAGGACGCTGGGAAAATGGTGGGATCCTTCTACCGCTCCAGAAGATATCTCAGTACCGACGCAATTCTCTATCTATATAAAAGCCAAGTAGGTCCAAGACTAGAGTACTGCTTCCACATCTGGAAGGGAACTGCTAAAAACAGCCTATTCTGCCTTGACAGTGTACAAAGTAGACTTCGTGGTTTAGTCGGGGATGCCCTTTTCTCTTCCCTGCAGCCTCTCTCCCATAGAAGAGACGTGGCGAGACTGTCTTTGTTTTATCGTTATTTCCATGGCAAGTGCTCGTCTGAGCTCCAATCTCTCGTCCCCTCTCGCCAATCTTTCACGAAAAACATCCGTCTGGCTGAAACTACTGTCAATAATTTTCCCCACTCTTTATCTGTTCCTAAATCCAAACGTAGATTCCATAGGCAGAGCTTCTTTCTCAGAAGTGCACGACTGTGGAACTCTCTCCGGTTTGCCTGTTTCCCACCTGACTACAACTTGGAAGTCTTCAAGTCCAACAAAAACAAATTCCTGACAAATCGCCCCCTTAAGTAAGACACTCTATCAAATCTCCAATACTAATGATTGCTACAATACTATCTCATTGGTTACTGTACACGCAATAACCCTTATCCCTGAGTGGCCCCCGGGCCTTGATAAGTGGTGACCCCCATGCAAAAAAAAAAAAAAAACTTAAATGCCTAGTGGAGAGAACATGAATGGCTACTGGAGAGAACGTGAATGGTTACTGGAGAGAACGTGATTGCCTTCTTGATAGACTTGGATGCCTATTGGAGAGCACTTGATTGTCTAATAGAAACGTTCCTCGAGTGTCTAAAGTATCATTGCATAGGGGTTTGTCGGGACAACCTGTCATAAAAATACTATTCCCTATACGTAAACCTTGACTAAACATTCGCGGCTCTCCGTATGGCTTATGCACATTGGCTAGTAGGAGAAATAATGCACCTTCTTGCAGTGATGTTACCTCACGTAACAGCACAAAGCTGAATACTCCAAAAGACTAGATGTATTTTTGACCTGATATCAAGTAAGACTAAGATACAAAAGGCAAATATACTATAATATTTTAAAAGGGTCAATCAGGGAGTGAGAAATGATTTATCGAATTTCTTTACTAACTCAGTGTAAATGAAAACGTTTATGGGACATTCGTAGTTTAACTTTGTGGATCTGGCGAGAAGCGGTGTGTCAACCTTCTCTCTCTCTCTCGCTTTCTCTCTCTCCCTCTCTCTCTCACTCACTCTCTCTCTTTCTCTCTCTCTCTCTCTCTCTCTATATATATATATATATATATATATATATACATATATATACATGGTGGATTCTCTCATCGAAGACGATGAATGAGGGTTCAGTATGCAATCTTCAGCAGCTCCCAAGCTCTGTGACACCACATGCGTAATTGCAATCCTGTAGACGTCCGGCACACGCCTCCGCAGATGGTGAACTTTCATATGCTCGTCGGTCAAAGATGCCTTCTCGAGTAAACAGATAACCCTGCTTTGCTGCGTGCTCTGAAACCACAATGGCATACATATTCATTTTAAGGTGGATGTTTCTTGTGTTTTGCCTTCATATTTGCACGCATGGTGTCCCTATGACAAAGGCGGTTATGTTCTAATTATTTGGTCCCTAGGAAACACATCTTCCTCCATTTTCTGCAATCCCTGCCATGAAAGTAATGATTAAGCATAATCAGGCTTGCAAAGCCTCTTATGTGAGAAAGAGGTTGCAGCGAAGCAAAAACGGATATCTCCACTAGACTACGAAGTCTATTTTGAACTATCTCAAGGCAGGATAAGACTTTCTAGCAGCTCGTGCCAGATGTGGTAAGAGTACTCAATCATTGGACTACCTGGGTCTTATATAGGTAGAGAATTACATCAGCAGTAAGTTATCTTCTAGCTCGATAGAAGGATACCACAATTTTCCAGCAATGTTGGCAACAGATTTGATGTAGGTGTTCCATTTCCACCATATATATATATATACTAGCGGATACCCCACTAGATAATGATGGTCAACGGGATCGAATGATGATCAACGAATTTTTCGATGTCCCATATTGTTATTATCATCGGAATCTGTGAAACCCCTCAATCTTTTACAATCTTTTAATTAAATCCAGCGATTGGGGACATATTTCGGTGCACAACGAGAAAACCTCGCACGCCGTCTCGCAGTGACTTAGTCCACAATACATTGTAGTCTACTTTGCACGACAGAGAACCTACCATTGATTTTATAAATTATTATTTTATATATAAGTGTTGATTGAAAGTTTAAAATACAAACGTCAAGTATCATGCTTCAAATGTGCTGTAAACAGAAACATTCAATCTAACGATCCCCTTACATATCAAATAATCTATTGCCTGGACTTATAACATGTACGGGGATCATAGCTTAAGTTTGAGATTAAAATCTAAATGCCAATTATTATGATGAAGCGTAACCCTTTATTTACTTCGCGGTAGGGTAGAGTGCCATTGTTCCATCAGCCATGGCTGGAATGAGGTCCTAAGTGACTCGCAATTGTATTTTTCAGGATTAAACCTTCAACTTTCAAAAGAATATCAATTTTTACACTTGTTTTTTCCAAGTATACTAACCAGTGTATCACGGGTCCTTGATAAGAGTCTGTGACATATTTTAATTGAATAGGCGTCTGACGCGACGAAAACCTCATGACATCATTATGCTATTGTAGACAGAACAGATACTACACTTGGATCCTAATTAGAAACCGAGAATGTATGTTTTAGATTCACGTATGCCCCAAAAGCGTCATCACTTTTTCATAATTGTTTTTCATTGCGTCCTCGATGATTGGGAGATCCTATTTATTGAAAACGAGAAAAGAAGGTAATAACACACTACGGACATTAGATTATTATATAAATACGCTAATTTAATGGTCGTAGTATGTTATCACCGTTTGTCTTCTTTAATGATCAATAGGATCTATCGAATGATGTATAATCTTGAAAACGTGACAAGTGTACGTACGTTAAAGGTACTACAGTAATAATATATAGAGAAAATGTTTTGATTATTAAAATGGAACTTTTACATTAATCTTACAAGCTACCTCGTTGTAGTCAGCCGTTCCAGAAAAGACGTAAACACTTTTATTTCCGTGATTCAAGAATTAGTGCCGAATAAATAAAATTGTATTAGGTTTAGTATTAGAAAATGTTATTACTGGGTACGTATGCAATATTATTAATTAAAGTTTGTTTGGTTTAAATTTAAATGGCTTCGAGCATTTTCTTGTATTCCAGCATTTTTTGTTAATTTGCTTTTTACAAAATCAGTTAAAAATTTTGTGCAAATTCCCGAGTTCAACAATATACACCTAAAGAAGGTCATAAATTAGATCGAACAAAACGTTACGAAAATAGCACTCAAAATGAGAACAGTAGTCCGAACTATCATAATAAATTTCTTAAACATGATTTCTATTTATTTTTTACAAGGTGGTCACCACTTATCAAGGCCCGGAAGCCGCTCGTGGATAAGGGTTATTTTAAGTACAGTACGTTAGTGTGGATATTTTAGAGTGTCTATTTAAGGGGGTGGTTCATCAGGAATTTGTTTATGTTGGACTTGAAGACATCCAAGTTGTAATCAGGAGGGAAGCAGGCAGACGGAACAGAGTTCCACAGGCGTGCAGTTCTAAGGAAGAAGTTTTGTTCATGGAATCTACGTTTTGATTTAGGCATAGATAAAGAGTGGGGAAAGTTTTTGACAGTGGATTCAGCTAGACGGGTGTTTTTCGTAAATTTTAAGCTTGGAGTATATATTGATTAACGCCCCATGAACCTAACAACAAGAAGACAGCCAAAATATGTCGTATGAACATTTCTGAATTTTTGGGATGGGGATAAAATAAAGGGTTTCTTTCGAAATTCTCTGACGAATCCCAAGTTCCACAAAATGATTCGAGAGTTCGAAAGAACAATTCGAATAATTCGATAAGATACACAAACAAAAATTCGTAGGTTACGTCGACTAAAAATAAAACTCAACAGGTGTCCGAAGAATTAAAAAAAAAATTTTTTATAAACTTTCTAATAATCTATAAACACATTTCAAATAAGCGTCTTTCGAAGTATTAATGAAACTAAAGATTACAAAGATTGATAAAAAAATAGTAAATTATTTTATTTTGAATGTTGACAGTTTCTGCGTAATCTGAAGCCCTACTGTTTCTTTTGTCAGTTACAGTGATTGATGGTGTTATAAGTAAGGTTTTATTTAAGATTAACACAGAAAAAATAGAAAATATATCTACACATAACATACACACGTATGATTGTCAATTAATGACTCTATCTGAGTAATCTACCGTTTCTAAAAAAAAATTCAAAAATAAGTAAAATTTACACCTGAAACAAATATATAAATCGTTAAGAAAAATAAATATTGTTCAGGGATGTCTGACAGAAAAGGCCTTTGATAGGATGTGGCATAAAGTTCTACTCTACAAGATCTCTAGCTACGATATAGCTGAAAAGGTCTTCTCGACTTTTAAATCATTTATCCTTGACACGTTCATAAGCGTAGTGGTTGATGGGCAGAAATCAGAAGCACAATGTATTAATGTTAGACTCCCTCGGGCGTTCATACTGGACCCAACTCTATTCCTGACTAACATCAATGATCTGCCAAATCACATCCTAAGATCATTCGTGGACATTTATGCTGACGACATAACCACTAATGGCAACAACTTCAAAGGTCGTAAAAGACCAAGTTCTCTATGATTTTCTCTCCTCTGATCCCGGTCTGGTATCAATTGAAATGAATGGTTCTCGTCTTTGGGACTCTCCGTCTTTTGACAAGATTCTGGGTCTGAAATTTGTTCTTGATCTTAAATGGAACACGTGCATCAAATCCGTTGCCTAGGTCGCTGGAAAAATAATGGGACATTCAACCGCTCCGTTAGATGTCTCCCTGGTCATGTAATTCTGTACCTGTATAAGAGCCAAGTACGTCCAAGTATGGAGTACTGTTGTTACATGAGGGCAGAAGCTGCTAGAAATACTGCCTTTTCAGAGTTCAAAATAAACTTCGCAGTCTAATAAAGGAATACCTTTTCTCTTCCCTGTAATCTGTTTCCCAGAGAAAAAACGCTGTAAGCCTATTTCTGCTTAGCTTTCAATCTTTCGTCCCACATCACCACGAAAAACAGTCGGCTAGCTGAAACAACTATCAATAATTTCCCTACTCTTCTTTATATTCAGCTAAACCTAAACCTAGATTCCATGAACAAATCTTCTTTCTTAGAACTGCACGCCTGTTTACCCCTTTTCCGTTTCCTTGCTTTCCAGCTGATTACAATATGGTTGTCTTAAAGTCCAACGTAAAGTTGATGATGAGCCGCCCCCTTATGTAATCCAATTTACCAAATTTCTACTACTAACTACTGTAGATTAATAAACCTTATTTTAAGGTTGCCTCTGGGCTTTTATAACTGGTGACTCCTTTGTAAAAAAAGTATATTAAGTTATAACATCCTCTTGCTGCCAAGTCTTTCTATATTGATGAAAAAAGATAACCAAGCTCTTTCCACTATCAACGCTCTGACCACCATCTGGCCTCAGTTTATGCTATTCCCTATTGTTTAAGGAAAACACCATTCTTTGACAAGCTTCTGGGTCTCACGTTCACCCCTAATCTCAAATGGAGCACATACATCAAGTCCGTTGTTAAAGTCGCCAGAAGAATTGTTGGATTATTGTACTGCTCCATCAGATATCTCACTTCCGATGCAAGCTTCTACCTATATAAGATACTGGTAATCTTAAAAAGGATGATTGAATCTTCTTAGCATATAAAGACGTATACAGAACAGGAGACTTCGGTTGAGTTGCCACATCTGGGCAGGAGACGCTCGGCGCATCTTTTCCTATCTTGATAGAGTTTAAAATTAGCTTCAAACCCCGATGAGTCATGCTTTTCTATTACTTGCAACCTCTTTCTTACAGAAAAGACGTTGTTAATCCGTCTGTACTTAATCGTTATTCTCATAGCCACTGCTTGCCTGAGCTCCAATCTATGGTTCCTTTTGACAAACATTCACAAAATAAAGTCGTCTAGCTACAGCACCCATCAACAATTCCCGCCTATTACCTGGCTGTGCTTTAATCGAAACGTGGTTCCATCAACTAAGCTTATTTTCTAGAACTGTCCTCTTGTGGATCGCTGTTCCGCTGATCTGCTTTCCAGATGACTACAATAAGGTTGTCACCAATTCCAGTGAAAACAAGTTATTATTTAGCCGTCCCATAAACTAGGAAAAGTAAACCAAATTCACACTACTAAGGATTAATACACTACCATACAAAAACTACTTCTTCATCATCAAGTGGCCTTCGGCCCTTGATAAGTGGTGACCCTCTTGTAAAAAAAAAAGATAAAATTCCGGCGACAGTGAAGTTACGCCTGCTGGTGCTGCTTCTGTTTGTTTTTAACTTGTTTTTTGTACGCTGTCGCTTTCTTTAAACAACAAGTCTCCTTACGTTTCTTTAATTAACGAGAAGGAAGTTAGAAAAAAAAACATTAGTAAAACTATTTGACGGTTTACTACAGACAGAACGAAAGGGTAACAGAGATATCTTTCCTTGACTAATATTACGATTACATTTTATGGAGTCAAACTTTTAAAAACTCTTTCGCTTGCGGAACATCAATCTCGGTTTTTTTCAACTACGAAGACATCAGAAACCAAATATATTTTACTCAGAAGCGAACACCCAACAGGTCAAGACACAATTATCAAGAAATCATATCACCAACGAGGCGCCAACAACCTAAGGACTCGAAATTTAAAGTAACCTCCCTCCTCCTACCCCCACATATCTTCCTCCCCCCTCCATGTATCCCAATGTCCTCAGCCACACCAGAGATGAACTTCCCAGACTCCCCACAACCACCTAATGTCCTTAAACTCCAAAACTAAAACATTACCTACATACCAAGCACCCACCTCCCACCTCCCCTTGTTCCCTTCCTCTTTTTCCGCTTGTTCTCGCACCCCCCTGACACCATTCATCCTTTCATTCCACCATAAACGAACATTTCTGTAAAAGTCTGAGGAAGCTACGTGACGGCCAAAAAACGGTCGTGTAGCCGAAACAAAAATGTAACTTAGAAAAATACGGTAATAAAAAAAATAAAACGTATATATATATATATATATATATATATATATATATATATATATATATATATATATATATATATAATTTATATTTTCTTGAGATAAAGCAACCAATAAAGGTTAAAAGAGGTTAATACAACGTTACGGACTAAGCTTTTGTATAAGCAATATCGAATGAATACTTCGCCACTAATTTCTAAGTCGCGGACCGTAACATGCTCGTAAATGTGTAGCGACATGTTACGGCTTGTGGGGAATAAAATATATATATATATATATATATATATATATATATATACTAGCTGAAGTACTTGGCGTTGCCAGGTTGTATTTGATATATGTGAATATTCCATCTTCCTATATAATTACAGTATTGATTAAACGAAACATTAATTCATAATGGGCTTCTTTTTCCATATCCTCACTGAGATACGAGCAAAAGTTGTGTCTTATTTTATAGAGGTCTTGTCAGTAGCACTAATTCTCCTATCTAGGTTAATCTTTTATGCTTTTTGTTCTTCTTTGAAAATATGATGTAAGAATCTATATATTAATACGGTAGCGCTTTGGATTCCGCCTGCAGTAAAATACGTTTAAATATATTTAAAATCATGCAGATATTCGCATTTATTATTGAGAAATATGCAAAACATTTTTTACAAATGACTTTGTGACCTCAGTTAGAAACAAAAGCAATGTATTTGGCGTCCCAGCTGCGTGCTCCACGGATGTGCTATCGAGACAAAGATGATAAAGTCTAAATATTAACTTAAAATAATGAACTTTATGTGATTATGCGCATAATTAAGTATAAACATGTCTCCTAGTTGAAAAGAACATTTCGCATTTCAATACAAGGATATAAGTCTGTATGCTTTATTCATTCACCCAAACAACACTTTTACTCATTATAAACCATCCTTGGTGTATACTTCCTATATTTTGTGAATCTTCGTGTTATGTTATCAGTAGATTAAGAGTTCAGCTGTTAAATATTTACACACTACTGTTTTATATAGATAGATATGCTCTGCTGTATTATATATAAGCAACAATCAAGTTGTTGGTTTGAATAGGATGATGTATAAAGATATAGAAAGCATATGCGAGAACATATTTTTCCACATCTCTCCTTCTAAATTATATATATATATATATATATATATATATATATATATATATATATATATACTAGCATTTCGGCCCGGCGTTGCCCGGGTGTTTGGAGGTGTATGCTGAGCAAAAAAAAAAAAAAAAAAACGGTGATTTTTTTTAAAAATGACCCCTTAAAATTTATTGTTTAGGGCTCAAATAATGTTATTAAGTTAAATCCATGTCCAAGGAACTAATATCTAAAATGTCATGTGTTTAGGCCCAAAATGGTCGGAGGAGTTTGGTAGAGTTCTCTAAAGTCAAATCGTTGAACTTTGACCCCTTAATCGCAAAATTTCTGACTGAAAACCGATCACATCGATTTTCCAAAATCTCAGTACCCTGTATATAAAATTTCGAGTCTGTAGACTAAAAATTAACAGAGTCATTGCGTAGGAAAATGTACACAGACACACACAGATAAACAGACACACAGACACACACACAGACACGTTCATTTATATATATATATATATATATAAGCTTGGGCGCCCGGCGTTGCCCGGGTGTTTGGATTTGTATGTTGAGCAAAAAAAAAAGTGGTAGTAGGAAGGCAGGCAGGCTCGACCCCGTACGGCAAATGAACGGGGTAAAACCTAACGTTTATGCTGTTACGACCACCGCCAAACCGGAAGCGACATTTTTTAAAATTAAGGCTAGACAATCTAAAGGAGAGGATAATTTTCAAAAATATCGGCGAAATCGGTGATCCCCCCCTGTAGAAAAGTGCCTAGTTGAAGGGGAAGATATTAGTGTTTTTAGCCAATTTTTCGATATTTGTCGTATGAAAGATCCAACTTAAAAACGATACTAGTCTTGGTAAAATCCGTCGCCTCTATTGAAAGTTTAAGGCAGACATGCAAACAGACATACACACATACATTTATAGATTGGTAACTAAATATTTTCGACCCAAATTGATGAAAAATCTTGCCCTATCTCTGAATGCCCTTTATGTAAAATTTCAAATATTTAGACCAGAGGTCAATTTTGTCTAACATTTGACCCCTATTATGAGCCCTTAAAATTTATTGTTTTGGGCTCTAATCAAGTTATTAAGTTAGATCCATGTCCATGAAACATATATCTAAAATGTCAAGTGCATAGACCCAAAATTGTCGGAGGAGTTTGGTAGAATTCTCAAAGGTCAAATCGTTGAACTTTGACCCATTAATCACCAAATTTCTGGCCAAAAACCGATTACATCGATTTTCCCAAATCTCAGTAACCTGTACATCAAATTTCGAGTCTGCAGAATAAAAATTGACAGAGTTAGTGCGTAGGGAAATGTACACAGACACACACACACAGACAGACACGTTCACTTATATATATATATATATATACATATATATATATATATACATGCATATGTATGTGTAGATATATAAGGTATGTTAGTAAACATTCATGTTAAAATGGTCGAACGGATTATATTCGATATCGCTGATTCTGAAAACCAAATATTTTATTGCACTATTAAACTCTTTATTTATATATTTTATATCAATGTTGTATTATATATATATACACATATATATATATATATATATATATATATATATATATATATATATATATGGTGACTGCCACTTCTTTACAGAAGACGGCCAACCCTCATGATACGATGGCGTGTGAGTGAGTCCGCATATGATTCCACATAGCCCCACCCGGCCTGCACAGTTTGCCGCATATTCTGCAGGATAACCTTGTTGGTGACCGCTTCCCTCCCTCCTGTGCTCCCAGTTCATGTCCGGCGTGCGTAGTTCCATGACTCTTGAGGCCTGCGTTTGACAGGCACACCCTGCCGCATATCCCGCACGAGTACGCGGGGTCGAGATCAAAGTCCTCTGTATCCTCTCGCTTTCGTAAGGGTCGCTTTATATATATATATATATATATATATATATATATATATATATATATATATATATATATACTAGCTGTACCCAGCCACGCGTTGCTGTGGCTCAGTTTGTTAAAATGGAACACATGTGAAAGTAGAGAAAAGTTTGATTCTTTTTTTCAAGATAATGTACAAATTATTTATTTTTTAACAGATGTATAGAAAATAAACAGAAAAATACTTCCATCATTAATTATACAAAAAAATAAATAAAATGTTGATTTAGTGTTTCAATATGCTTATAAATGACGATAAAACTTGCTGAGTATGCACTGTTTTACGGTTGTTGTAAAAATGGAACGGAAACTTAAATTTCGCTTCATTTTAATCTTTCTTAATGTTTTAATTGTGCCCCCCAAAACGAATATAATCAAAACAGTAACATTCAACAATTGTACTTTATGCATATAAAACACAAAATATTTTTAAAAAAAATTAAGAAAAAAAAAGTTAATAACGAAAGGGAAATAATTCCATTTTTAAACGAAAAAGTCAGTTTTGTATATCTTTTTGTTATTTTTACGTAAGTCCAGCTTACCATTCACGTTGGAAATGTCGACATATATAGGTTGTCGGGTACGTTTACAATGAATAAACACTCCAATCTAGTAGATGTATCAGAATTTTTGTAGGAATTTTTACACCCCTATCACGAAACTGCGAATAAAATATAAAACTCTCGTAATTTCTCTTTTAAAAGTGGGTTGTTTATTTTCTTTATGGATTATACTTCCAAAATAAACTATTAAAGTTGTTTTAAAAGTAATATAAATATTTTTTTTTTATTTTTTAAAAAACAGTAATGAATTTTACGAACTCAATATTTTTCAATTTTTAAACTTTAAAAATCTATCAAAAGTTTTCTATTGATTCTATTTTTACGATATTTTCATGGTCAATGTGAAATTTTATGCTCTTTCCAATAAACCGAATATAATATTTTAGACAAACGTTTTTTTTAATTCACGCTCCCCACCCATTTTCAAGTGTCTAGTAAAAAGTAAATAATTAATTTACACACCAAAGTTTTATATATCAAAAATTGAAGAGAAAAGGTCAATAAGTAATATATTCAAATTTAAAACAAAAAAGTAGTGTTTTTTAGAAATTTACCTGTAAAGTTCGAAGTTTAAAACCTTATTTTTAAAACCACGTTGTTTGTTTTTTCTTTTGTTTTTTTATGAAACCTTGGTCTTGCTCGTTTGATTGAAAAAAAATTATAGCTTGAATTACATTTTTCGAGTAGTTATAAGCTTGGAAAGACAGGGGGTAGAATAATTCACGCCCCCTATTTTGAAATGTCTATTAAAAAGTAAATAAATTATAAATTGAAGAGAAAAGGTCAATAAATAATATATTCAAATTTAAAACAAAAAAGTAGTGTTTTTTTTAGAAATTTACCTGTAAAGTCCGAAGTTAAAACCTTTTTTTTTTAAACATGTTTTTTGTTCTTTTTTAATGAAACCTTGGTCCTTGCTCCTTTAATTGAAAAAAAATTGGGGCTTGAGTTACATTTTTCGAGGAGTTATAAGCTTGGAAAGACGGGGTGGAATTATTCACTATTTTTCACGAAATTTCTTACACCCCTACCAATCTACCCATGTTAAGAACGGCTTTTGGAATAGACAACCCTAACCTTGCCAGAATACCCGAAAAGTTATAAAAGTTGACGTGTCGAATGTGAACGATGAGTTGGAGGTAATGAAAAAATGTACCGAATTTAAAAGGGAACGAAATTCAAATTTCCGTTCCATTTTTACAACCGTAAAGCAGTTCATTCTATGCAAATTTGACCTAACTTACTGTATTAATGCTATTTTTTAAGCAAGAAAAAAAAGGTAAATATCCAGATACGCTACTACAGAACACCGACCACTCTAATTTGTTTTTTTACAGGTAATTGAGGTCGCTGATAACGAATCTGATAGTCAAACTTGGGGAAAATTTACCGTTTGCATGGTATTTACCCCTGAACCCACGGACTTCTTTCCACCATTTTGCAGCTTCCGTTTATGCTACGCGCATGCACGCTGTAGCATAAACGACGGCTTCACCAAGCAAACTACGTTGGGGGGGGAGAGGATTTGTTTTTCCAGGACATAGAATTTTCTAATTTTCAAAAATACATTATAGCGCTTTTTGGGTGGAAAATTTAAAATTAGCTGAAAAAGAAATAAAATAAGAAAAGGAAAGCACACCAAGTTGGAGTAGGGGGGTAATTTATCTTGGTTTTTTTTTTAACTGGAACATAGAATTTTCAAATTTTCCGTAAGTAACGCACCGACATTTACCAATTAGAACACCATTTAACATTTTCCGAAGATTTTACTTTGTACATTGGGGGCGCGAGCATCACCCCCTCTCCCCAAACAAATTAGAGTGGTCGGTGTTCTGTAGTAGCGTATCTGGATATTTACCAAGAAAAAATATTTAGGTTTGGCTATAAATTCCTAAACTCATTTCACCCTAAATAATTTAGGTGACTGAAATAGGAATCTAATTGAATCTTTAATTTCCTAAATAGTATGCGAGAATTCATTTTTCTTCGAGTTATATCGAATTCATTAATACGGACTTTAGGGGCTTTTTCGTAATGTTACTGTAAAAATTATTTTTTATTGTTACAAATTACGATGCTTTAAAAAAAGCAAAAATAAATTCTTGCGTTTTTTATTTACTACTGAAACCCATAACTTTAGTAAAGGTATTTTTGTTTAAGCAAAATAAAACATTTTCACTAAGAGTTAAGTAAAAATAATTAGTTCATTATATTCTGCGATCATTATTTGAAAAATACTGCAATTTTCATTAAAATTCGTTAATTTCCTGATTTTTTGTGAATTTTTAAATAAAGGGAGGAGTAAAAATGTGTATACACTTTGAGCGTCGGCATTCATTTTGCGACCACGTGTAGTTAATTTTAATTAAATTTCAATCACATGGTTACATTATCAATAATCATGTAATAAAACCCATTGAAAATTTACCGATATTGTAAACACATTCTGTTTACATTAAGCCTGTATTGTTTTTTTTAGTGTAGCAATGTTGTCAACTGAGATTTAAAAAAAAACCGCGAGATCAGGAGAACGAAATGTATAGAAAATCGCTAGATTTTTAATTTGTATCGTCTAAAATTTTCAAAAATCGCTAATCCCCCCTCCAAAAAAAAAGACTCCATATTTTAACTTTCTACAATAAAAAAATTATAAATATAGTATATTCAATATATAAAATGTTCCGTGTTTTCTCACTATATGTTTCTGGAATTATATTGAAGCGGTTAGCTCCCCAGAAGGCTTACATATTTTATCAGCTAGTTTTGCCTGTTTTTTTTCAGAGAAGGTATTTTTTTTTGCAGGAAACAAATTATAAACTCAAACTTTTTATAATAAAAGTTAAATTGAAATATACTGCAAATTAAACATCACAATAATGGTGCAACATATTTTGAAATTAGAAAAATAAAAAACAAAAAAAACTTTGTTTAGCATATTAAAAGTATTTAGGTTGGTAGATAATTAAATTCTACTGTATTGGTATAAGTTTGTTTGTTTTTTTTGCTGTTATTTCTTGCTTTTTACAATTTTAGATCGTATTTTAAACTAAACTTCGGAGGTTGGAATGCCCCCACCTGAAATGTACTTGGAAAAATCGATTTTATAGTGAGATTTAAGAATGGTTAGTCGAAAAAAGGTGAAAAACAAAACAAATAATCAATAAATAATTGTTACCAAAGGCAATAAATGCTACTTTTTTTTTACTTACATGAATGAGTTTATTTTATGTTTTAAAGTATTTTCAAGCGCTTTTCTTTTTTTGTTAATAATCTAATGCGGGTGTGTGGGTGCCAAATATCTCCAGATTTCCTAGAATTCCCCGCATGATTGCAAACGAAATCTCCAGATCTAGCAGGAAAACCGCTAAATTGTAACACTGGTCACGTGACAGGAAGCGGTAATAAATAATTGTCCCTAAATAAAAAATGGCCTCTCGGTACAAAGAAAAACATCTATTTATTATAGAAAAATTAAGTATAATGTTATAATAAAAAGAAATATATAAAAACACACATGGATATAGTAAACATATTATACCAAAACGTGTGTGTGTGTGTGCGTGCGCGCGCTGATGTATATAAAAGGTACACAAATGAGACATGCTAGGGACTTTCTGTAATATATATCTATATATACATTATATATATACACATTATATATATATATATATATATATATAATTAGGACGTAAAAATTAATTTTACAAGACAAAGACTTTTTAAACTTTTTTTTTAACTTAAAGCGAAGTTAAATACAACCATAAAAGGAATAGAGATTGCCATAAAAGAACCTAATTTAAAAGTTATAATATATAATTTGCACAAAAATATTGTGGGATATTCTACCAAACAATAGATTCTTGTGAATTATAATTTTCAATTTGTGTTCTTTATATAGTAACTATTGATATTTATTAAATATTAATTAATTAGTTAATAATTAGCAAATACCTACAGATACTTTCGCGAATCATCAGTGTAGGCTGTCATGATTAACACCAGTTCATAGATTCGCACCCGGCGACAGGATCCATCCTTAGGAAGGACCCAATCAATTCGGCAAGAAATACTGTTGAATTTTACCATTTATTCTTTTTTAAATGCTTTTTAACAGAGTGATCTTGTTGTATGATGATCTGAGCATAAGAGCTAAATTGACCAACTTTATTTCAACTGGAAGCGCTCAACTATAAAAAATAAGTTCCTTTAAGGGACTTATATATATATATATATATATATATATATATATATATATATATGTATATATATATATATGCATGTGTGTGTATGTGTGTGTATGTGTGTGTGTGTTGAACGTGCGAAATCGCTCCAATGAAACATTTTTTCTCTTGTAAAATCTGAAATGTTTAATATTAATTTCGGATTGTAAAATATCCATCGTCAGAGCTTAGTTATTAGTTGTATGCCGGCTTTGCTGGTTTTGTTGCACGCGGTTAGGGTTAGTGTTAGGGTTAGGGTTAGGGTTAAAACTTTCAATAAACAAACACTTACGCATAAACACACACACGCCCCCCCATATATATATTATGCAGATAAGTACACGCATGGCACAGACTTGACTATGTTTCGATAAATCTCATTAAAAATTAAGCAGAGTGAAAACTACGCCTTTCATTTAGTTTTCTTCGTTAGAAAACAAATAATCAGATTAAAGAAAAACAAAAATGAAAAATATAACAAATGGGGATTCAACTGTAAAGCGTAACATAATCACTTTTGAAATACTTTTTAAGCAAACAGTTTGCATGTCTTCAGATAAGGGAGTAATAAAATGAAATATATTTCATATAATCGCATTTAGATTCAGCTCAGAGTGCTTAGCAGTAGGTTGAAAGGAGAGAAAAGGCTGTATTAATACATGGTGTTTAGGTAAGATACGATAGCATATGCTAATAAATAATAGGGATCGTTTACTCAAGTGAGGCGCGCTTCATTGAGAACAAAATTGGGCTTAATATGTTAATTTATTTAATAATAAGATTTTATAAGTTTTAAGCTATTTTCAAAGAGTAATATTACTAGGACTTTTATTTTCTTGCTACCTAAGAACTTCAATTTCGCCCATCGCCACTCATGGGAGAATTTTTATGTCCTCAAAATTTGGAAAAGTTATGAAACTTTTCAGTTTTTGTACCTTAATTCTTCTTTCCTGATGATGATATCTAATATGAGTGAAACGGTCTGCACATCGTAGTAAGATATGATTGTATTTACATACAAAAATCTAAAAAAAATATAATATGCTCTCTTATGATTGAGCACTATAAACGACCCTTGTTGAAATTCAATTATTTTCAATTTTTGGATATCTTCCCACTGAAAAACTATATATATATATATATATATATATATATATATATATATATATATATATATATATATATATATATATGAACAAATGATTAATAAAACATGTTAAAAAACATCTGGAAAAAGAGTTAAATATTTAATTTTAAAAAGGAAGCACAAGATAAGTGGATAGCCCTATATATATATATATATATATATATATATATATGTATATATATATATATATATATAGTAATCGACATACAGTACTGTATCGTTGTATTAGAACTCATCAGTGCCGCTAGACTAGAACCTCCCCCAAGGCGATTGAACCTAGAACCTTCGCATTGACAGTCGACTGTTCTACCTATCGAAAAACGGGACTATGTATAGACAGTTTTGTCTCTTCTTGCTCTTTTTTGTCTCTTTCGAGTTTTCTAAATTTTGTATATTTTATACTCGATTTATATTATCATTTTAAAACACTGGATTCAAATAAAAAAATAAGGCATATTGTCACCTGACCATGTTTTTTAAACCGAAAGAATAGATTTATTGTAGAGACTTATGGTAAAATTAAATAAAACATTAGCTATATGTATACATATATAGAGTAAGTTTTAAAAATATACAGGGCAATTAAGCTACAGAGAATTGTCTACCTTTGTTCCTCGTGGGAATTTGTAATGTTCATGAAGATAAAAAAATCTCTGAAATTTAATTCAGCTAAATTGCTATATATATTTTCAATACATGCTACCATGCTCTATTCACGTATTAAGGATTTTTGAAGCACATACTGAGAATAGTTATTGTAAATTGTATGTAGATAAATAGAATAATATATATAAATGGTTTATCAAAGCATAATAGTCATTAAAAAAATCTATTATGACTATTATGCTTTGGTAAACCATTCTTTTATTTTGCCTCCGGATATATTTTATTTTATTTTGCCTCCGGGTATATTTTTTTATTTTTATGCACCACACGGACTTACGACCTGGATTTAATTTTTGAGTCTTATATAAAAAATCTTTACTAGATATATATATATATATATATATATATATATATATATATATATATATATATATACATATATATATGTATATATATATAGTAATTTATAAAATATATATGGCGATTAAACTACACTGAATATTCCGCGTTTCATCCACTCTAGGACTCTTCAGGTTTGTGTGCGAATTCTGTGGTTGTTTATCGTTTTTATATGCTCCTCTAGGATAGAGATACAAAATAGTTTTAAAACTAACAAAAACAATAGAAAATGAACAAATAATAAATGAAATAAACATGAATATACATAAACGATCACACACATATGTATGTATATATATATGTATATATATATATGTGCATATATGTATGTACACATATATATATTTATATATAAACTAACAAAAGAAAACACTAACCTAGTTTTAAAACAGATCCTTTGTCCGATAAAATGCATGCCCATTGGCTGATACGAAGGGCGCGGTGGATACTAGAAAGCTGATTGGCTAACTAAAATCTCAATAGAAGAGGAGCATATAAAAACAATAAACAACCACAGAATTCGCACATAAGCCTGAAGAGTCCCAGAGTGGATGAAACGCGGAATATTCAGTGTAGCTTAATCGCCATATAGATTGTATAAATTGCTAACAAGCTCTCCCTACATATTGAGCACTTTTGAAGTAAATACTTAAAGTTTACGCATAAATCTATACTTTCGTATATTAATTTTATGTGAGTAAATGAAGTAGTTATATATATATATATATATATATATATATATATATAGATATATATGTATATGTATAGATAGATAGATATAGATATATATATAGATATATATATTAAAATAAAAATCTTTATTGGGTATATATATATATATATATATATATATATATATATATATATATATATATATATATATATATATCAAAAAAAATATTTGCCGGATTTCTTATTCAACCAGCGGTGAAATGAAGGAAATATGTTTACATGTGATTGTTATATAGTACTTTGGAAGGATTACAAGATGCGTTTGCCCTCTTTACCTCCTAACTACCATGAATTTCTCTTTCAAGATTCAGCATTCTTTTATGATTTTAAGTACAATACCCTTTTTCCGCCTCAATGTCTATTTACCTATTGTACGCATCTAAAATATTTTAAAACCATAACAAAACCTTTAATTTTGCGATCTATTTCTATTTATTCAATTATATTCCTTGTTTTCAAACAATGAAAAATTCCATATTTGAAGATAAACGTTTTCAAATCATAACATTTAAATACCTACATTTTGATTCATTTGCTCTATCTCGCATATTGAGCAATTCCATTTAGCTGAGATTGTTTTATATAAAATATTACATCTAATAATATTTTGTAAAACCGAAAATCCATGGATCTGCATGGCAGTAGGTATATTTTATTTAGATATTCTTAAGTAGTTATATATATATGCATATATATATATATATATATATATATATATATATGTATGTATATATATATATATATATATATAGAGAGAGAGAGAGAGATAGATAGATAGATAGATAGATAGATAATTATTTATTAAAATAATTCTTAAAATATAATAATTATTAAATTATAATAATTATTAAATATCTAGAGACACTAGTGTTTCATTCTTTTGGGAATCTTCAGTGAAGGGTGTCAGGATTAACAATGGTCGATAGATTCGAACCTGGCGACAGAAGCAAGGGCCATATATATTCGGTTACTGTTAACCATGATAAATGCTGTTTAATTTGGATACATATATATATATATATATATATATATATACAGTTTGAACATGTGTTTTTCTATATGCTGTAATTCAGTGTCACCATACATACATTATGTAGCTGTAATTCTATGAAGTATAAATATATCTCGAAAAAGAACAATTACAAATTGTGTCACGTGTTATGTAATCGGAATCCCTATCATTCTATGGATATAATTCAATGATAAACTTAGTAATATGTTTGCTTTTATTTAAGGATAACACGCAAACGAGATAAAAAAAGACTAAAGATTGGTTACGAACACAGTAGATTATAAATCCATGACAAATCTAGGGATATGCGAAGTTTATATACGGTTTCACGAAAAAGAAAGTAAAATTAGATCTGAAACACGGACGAGTTTTTAAACAAGATGAAAATTGTCATGCATTATTTACATTAGAAAGATATGCAGAAGATTTTAAGTTTGATAATCTTTACTTATATAAGAACTCTATATGTGTACCCGTCCCAGGAGTGGTAAAATTAATAAGCCAACAAAACATTTGCGCATAAATGTTAGTTCCTGTTACATACGGTTAAACCCGAGATATTGCACTACTAAAACTTATGTTTAACCCCCTTGTTCTTACTTTTAAATATAAAGTATTGTATAATTAAACCTTAACAAATGACTGTAAATTTAAGGCTTACGCTTAAGGGGTCATATGAAAAGTTAAAATTGACTAAAATAGTGTGTCTAATGACTACATATTAAATTTAATGCGAAACCGATATATTTTAAAATAATATAAAGAGTTATACCCATTAAAGGAGTGTAAATTACTTTTAAAAGGTACAACTTAGATAATATTTATCTTTATATACACACAAACACCCACCCACACACACATATATATATATATATATATATATATATATATATATATATGAGAAACTTGGTCTGTGTGTGTCTCTGAGTGAGTCTGTGTATCTGTGCCTGTGTGTAGGTTCGTTGCCTATGGACCGGAAAACGGCCGATTCGACTTTTATAAAATTTCACACTCAAGTACTTTATGTGCCTGGCAATGTTCTTGGATAGATTTTGTATAAATTATATTTATTTTAAGCAGGCATAAAACATTTACTATTACAACCTGCAAAAATAACAACATTTTTTTCTACACCGAAAAACAGTTACGAACGGTAAATCATTTAATGAGATATTTGTTTCTGTTTAACATCACTGTGGTTTTGTATATAGGACCAATAAGTTTTGTGTCAATAAATATACTATATATATATATATATATATATATATATATATATATATATATATGTGTGTGTGTGTGTGTGTGTGTGTGTGTGTACAGGGTGTCCGTAAAGTTACTCTACAGTCTTACAAGTTACTATATAGACACCCTGTAATATATTAACAGTACAGTAAGATATTGTATTAAAACGTTTATTTGTAACAAAAGAAATAAAAAGTAATAACACCTTTATGTATATAAAAATCTCAGAAAATACACGTGTTACATCCGAAAAGACTGTAACAATCAAGGCAAACAATTTCAATGACAAATATTCAAATTGGAGGCCTTCAGCTCCAATACATTCTCGACAACGTGACACCACACTCTGACAAACTTTGGTGCACAAGTCACGATCAGGGTTGGCAAACGCATCAATAACAAATTGTCGAAGATCTTACACAGTTCTTGGCTTTCTCGAATACACAGAGTCTTTGATGACTCCCCAGACAAAGAAGTCCATTGGCATTATGACTGGAGATCGTGGAGGAAATTCAATGGGCCCTCGCCTGCCGATCCATTTATCAGGAAATGTCTCATCCAGTAAATTTCGGACAGCTGTAGCATAATGGGGTGGGGCTCGATCCTGTTGGATGTACAAGTTATTGAAATCTGGTCGTTGTCTCAATGCTGGTACGATTAAATTTCTAAGTTTTTTTAAATACCTTTCTCCTGTAACAGTTCCGTCAAAGAACTGTGGACTCACAATTTCATCAGACGATATTCCTGCCCAGACGGTTATTCCAGACTGGTTCAATTGGGACGTGATCGAAAAATGAGGATTTGTGTCACTCCAATAAACACAGTTGTGACAATTTACATGTCCCGAAAGTTTGAATGGCTTCATCAGTCAACACAATCTCGTCCAAGAAAGAAGGATTATGTATTTTTGGTCGATTTTCTATGATTTACACCAAAAATTAAGACAAAATTGAAACATTGCAAAAATTGAATTTTCTCTTGTACGTGGACCTTATAGATTTTGCCTGTTTACAGGGTTCTAGGTTAGATACTTTTACTCAATGTTACTGAGGAATACTAGTGTCATTATGTATTTCTTATGTATTTTTTGCCGATTTTCTATGATTTGTACCTAAAATTAAGAGAAAAACGAAACATTGAAAACATTGAATTTTCTCATGTACGCGGACCTTACAGATTTTGCCTGTTTTACCGGGTTCTTTTTTAGATGCTTTTACTAACTGTTACTGAGGTATACTAGTGTCATGATGTATTTCTTATGTATTTTTGGCCGATTTTCTATGATTTGTACCTAAAATTAAGACAAAATTGAAACATTTCAAAAATTGAATTTTCTCTTGTACGTGGACCTTACAGATTTTGCCTGTTTTACAGGGTTCTCGTTTAGATGCTTTTACTAACTGTTACTGAGGAATACTAGTGTCATGATGTATTTCTTATGTATTTTTGGCCGATTTTCTATGATTTGTACCTAAAATTAGGACAAAATTGAAACATTGAAAAAATTGAATTTTCTCTTGTACGCGGACCTTACCGATTTTGCCTGTTTTACAGAGTTCTTGTTTAGATGCTTTTACTCACTGTTACTGAGAAATACTAGTGTCATGATGTATTTCTTATGTATTTTTGGCCGATTTTCTATGATTTGTACCTAAAATTAAGACAAAATTGAAACATTGGAGAAATGGAATTGTCTCATGTATGCGGACCTTACAGATTTTGCCTGTTTTACAGGGTTCTTGTTTAGATACTTTAACTCAATATTACTGAGGAATGCTAGTGTCATGATGTATTTCTTAAGTATTTTTTGCCGATTTTCCATGATTTGTACCTTAAATTAAGACAAAATTGAAACATTGCAAAAATTGAATTTTCTCATGTATGCGGACCTTACAGATTTTGCCTATTTTACAGGGTTCTTGTTTAGATGCTTTTACTCACTGTTACTGAAGAATACTAGTGTCTTTATGTATTTCTTATGTATTTTTGGCCGATTTTCTATGATTAAAACCGAAAATAAAGAAAAAATACAAACATTGGAGAAATGGAATGGTCTCATGTATGCGGACCTTACAGATTTTGCCTGTTTTACAGGGTTCTTGTTTAGATGCTTTTACTCACTGTTACTGAGGAATACTAGTGTCATGATGTATTTATTATGTATTTTTGGCCGATTTTCTATGATCTGTACCTAAAATAAAGACACAATTGAAACATTGCAAAAACTGAATTTTCTCATGCATGCGAACCTTACAGATTTTGCCTGTTTTACAGGGTTCTTGTTTAGATGCTTTTACTCACTGTTACTGAAGAATACTAGTGTCATTATGTATTTCTTATGTATTTTTGGCCGATTTTCTATGATTAAAACCGAAAATAAAGACAAAATACAAACATTGGAGAAATGGAATTGTCTCATGTACGCGGACCTTACAGATTTTGCCTGTTTTACAGGGTTCTTGTTTAGAAGTTTTACACACTGTCACTTAGGAATACTAGTGTCATGATGTATTTCTTATATATTTTTGGCCGATTTTCTATGATTAAAACCGAAAATTAAGACAAAATAAACACATTGGAGAAATGGAATTGTCTCATGTATGCGGACCTTACAGATTTTGCCTGTTTTACAGGGTTCTTGTTTAGATGCTTTTACTCACTGTTACTGAAGAATACTAGTGTCATGATGTATTTCTTATATATTTTTGGCCGATTTTCTATGATTAAAACCGAAAATTAAGACAAAATAAAAACATTGGAGAAATGGAATTGTCTCATGTATGCGGACCTTACAGATTTTGCCTGTTTTACAGGGTTCTTGTTTAGATGCTTTTACTCACTGTTACTGAAGAATACTAGTGTCATGATGTATTTCTTATATATTTTTGGCCGATTTTCTATGATTAAAACCGAAAATTAAGACAAAATAAAAACATTGGAGAAATGGAATTGTCTCATGTATGCGGACCTTACAGATTTTGCCTGTTTTACAGGGTTCTTGTTTAGATGCTTTTACTCACTGTTACTGAGGAATACTAGTGTCATGATGTATTTATTATGTATTTTTGGCCGATTTTCTATGATCTGTACCTAAAATAAAGACACAATCGAAACATTGCAAAAACTGAATTTTCTCATGCATGCAAACCTTACAGATTTTGCCTGTTTTACAGGGTTCTTGTTTAGATGCTTTTACTCACTGTTACTGAAGAATACTAGTGTCATTATGTATTTCTTATGTATTTTTGGCCGATTTTCTATGATTAAAACCGAAAATAAAGACAAAATACAAACATTGGAGAAATGGAATTGTCTCATGTACGCGGACCTTACAGATTTTGCCTGTTTTACAGGGTTCTTGTTTAGAAGTTTTACACACTGTCACTTAGGAATACTAGTGTCATGATGTATTTCTTATATATTTTTGGCCGATTTTCTATGATTAAAACCGAAAATTAAGACAAAATAAAAACATTGGAGAAATGGAATTGTCTCATGTATGCGGACCTTACAGATTTTGCCTGTTTTACAGGGTTCTTGTTTAGATGCTTTTACTCACTGTTACTGAGGAATACTAGTGTCATGATGTATTTCTTATGTATTTTTGGCCGATTTTCTATGATCTGTACCTAAAATAAAGACACAATCGAAACATTGCAAAAACTGAATTTTCTCATGCATGCGAACCTTACAGATTTTGCCTGTTTTACAGGGTTCTTGTTTAGATGCTTTTACTCACTGTTACTGAAGAATACTAGTGTCATTATGTATTTCTTATGTATTTTTGGCCGATTTTCTATGATTAAAACCGAAAATAAAGACAAAATACAAACATTGGAGAAATGGAATTGTCTCATGTACGCGGACCTTACAGATTTTGCCTGTTTTACAGGGTTCTTGTTTAGAAGTTTTACACACTGTCACTTAGGAATACTAGTGTCATGATGTATTTCTTATATATTTTTGGCCGATTTTCTATGATTAAAACCGAAAATTAAGACAAAATAAAAACATTGGAGAAATGGAATTGTCTCATGTATGCGGACCTTACAGATTTTGCCTGTTTTACAGGGTTCTTGTTTAGATGCTTTTACTCACTGTTATTGAGGAATACTAGTGTCATGATGTATTTCTTATATATTTTTGGCCGATTTTCTATGATTAAAACCGAAAATTAAGACAAAATAAAAACATTGGTTAAATGGAATTGTCTCATGTATGCGGACCTTACAGATTTTGCCTGTTTTACAGGGTTCTTGTTTAGATGCTTTTACTCACTGTTACTGAGGAATACTAGTGTCATGATGTATTTCTTATGTATTTTTGGCCGATTTTCTATGATTAAACCCTAAAATAAGGACAAAATAAAAACATTGGCGAAATGGAATTGTCTCATGTATGCGGACCTTACAGATTTTGCCTGTTTTACAGGGTTCTTGTTTAGATGCTTTTACTCACTGTTACTGAAGAATACTAGTGTCATGATGTATTTCTTATATATTTTTGGCCGATTTTCTATGATTGAAACCGAAAATTAAGACAAAATAAACACATTGGAGAAATGGAATTTTCTCATGTATGCGGACCTTACAGATTTTGCCTGTTTTACAAGGTTCTTGTTTAGATGCTTTTACTCACTGTTACTGAGGAATACTAGTGTCATGATGTATTTCTTATGTATTTTTGGCCGATTTTCTATGATTAAACCCTAAAATAAGGACAAAATAAAAACATTGGCGAAATGGAATTGTCTCATGTATGCGGACCTTACAGATTTTGCCTGTTTTACAGGGTTCTTGTTTAGATGCTTTTACTCACTGTTACTGAGGAATACTAGTGTCATGATGTATTTCTTATATATTTTTGGCCGATTTTCTATGATTAAAACCGAAAATTAAGACAAAATAATAACATTGGAGAAATGGAATTGTCTCATGTATGCGGACCTTACAGATTTTGCCTGTTTTATAGGGTTCTTGTTTAGATGCTTTTACTCACTGTTACTGAGGAATACTAGTGTCATGATGTATTTCTTATATATTTTTGGCCGATTTTCTATGATTAAAACCGAAAATTAAGACAAAATAAAAACATTGGAGAAATGGAATTGTCTCATGTATGCGGACCTTACAGATTTTTCCTGTTTTACAGGGTTCTTGTTTAGATGCTTTTACTCACTGTTACTGAGGAATACTAGTGTCATGATGTATTTCTTATATATTTTTGGCCGATTTTCTATGATTAAAACCGAAAATTAAGACAAAATAAAAACATTGGAGAAATGGAATTGTCTCATGTATGCGGACCTTACAGATTTTGCCTGTTTTACAGGGTTCTTTTTTAGATGCTTTTACTCACTGTTACTGAGGAATACTAGTGTCATGATGTATTTCTTATGTATTTTTGGCCGATTTTCTATGATTAAAACCGAAAATCAAGACAAAATAAAAACATTGGAGAAATGAAATTTTCTCATGTATGCGGACCTTACAGATTTTGCCTGTTTTACAGGGTTCTTGTTTAGATGCTTTTACTCACTGTTACTGAGGAATACTAGTGTCATGATGTATTTCTTATATATTTTTGGCCGATTTTCTATGATTAAAACCGAAAATTAAGACAAAATACAAACATTGGAGAAATGGAATTGTCTCATGTATGCGGACCTTACAGATTTTGCCTGTTTTATAGGGTTCTTGTTTAGATGCTTTTACTCACTGTTACTGAGGAATACTAGTGTCATGATGTATTTCTTATATATTTTTGGCCGATTTTCTATGATTAAAACTTAAAATCAAGACAAAATAAAAACAATGGAGAAATGGAATTTTCTCATGTATGCGGACCTTACAGATTTTGCCTGTTTTACAGGGTTCTTGTTTAGATGCTTTTACTCACTGTTCCTGAGGAATACTAGTGTCATGATGTATTTCTTATATATTTTTGGCACATTTTCTATGATTAAACCGAAAATTAAGACAAAATACAAACATTGGAGAAATGGAATTGTCTCATGTATGCGGACCTTACAGATTTTGCCTGTTTTATAGGGTTCTTGTTTAGATGCTTTTACTCACTGTTACTGAGGAATACTAGTGTCATGATGTATTTCTTATATATTTTTGGCCGATTTTCTATGATTAAAACCGAAAATTAAGACAAAATACAAACATTGGAGAAATGGAATTGTCTCATGTATGCGGACCTTACAGATTTTGCCTGTTTTATAGGGTTCTTGTTTAGATGCTTTTACTCACTGTTACTGAGGAATACTAGTGTCATGATGTATTTCTTATATATTTTTTGCCGATTTTCTATGATTAAAACCGAAAATTAAGACAAAATACAAACATTGGAGAAATGGAATTGTCTCATGTATGCGGACCTTACAGATTTTGCCTGTTTTATAGGGTTCTTGTTTAGATGCTTTTACTCACTGTTACTGAGGAATACTAGTGTCATGATGTATTTCTTATATATTTTTGGCCGATTTTCTATGATTAAAACCGAAAATTAAGAAAAAATACAAACATTGGAGAAATGGAATTGTCTCATGTATGCGGACCTTACAGATTTTGCCTGTTTTACAGGGTTCTTGTTTAGATGCTTTTACTCACTGTTATTGAGGAATACTAGTGTCATGATGTATTTCTTATATATTTTTGGCCGATTTTCTATGATTAAAACCGAAAATTAAGACAAAATACAAACATTGGAGAAATGGAATTGTCTCATGTATGCGGACCTTACAGATTTTGCCTGTTTTATAGGGTTCTTGTTTAGATGCTTTTACTCACTGTTACTGAGGAATACTAGTGTCATGATGTATTTCTTATATATTTTTGGTCGATTTTCTATGATTAAAACCGAAAATTAAGACAAAATACAAACATTGGAGAAATGGAATTGTCTCATGTATGCGGACCTTACAGATTTTGCCTGTTTTATAGGGTTCTTGTTTAGATGCTTTTACTCACTGTTACTGAGGAATACTAGTGTCATGATGTATTTCTTATATATTTTTGGCCGATTTTCTATGAGTAAAACTTAAAATCAAGACAAAATAAACACATTGGAGAAATGGAATTTTCTCATGTACGCGGACCTTACAGATTTTGCCTGTTTTACAGGGTTCTTGTTTAGATGCTTTTACTCACTGTTACTGAGGAATACTAGTGTCATGATGTATTTATTATGTATTTTTGGCCGACTTTCTATGATTTAAACCTAAAATTAAGACAAAATTGAAACGTTGCAAAAATTGAATTTTCTCTTGAACGTGGACCTTACAGATTTTGCCTGTTTTACAGGGTTCTTGTTTAGATGCTTTTACTCACTGTTACTGAGGAATACTAGTGTCATTATGTATTTCTTATGTATTTTTGGCCGATTTTCTATGATTTAAACCTAAAATAAAGACAAAATAGAAACATTGCAAAAATGAATTTTCTCATGTACGCAGACGCTACATATTTTTCCTTTTTTACAGGTATCTTGTTTAGAGGATTTTACTCACTTTACTGAGGAATACTAGTGTCATGATGTATTTCTTATGTATTTTTGGCCGATTTTCTATGATTCGTACCTAAAATTAAGACAAAATTGAAACATTGCAAAAATTGAATTTTCTCTAGTACGCAGAGTTTACAGATTTTGCCTGTTTTACAGGGTTCTTGTTTAGATGCTTTTACTCACTGTTACTGAGGAATACTAGTGTCATGATGTATTTCTTATGTATTTTTGCCGATTTTCTATGATTAAAACCAAAAATTAAGACCCAATTGAAACATTGCACAAAATTGAATTTTCTCATGTACGCGGACCTTTCAGATTTTGCTTGTTTTACAGCGTTCTTGTTAAGATACTTTTACATTTTGTTACTGAGGAATACTAGTGTCATGATGTATTTATTATGTATTTTTGGCCGACTTTCTATGATTTGTACCTAAAATTAAGACACAATGTAAACATTGCAAAAATTGAATTTCTCATGAACGCGGACCTTACAGATTTTGCCTGTTTTACAGGGTTCTTGTGTAGATGCTTTTACTCACTGTTACTGAAGAATACTAGTGTCATGATGTATTTATTATGTATTTTTGGACGATTTTCTATGATTTGTACCTAAAATTAAGACAAAATTGAAACATTGCAAAAATTGAATTTTCTCTTGTACGCGGACCTTACAGATTTTGCCTGTTTTACAGGGTTCTTTTTTAGATGCTTTTACTCACTGTTACTGAGGAATACTAGTGTCATGATGTATTTATTAGGGATTTTTGGCCGATTTTCTATGATTAAAACCGAAAATTAGGACAAAATTGAAACATTACAAAAATGTGATTTTCTCTGGTACGTGGACCTTACAGATTTTGCCTGTTTTACAGGGTTCTTTTTTAGATGCTTTTACTCACTGTTACTGAGGAATACTAGTGTCATGATGTATTTATTATGTTTTTTTTGCCGATTTTCTTTTATTAACACATACAATTAAGACAAAATTGAAACACTGCAAAAATTGAATTTTCTCTGGTACGCGGACCTTACAGATTTTGCCTGTTTTACAGGGTTCTTTTTTATGCTTTTACTCATTGTTACTGAGGAATACTAGTGTCATGATGTATTTCTTATGTATTTTCTGCCGATTTTCTGTGATTCGTACCTAAAATTAGCACACAATTGAAACATTGCAAAAATTGAATTTTCTCATGTACGTGGACCTTACAGATTTTGCCTGTTTTATACGGTACTTGTTTAGATGCTTTTACTAACTGTTACTGAGGAATACTAGTGTCATGATGTATTTTTTATGTATTTTTGGCCGATTTTCTATGATTTGTACCTAAAATTAAGACAAAATTGAAACATTGCAACAATTTAAGTTTGTCTTGTACGTGGACCTTACAGATTTTGCCTGTTTTACAGGGTTCTTGTTTAGATGCTTTTACTCACTGTTACGTAGGAATACTAGTGTCATGATGTATTTCTAATGTACTTTTTGCCGATTTTCTATGATTTAAACCTAAAATTAAGACATAATTGAAACATTGCAAAAATTGAATTTTCTCATGTACGCGCACCTTACAGATTTTGCCTGTTTTACAGGGTGCGTTTTTAGATGCTTTTACTCACTGTTACTGAAGAATACTAGTGTCATGATGTATTTCTTATGTATTTTTGGCCGATTTTCAATGATTAAAACCGAAAATAAAGAGACAATTGAAACATTGCAAAAATTGAATTTCCTCTTGTACGCGGACCTTACAGATGTTGCCTGTTTTACAGGGTTTTTGTTTTAGATGCTTTTACTCACTGTTACTGAAGAATACTAGTGTCATGATGTATTTCTTATGTATTCTTGGTAGATTTTGTATGATTTGTACCTACAATAAAAGACAAAATTGAAACATTCCAAAAATTGAATTTTCTCATGTACGCACACCTTACAGATTTTGCCTGTTTTACAGGGTTCTTGTTTAGATGCTTTTTCTCACTGTTACTGAAGAATACTAGTGCCAGGATATATTTCTTTTGTATTTTGGGCAGATTTTCTATGATTTGCACCAACAATAAAGACAAAAATTGAAACATTGCAAAAATTGAATTTTCTCTTGTACGCGGACATTTCAGATTTTGCCTGTTTTACAGGGTTCTTGTTTAGATGCTTTTACTCACTGTTACTGAGGAATACTATTGTCATGATGTATTTATTATGTATTTTTCGCTAATTTTCTATGATTTAAACCTACAATAAAGACAAAATAGAAACATTGCAAAAATTGAATTTTCTCATGTGCGCGGACCTTACCGATTTTGCCTGTTGTACAGTGGTCTTTTTTAGATGCTTTTACTCACTGTTAGTGAGGAATACTAGTGTCATGATGTATTTCTTATGTATTTTTGGCCGATTTTCTATGATTAAAACCTAAAATTAACACAAAATTGAAACATTGCAACAATTGAATTTTCTCATGTACGCGGATCTTACAGATTTTGCCTGTTTTAAAGGGTTCTTGATTAGATGCTTTTACTCACTGTTACTGAGGAATACTAGTGTCATGATGTATTTCTTATGTATTTTTGGCCGATTGTCTATGATTTATACCTAAAATTAAGACACAATTGAAACATTGCAAAAATTGAATTTTCTCATGTACGCGGACCGTACAGATTTTGCCTGTTTTACAGGGTTCTTGTTTAGATGCTTTTACTCACTGTTACTGAGGAATACTAGTGTCATGATGTATTTATTATGTTTTTTTGGCCGATTTTCTATGATTTGTACCTAAAATTAAGACACAATGTAAACATTGCAAAAAGTGAATTTTCTCATGTACGCGGACTTACAGATTTTGCCTGTTTAACAGGGTTCTTGTTTAGATGCTTTTACTCACTGTTACTGAGGAATATTTATGTTACTGAGGAATACAAGTGTCATGATGTATTTCTTATGTATTTTTGACCGATTTTCTATGATTTAAACCTCCAATAAAGACAAAATTGAAACATTGCAAAAATTGAATTTTCTCATGTACGCGGACCTTACAGATTTGGCCTGTTTTACAGGGTTCTTGTTTTGATGCTTTTACTCACTGTTACTGAAGAATACTAGTGTCATGATGTATTTATTATGTATTTTTGGCCGATTGTCTATGATTTGTACCTAAAATTAAGACAAAATTGAAACATTGCAAAAATTGAATTTTCTCATGTATGCGGACCTTACAGATTTTGCCTGTTTTACAGGGTTCTTGTTTAGATGCTTTTACTCACTGTTACTGAAGTATACGAGTGTCATGATGTATTTCTTATGTATTTTTGGGCGATTTTCTATGATTTGTCCCAACAATAAAGACAAAATTAAAACATTCCGAAAATTGAATTTTCTCATGTACGGGGACCGTACAGATTTTGCTTGTTTTACAGGGTTCTTGTTTTGATGCTTTTACTCACTGTTACTGAGGAATACTAGTGTCATGATGTATTTCTTATGTATTTTTGGCCAATTTTCTATTATTTAAACCTAAAAGCATGAAAAAAAGGAACATTGCAAAAATTGAATTTTCTCATGTACGTTGACCTTACAGATTTTGCCTGTTTTACCGGGTTCTTGTTCAGATGCTTTTACTCACTGTTACTGAGGACTACTAGTGTCATGATGTATTTATTATGTATTTTTGGCCGATTTTCTATGATTTAAACCTCAAGTAAAGACACAATTGAAACATTGCAAAAATTGAATTCTCTCATGTACGCGGACCTTACAGATTTTGCCTGTTTTACCGGGTTCTTGTTTAGATGCTTTTACTTACTGTTACTGAAGAATACTAGTGTCATGATGTATTTCTTATGTATTTTTGGCCGATTTTCTATGATTTGTACCTAAAATAAGGACACAATTGAAACATAGCAAAAATTGAATTTTCTCATGTACGCGGAGATTACAGATTTTGCCTGTTTTACAGGGTTCTTGTTTAGATGCTTTTACTCACTGTTACTGAGACATAATAGTGTCATGATGTATGTATTATGTATTTTTGGCCGATTTTCTATGATTTGTACCTAAAATTAAGACACAATTGAAACATTGCAAAAATTGAATTTTCTCATGTACGCAGACCTTACAGATTTTGCCTGTTTTACAGGATCCTTGTTTAGATGCTTTTATTCACTGTTACTGGGAACACTAGTGTCATGATGTATTTATTATGTATTTTTGGCCGATTTTCTATGATTTGTACCTAAAATTAAGACACAATTGAAACATTGCAAAAATTGAATTTTCTCTCGTACGCGGACCTTACAGATTTTGCCTGTTTTACAGGGTTCTTGTTTAGATGCTTTTACTCACTGTTACTGAAGTATACGAGTGTCATGATGTATTTCTTATGTATTTTTGGCCGATTTTCTATGATTAAAACCGAAAATTAACACAAAATAAAAACATTGGAGAAATGAAATTTTCTCATGTATGCGGACCTTACAGATTTTGCCTGTTTTACAGGGTTCTTGTTTAGATGCTTTTACTCACTGTTACTAAGGAATACTAGTGTCATGATGTATGTATTATGTATTTTTGGCCGATTTTCTATGATTTGTACCTAAAATTAAGACACAATTGAAACACTGCAAAAATTGAATTTTCTCTCGTACGCGGACCTTACAGATTTTGCCTGTTTTACAGGGTTCTTGTTTAGATTCTTTTACTCACTGTTACTGAAGTATACGAGTGTCATGATGTATTTCTTATGTATTTTTGGCCGATTTTCTATGATTAAAACCTAACATTTAGACAAAATAGAACATTGCAAAAATTGAATGTTCTCTCGTACGTGGACCTTCGAGATTTTGCCTGTTTTACAGGGTTCTAGGTTAGATACTTTTACTCAATATTACTGAAGAATACTAGTGTCATGATGTATTTATTATGTATTTTTGGCCGATTTTCTATGATTTGTACCTAAAATTAAGACACAATTGAAACATTGCAAAAATTGAATTTTCTCTCGTACGCGGACATTACAGATTTTGCCTGTTTTACAGGGTTCTTGTTTAGATGCTTTTACTCACTGTTACTGAGGAATACTAGTGTCAGGATGTATTTCTTATGTATTTTTGGCCGATTTTCTATGATTTGTACCTAAAATTAAGACACAATTGAAACATTGCAAAAATTGAATTTTCTCATGTACGCGGACCTTACAGATTTTGCCTGTTTTACCGGGTTCTTGTTTAGATGCTTTTACTTACTGTTACTGAAGAATACTAGTGTCATTATGTATGTATTATGTATTTTTGGCCGATTTTCTATGATTTGTACCTAAAATTAAGACACAATTGAAACATTGCAAAAATTGAATTTTCTCATGTACGCAGACCTTACAGATTTTGCCTGTTTTACAGGATCCTTGTTTAGATGCTTTTATTCACTGTTACAGGGAACACTAGTGTCATGATGTATTTATTATGTATTTTTGGCCGATTTTCTATGATTTGTACCTAAAATTAAGACACAATTGAAACATTGCAAAAATTGAATTTTCTCTCGTACGCGGAGATTACAGATTTTGCCTGTTTTACAGGGTTCTTGTTTAGATGCTTTTACTCACTGTTACTGAAGTATACGAGTGTCATGATGTATTTCTTATGTATTTTTGGCCGATTTTCTATGATTAAAACCGAAAATTAACACAAAATAAAAAAATTTGAGAAATGAAATTTTCTCATGTATGCGGACCTTACAGATTTTGCCTGTTTTACAGGGTTCTTGTTTAGATGCTTTTACTCACTGTTACTGAGGAATACTAGTGTCATGATGTATGTATTATGTATTTTTGGCCGATTTTCTATTATTTGTACCTAAAATTAAGACACAATTGAAACATTGCAAAAATTGAATTTTCTCATGTACGCGGACCTTACAGATTTTGGCTGTTTTACAGGGTTCTTGTTTAGATGCTTTTACTCACTGTTACTGAGGTATACTAGTGTCATGATGTATTTCTTATGTATTTTTGGCCGATTTTCTATGATTAAAACCTAACATTAAGACAAAATAGAACATTGCAAAAATTGAATTTTCTCTCGTACGTGGACCTTACAGATTTTGCCTGTTTTACAGGGTTCTAGGTTAGTTACTTTTACTCAATATTACTGAAGAATACTAGTGTCATGATGTATTTATTATGTATTTTTGGCCGATTTTCTATGATTTGTACCTAAAATTAAGACACAATGGAAACATTGCAAAAATTGAATTTTCTCATGTACGCGGACCTTACAGATTTTGCCTGTTTTACAGGGTTCTTGTTTAGATGCTTTTACTCAATGTTACTGAAGTATACGAGTGTCATGATGTATTTCTTATGTATTCTTGGCCGATTTTCTATGATTAAAACCTAACATTAAGACAAAATAGAACATTGCAAAAATTGAATGTTCTCTCGTACGTGGACCTTACAGATTTTGCCTGTTTTACAGGGTTCTAGGTTAGATACTTTTACTCAATATTACTGAAGAATACTAGTGTCATGATGTATTTATTATGTATTTTTGGCCGATTTTCTATGATTTGTACCTAAAATTAAGACACAATTGAAACATTGCAAAAATTGAATTTTCTCATGTACGCGGACCTTACAGATTTTGCCTGTTTTACAGGGTTCTTGTTTAGATGCTTTTACTCACTGTTACTGAAGTATACGAGTGTCATGATGTATTTCTTATGTATTTTTGGCCGATTTTCTATGATTAAAACCGAAAATTAACACAAAATAAAAACATTGGAGAAATGAAATTTTCTCATGTATGCGGACCTTACAGATTTTGCCTGTTTTACAGGGTTCTTGTTTAGATGCTTTTACTCACTGTTACTGAGGAATACTAGTGTCATGATGTATTTCTTTTGTATTTTTGGCCGATTTTCTATGATTTGTACCTAAAATTAAGACACAATTGAAACATTGCAAAAATTGAATTTTCTCATGTATGCGGACCTTACAGATTTTGCCTGTTTTACCGGGTTCTTGTTTAGATGCTTTTACTCACTTTTACTGAGGACTACTAGTGTCATGATGTATTTATTATGTATTTTTGGCCGATTTTCTATGATTTAAACCTCAAGTAAAGACACAATTGAAACATTGCAAAAATTGAATTTTCTCATGTACGCGGACCTTACAGATTTTGCCTGTTTTACCGGGTTCTTGTTTAGATGCTTTTACTTACTGTTACTGAAGAATACTAGTGTCATGATGTATTTATTATGTATTTTTGGCCGATTTTCTATGATTTGTACCTAAAATTAAATCACAATTGAAACATTGCAAAAATTGAATTTTCTCATGTATGCGGACCTTACAGATTTTGCCTGTTTTACAGGGTTCTTGTTTAGATGCTTTTACTCACTGTTACTGAGGAATACTAGTGTAATGATGTATTTATTATGTATTTTTGGCCGATTTTCTATAATTTCTACCTAAAATTAAGACAAAATTGCAACATTGCAAAAATTGAATTTTCTCATGTATGCGGACCTTACAGATTTTGCCTGTTTTACCGGGTTCTTGTTTAGATGCTTTTACTCACTGTTACTGAGGACTACTAGTGTCATGATGTATTTCTTATGTATTTTTGGCCGATTTTCTATGATTAAAACCTCAAGTAAAGAAACAATTGAAACATTGCAAAAATTGAATTTTCCCATGTACGCGGACCTTACAGATTTTTTTCTGTTTTACCGGGTTCTTGTTTAGATGCTTTTACTTACTGTTCTGAAGAATACTAGTGTCATGATGTATTTATTATGTATTTTTGGCCGATTTTCTATGATTTGTACCTAAAATTAAGACACAATTTAAACATAGCAAAAATTGAATTTTCTCATGTACGCGGACCTTACAGATTTTGCCTGTTTTACAGGGTTCTTGTTTAGATGCTTTTACTCACTGTTACTGAGACATAATGGTGTCATGATGTATGTATTATGTATTTTTGGCCGATTTTCTATGATTTGTACCTAAAATAAAGACACAATTGAAACATTGCAAAAATTGAATTTTCTCATGTACGCAGACCTTACAGATTTTGCCTGTTTTACAGGGTTCTTGTTTAGATGCTTTTACTCACTGTTACTGAAGTATACGAGTGTCATTATGTATTTCTTATGTTTTTTTTGCCGATTTTCTATGATTAAAACCGAAAATTAACACAAAACAAAAAAATTGGAGAAATGAAATGTTCTCATGTATGCGGACCTTACAGATTTTGCCTGTTTTACAGGGTTCTTGTTTAGATGCTTTTACTCACTGTTACTGAGGAATACTAGTGTCATGATGTATTTATTATGTATTTTTGGCCGATTTTCTATTATTTGTACCTAAAATTAAGACACAATTGAAACATTGCAAAAATTGAATTTTCTCATGTACGCGGACCTTGCAGATTTTTCCTGTTTTACCGGGTTCTTGTTTAGATGCTTTTACTTACTGTTACTGAAGAATACTAGTGTCATGATGTATTTATTATGTATTTTTGGCCGATTTTCTATGATTTGTACCTAAAATTAAGACACAATTGAAACATTGCAAAAATTGAATTTTCTCATGTACGCGGACCTTACAGATTTTCCCTGTTTTACCGGGTTCTTGTTTAGATGCTTTTACTCACTGTTACTGAGGACTAATAGTGTCATTATGTATTTATTATGTATTTTTGGCCGATTTTCTATGATTTAAACCTCAAGTAAAGACACAATTGAAACATTGCAAAAATTGAATTTTCTCTCGTACGTGGACCTTACAGATTTTGCCTGTTTTACAGGGTTCTAGGTTAGTTACTTTTACTCAATATTACTGAAGAATACTAGTGTCATGATGTATTTATTATGTATTTTTGGCCGATTTTCTATGATTTGTACCTAAAATTAAGACACAATTAAAACATTGCAAAAATTGAATTTTCTCATGTACGCGGACCTTACAGATTTTGCCTGTTTTACAGGGTTCTTGTTTAGATGCTTTTACTCACTGTTACTGAGGAATACTAGTGTCATGATGTATTTCTTATGTATTTTTGGGCGATTTTCTATGATTTGTACCTAAAATTAAGACACAATTGAAACATTGCAAAAATTGAATTTTCTCTCGTACGCGGACCTTACAGATTTTGCCTGTTTTACAGGGTTCTTTTTTAGATGCTTTTACTCACTGTTACTGAAGTATACGAGTGTCATGATGTATTTCTTATGTATTTTTGGCCGATTTTCTATGATTAAAACCGAAAATTAACACAAAATATAATCATTGGAGATATGAAATTTTCTCATGTTTGCGGACCTTACAGATTTTGCCTGTTTTACAGGGTTCTTGTTTAGATGCTTTTACTCACTGTTACTGAGGAATACTAGTGTCATGATGTATTTCTTATGTATTTTTGGCCGATATTCTATGATTTGTACCTAAAATTAAGACACAATTGAAACATTGAAAAAATTGAATTTTCTCATGTACGCGGACCTTACAGATTTTGCCTGTTTTACAGGGTTCTTGTTTAGATGCATTTACTCACTGTTACTGAGGAATACTAGTGTCATGATGTATTTCTTATGTATTTTTGGCCGATATTCTATGATTTGTACCTAAAATTAAGACACAATTGAAACATTGCAAAAATTGAATTTTCTCAAGTACGCGGACCTTACAGATTTTGCCTGTTTTACAGGGTTCTTGTTTAGATGCTTTTACTCACTGTTACTGAAGTATACGAGTGTCATGATGTATTTCTTATGTATTTTTGGCCGATTTTCTATGATTAAAACCTAACATTAAGACAAAATAGAACATTGCAAAAATTGAATGTTCTCTCTTACGTGGACCTTACAGATTTTGCCTGTTTTACAGGGTTCTAGGTTAGATACTTTTACTCAATATTACTGAAGAATACTAGTGTCATGATGTATTTATTATGTATTTTTGGCCGATTTTCTATAATTTGTACCTAAAATTAAGACTCAATTGAAACATTGCAAAAATTGAATTTTCTCTCGTACGCGGACCTTACAGATTTTGCCTGTTTTACAGGGTTCTTGTTTAGATGCTTTTACTCACTGTTACTGAAGTATACGAGTGTCATGATGTATTTCTTATGTATTTTTGGCCGATTTTCTATGATTTGTACCTAAAATTAAGACACAATTGAAACATTGCAAAAATTGAATTTTCTCATGAACGCGGACCTTACAGATTTTGCCTGTTTTACAGGGTTCTTGTTTAGATGCTTTTACTCACTGTTACTGAGGAATACTAGTGTCATGATGTATTTATTATGTATTTTTGGCCGATTTTCTATGATTTAAACCTCAAGTAAAGACACAATTGAAACATTGCAAAAATTGAATTTTCTCATGTACATGGACCTTACAGATTTTGCCTGTTTTACCGGGTTCTTGTTTAGATGCTTTTACTTACTGTTACTGAAGAATACTAGTGTCATGATGTATTTATTATGTATTTTTGGCCGATTTTCTATGATTTGTACCTAAAATTAAGACACAATTGAAACATTGCAAAAATTGAATTTTCTCATGTACGCGGAGATTACAGATTTTGCCTGTTTTACAGGGTTCTTGTTTAGATGCTTTTACTCACTGTTACTGAGACATAATAGTGTCATGATGTATGTATTATGTATTTTTTGCCGATTTTCTATGATTTGTACCTAAAATTAAGACACAATTGAAACATTGCAAAAATTGAATTTTCTCATGTACGCAGACCTTACAGATTTTGCCTGTTTTACAGGATCCTTGTTTAGATGCTTTTATTCACTGTTACTGGGAACACTAGTGTCATGATGTATTTATTATGTATTTTTGGCCGATTTTCTATGATTTGTACCTAAAATTAAGACACAATTGAAACATTGCAAAAATTGAATTGTCTCTCGTACGCGGACCTTACAGATTTTGCCTGTTTTACAGGGTTCTTGTTTAGATGCTTTTACTCACTGTTACTGAAGTATACGAGTGTCATGATGTATTTCTGATGTATTTTTGGCCGATTTTGTATGATTAAAACCGCAAATTAACACAAAATAAAAACATTGGAGAAATGAAATTTTCTCATGTATGCGGACCTTACAGATTTTGCCTGTTTTACAGGGTTCTTGTTTAGATGCTTTTACTCACTGTTACTGAGGAATACTAGTGTCATGATGTATTTATTATGTATTTTTGGCCGATTTTCTATGATTTGTACCTAAAATTAAGACACAATTGAAACATTGCAAAAATTGAATTTTCTCATGTACGCGGACCTTACAGATTTTTCCTGTTTTACAGGGTTCTTGTTTAGATGCTTTTACTCACTGTTACTGAGGAATACTAGTGTCATGATGTATTTCTTATGTATTTTTGGCCGATATTCTATGATTTGTACCTAAAATTAAGACACAATTGAAACATTGCAAAAATTGAATTTTCTCGTGTACGCGGACCTTACAGATTTTGCCTGTTTTACAGGGTTCTTGTTTAGATGCTTTTACTCACTGTTACTGAGGAATACTAGTGTCATGATGTATTTCTTACGTATTTTTGGCCGATTTTCTATGATTTGTACCTAAAATAAAGACACAATTGAAACATTGCCAAAATTGAATTTTCTCATGTACGCGGACCTGACAGATTTTGCCTGTTTTACAGGGTTCTTGTTTAGATGCTTTTACTCACTGTTACTGAGGAATATTAGTGTCATGATGTATTTCTTATGTATTTTTGGCCGATTTTCTATGATTTGTACCTAAAATTAAGACACAATTGAAACATTGCAAAAATTGAATTTTCTCATGTACGCGGACCTTACAGATTTTTTTCTGTTTTACAGGGTTCTTGTTTAGATGCTTTTACTCACTGTTACTGAAGAATACTAGTGTGATGATGTATTTCTTATATATTTTTGGCCGATTTTCTATGATTAACACCGAAAATTAACACAAAATAAAACATTGGAGATATGAAATTGTCTCATGTATGCGAACCTTACAGATTTTGCCTGTTTTACAGGGTTCTTGTTTAGATGCTTTTACTCACTGTTACTTAGAAAATTGAAACATTGCAAAAATTGAATTTTCTCTTGTACGCGGACCTTACAGATTTTGCCTGTTTTATAGGGTTCTTTGTTTAGATGCTTTTACTCACTGTTACTGAGGAATACTAGTGTCATGATGTATTTATTATGTATTTTTGGCCGATTTTCTATGATTAAAACCGAAAATTAACACAAAATAACACATTGGAGAAATAAAATTGTCTCATGTATGCGAACCTTACAGATTTTGCCTGTTTTACAGGGTTCTTGTTTAGATGCTTTTACTCACTGTTACTGAAGTATACGAGTGTCATGATGTATTTCTTATGTATTTTTGGCCGATTTTCTATGATTTAAACCTTAAATAAAGACAAAATATAAACATTGCAAAAATTGAATTTTCTCATGTACGCGGACCTTACAGATGTTGCCTGTTTTACAGGGTTCTTGTTTAGATGCTTTTACTCACTGTTACTGAAGAATACTAGTGTCAATATGTACTTCTTATGTATTTTTGGCCGATATTCTATGATATGTACCTAAAATTAAGACAATTGAAACATTGCAAAAATTGAATTTTCTCATGTACGCGGACCTCACAGATTTTTTTCTGTTTTACAGGGGTCTTGTTTAGATGCTTTTACTCACTGTTACTGAAGAATACTAGTGTCATGATGTATTTCTTATGTATTTTTGGCTGATTTTCTATGATTTGTACATAAATTAAGACAAAATTGAAACATTGCAAAAATGGACTTTTCTCTTGTACGCGGACCTTACAGATTTTGCCTGTTAGATAGGGTTCTTTGTTTAGATGCTTTTACTCACTGTTACTGAGGAATACTAGTGTCATGATGTACTTCTTATGTATTTTTGGCCGATATTCTATGATTTGTACCTAAAATTAAGACAATTGAAACATTGCAAAAATTGAATTTTCTCATGTTCGCGGAACTTGCAGATTTTGCCTGTTTTACAGGGTTCTTGTTTAGATGCTTTTACTCACTGTTACTGAAGAAAACTAGTGTCATGATGTATTTCTTATGTATTTTTGGCCGATTTTCTATGATTTAACCCCTCAAATAAAGACAAAATTGAAACATTGCAAAAATTGAATTTTCTCATGTACGCGGAACTTACAGAATTTGCCTGTTTTACAGAGTTCTTTTTTTGATGCTTTTACTCACTGTTACTGGGGAATACAAGTGTCATGATGTATTTATTATGTATTTTTGGCCGATTTTCTATGATTTGTACCTAAAAGAAGGACAAAATTTATACATTGCGAAAATTGAATTTTCTCATGTACGCGGACCTTACAGATTCTGCCTGTTTTACAGGATTCTTGTTTAGATGCTTTTACTCACTGTTACTGAGGAATACTAGTGTCATGATGTATTTATTATGTATTTTTGCCGATTTTCTATGATTTTACCTAAAATTAAGACAAAATTGAAACATTGCAAAAATTGAATTTTCTCATGTACGCGGACCTTACAGATTTTGCCTGTTTTACCGGGTTCTTGTTTAGATGCTTTTACTCACTGTTACTGAGGAATACTAGTGTCATGATGTATGTATTATGTATTTTTGGCCGATTTTCTATGATTTGTAACTAAAATTAGGACACAATTGAAACATTGCAAAAATTGAATTTTCTCATGTACGCGGACCTTACATATTTTGCCTGTTTTACAGGGTTCTTTTGTAGATGCTTTTATTCACTGTTACTGAGGAATACTAGTGTCATGATGTATTTATTATGTATTTTTGGCTGATTTTCTATTATTTGAACCTAAAATAAAGACAAAATTGAAACATTGCAAAAATTGATTTTTCTCATCTATGCGGACCTTACAGATTGTGCCTGTTTTACAGGGTTCTTGTTTAGATGCTTTTACTCACTGTTACTGAGGAATACTAGTGTCATGATGTATTTATTATGTATTTCTGGCGGATTTTCTATAATTTCTACCTAAAATTAAGACAAAATTGCAACATTGCAAAAATTGAATTTTCTCTTGTGCGCGGACCTTACAGATTTTGCCTGTTTTACCGGGTTCTTGTTTAAATGCTTTTACTCACTGTTACTGAGGACTACTAGTGTCATGATGTATTTATTATGTATTTTTGGCCGATTTTCTATGATTTAAACCTCAAGTAAAGACACAATTGAAACATTGCAAAAATTGAATTTTCTCATGTACGCGGACCTTACAGATTTTTTTCTGTTTTACCGGGTTCTTGTTTAGATGCTTTTACTTACTGTTACTGAAGAATACTAGTGTCATGATGTATTTATAATGTATATTTGGCCGATTTTCTATGATTTGTACCTAAAATTAAGACACAATTTAAACATAGCAAAAATTGAATTTTCTCATGTACGCGGACCGTACAGATTTTGCCTGTTTTACAGGGTTCTTGTTTAGATGCTTTTACTCACTGGTACTGAGACATAATAGTGTTATGATGTATGTATTATGTATTTTTGGCCGATTTTCTATGATTTGTACCTAAAATTAAGACACAATTGAAACATTGCAAAAATTGAATTTTCTCATGTACGCAGACCTTACAGATTTTGCCTGTTTTACAGGATCCTTGTTTAGATGCTTTTATTCCCTGTTACTGGGAACACTAGTGTCATGATGTATTATTTATGTATTTTTGGCCGATTTTCTATGATTTGTACCTAAAATTAAGACACAATTGAAACATTGCAAAAATTGAATTTTCTCATGTACGCGGACCTTACAGATTTTTTCTGTTTTACCGGGTTCTTGTTCAGATGCTTTTACTCACTGTTACACAGACATAATAGTGTCATGATGTATTTCTTATGTATTTTTGGCCGATTTTCTATGATTTGTACCAAAAATTAGGACACAATTGAAACATTGCAAAAATTGAATTTTCTCATGCACGCGGACCTTACAGATTTTGCCTGTTTTACAGGGTTCTTGTTTAGATGCTTTTACTAACTGTTACTGAGGAATACTAGTGTCATGATGTATTTATTATGTATTTTTGGCCGATTTTCTATGATTTGTACCTAAAATTAAGACACAATTGAAACATTGCAAAAATTGAATTTTCTCATGTACGCGGACCTTACAGATTTTGCCTGTTTTACAGGGTTCTTGTTTAGATGCTTTTACTAACTGTTACTGAGGAATACTAGTGTCATGATGTATTTCTTATGTATTTTTGGCCGATTTTCTATGATTTGTACCTAAAATTAAGACACAATTGAAACATTGCAAAAATTGAATTTTCTCATGTACGCGGACCTTACAGATTTTGCCTGTTTTACCGGGTTCTTGTTTAGATGCTTTTACTCACTGTTACTGAGGAATACTAGTGTCATGATGTATTTCTTATGTATTTTTGGCCGATTTTCTATGATTTGTACCTTAAATTAGGATAAAATTTATACAATGCTAAATTGAATTTTCTCATGTACGCGGACCTTACAGATTTTGCCTGTTTTACCGGGTTCTTGTTTAGATGCTTTTACTCACTTTACTGAGGAATACTAGTGTCATGATTTATTTATTATGTATTTTTTGCCGATTTTCTATGATTTGTACCTAAAATGAAGACACAATTGAAACATTGCAAAAATTGAATTTTCTCATGTACGCGGACCTTACAGATTTTGCCTGTTTTACAGGGTTCTTGTTTAGATGCTTTTACTAACTGTTACTGAGGAATACTAGTGTCATGATGTATTTTTTATGTATTTTTGGCCGATTTTCTATGATTTGTACCTAAAATTAAGACACAATTGAAACATTTCAAAAATTGAATTTTCTCATGTACCCGGACCTTACAGATTTTTTTCTGTTTTACCGGGTTCTTGTTTAGATGCTTTTACTCACTGTTACTGAGGAATACTAGTGTCATGATGTATTTATTATGTATTTTTTGCCGATTTTCTATGATTTGTACCTAAAATTAAGACACAATTGAAACATTGCAAAAATTGAATTTTCTCATGTACGCGGACCTTACAGATTTTGCCTGTTTTACAGGGTTCTTGTTTAGATGCTTTTACTCACTGTTACTGAGGAATACTAGTGTCATGATGTATTTATTATGTATTTTTGGCCGATTTTCTATGATTTGTACCTAAAATTAAGACACAATTGAAACATTGCAAAAATTGAATTTTCTCATGTACCCGGACCTTACAGATTTTGCCTGTTTTACAGGGTTCTTGTTTAGATGCTTTTACTCACTGTTACTGAGGAATACTAGTGTCATGATGTATTTATTATGTATTTTTGGCCGATTTTCTATGATTTGTACCTAAAATTAAGACACAATTGAAACATTGCAAAAATTGAATTTTCTCATGTACGCGGACCTTACAGATTTTGCCTGTTTTACCGGGTTCTTGTTTAGATGCTTTTACTCACTTTACTGAGGAATACTAGTGTCATGGTGTATTTATTGTGTATTTTTTGCCGATTTTCTATGATTTGTACCTAAAAGTAAGACACAATTGAAACATTGCAAAAATTGAATTTTCTCATGTACGCGGACCTTACAGATTTTGCCTGTTTTACCGGGTTCTTTTTTAGATGCTTTTACTAACTGTTAATGAGGAATACTAGTGTCATGATGTATTTCTTATGTATTTTTGGCCGATTTTCTATGATTTGTACCTAAAATTAAGACACAATTGAAACATTGCAAAAATTGCATTTTCTCATGTACGCGGACCTTACAGATTTTGCCTGTTTTACAGGATTCTTGTTTAGATGCTTTTACTCACTGTTACTGAGGAATACTAGTGTCATGATGTATTTCTTATGTATTTTTGGCCGATTTTCTATGATTTGTACCTAAAATTAACACACAATTGAAACATTGCAAAAATTGATTTTTCTCATGTACGCGGACCTTACAGATTTTGCCTGTTTTACCGGGTTCTTGTTTAGATGCTTTTACTCACTTTACTGAGGAATACTAGTGTCATGATGTATTTCTTATGTATTTTTGGCCGATTTTCTATGATTTGTACTAAAATTAAGACACAATTGAAACATTGCAAAAATTGAATTTTCTCATGTACGCGGACCTTACAGATTTTGCCTGTTTTACCGGGTTCTTATTTAGATGCTTTTACTCACTGTTACTGAGGAATACTAGTGTCATGATGTATTTCTTATGTATTTTTGGCCGATTGTCTATGATTTGTACCTAAAATTAAGACAAAATTGAAACATTGCAAAAATTGAATTTTCTCATGTACGCGGACCTTACAGATTTTGCCTGTTTTATAGGGTTCTTTGTTTAGATGCTTTTACTCACTGTTACTGAGGAATACTAGTGTCATGATGTAATTCTTATGTATTTTTGGCCGATTTTCTATGATTTAAACCTTAAATAAAGACAAAATATAAACATTGCAAAAATTGAATTTTCTCATGTACGCGGACATTACAGATTTTGCCTGTTTTACAGGGTTCTTGTTTAGATGCTTTTACTCACTGTTACTGCAGAATACTGGTGTCATGATGTACTTCTTATGTATTTTTGGCCGATTTTCTATGATTTGTAACTAAAATTAAGACACAATTGAAACATTGCAAAAATTGAATTTTCTCATGTACGCGAACCTTTCAGATTTTTTTCTGTTTTACAGGAGTCTTGTTTAGATGCTTTTACTCACTGTTACTGAAGAATACTAGTGTCATGATGTATTTATTATGTATTTTTGGCCGATTTTCTATGATTAAAACCGAAAATTAACACAAAATAAAACATTGGAGAAATAAAATTGTCTCATGTATGCGAACCTTACAGATTTTGCCTGTTTTACAGGGTTCTTGTTTAGATGCTTTTACTCACTGTTACTGAGGAATACTAGTGTCATGATGTACTTCTTATGTATTTTTGGCCGATATTCTATGATTTGTACCTATAATTAAGACAATTGAAACATTGCAAAAATTGAATTTTCTCATGTACGCGGACCTTACAGATTTTTTTCTGTTTTACAGGAGTCTTGTTTAGATGCTTTTACTCACTGTTACTGAAGAATACTAGTGTCATGATGTATTTATTATGTATTTTTGGCCGATTTTCTATGATTAAAACCGAAAATTAACACAAAATAAAACATTGGAGAAATAAAATTGTCTCATGTATGCGAACCTTACAGAATTTTCCTGTTTAACAGGGTTCTTGTTTAGATGCTTTTACTCACTGTTACTGAGGAATACTAGTGTCATGATGTAATTCCTCTGTATTTTTGGCCGATTTTCTATGATTTAACCCCTCAAATAAAGACAAAATTGAAACATTGCAAAAATTGAATTTTCTCATCTATGCGGACCTTACAGAATTTGCCTGTTTTACAGGGTTCTTGTTTTGATGCTTTTACTCACTGTTACTGGGGAATACAAGTGTCTTGATGTATTTATTATGTATTTTTGGCCGATTTTCTATGATTTGTACCTAAAAGTAGGACAAAATTTATACATTGTGAAAATTGAATTTTCTCATGTACAGATTACTAGTGTCATGATGTATTTCTTATGTATTTTTGGCCGATTTTCTATGATTGTACCTAAAATTTAGACACAATTGAAACATTGCAAAAATTGAATTATCTCATGTACGCGGACCTTACAGATTTTGCCTGTTTTACCGGGTTCTTGTTTAGATGCTTTTACTCACTGTTACTGAGGAATACTAGTGTCATGATGTATGTATTATGTATTTTTGGCCGATTTTCTATGATTTGTAACTAAAATTAAGACACAATTGAAACATTGCAAAAATTGAATTTTCTCATGTACGCGGACCTTACATATTTTGCCTGTTTTACAGGGTTCTTTTGTAGATGCTTTTACTCACTGTTACTGAGGAATACTAGTGTCATGATGTATTTATTATGTATTTTTGACTGATTTTCTATGATTTAAACCTCAAATAAAGACAAAATTGAAACATTGCAAAAATTGATTTTTCTCATCTATGCGGACCTTACAGATTGTGCCTGTTTTACAGGATTCTTGTTTATATGCTTTTACTCACTGTTACTGAGGAATACTAGTGTCATGATGTATTTCTTATGTATTTTTGGCGGATTTTCCATAATTTCTACCTAAAATTAAGACAAAATTGCAACATTGCAAAAATTGAATTTTCTCTTGTGCGCGGACCTTACAGATTTTGCCTGTTTTACCGGGTTCTTGTTTAGATGCTTTTACTCACTGTTACTGAGGACTACTAGTGTCATGATGTATTTATTATGTATTTTTGGCCAATTTTCTATGATTTAAACTTCAAGTAAAGACACAATTGAAACATTGCAAAAATTGAATTTTCTAATGTACGCGGACCTTACAGATTTTGCCTGTTTTACCGGGTTCTTGTTTAGATGCTTTTACTCACTGTTACTGAAGAATACTAGTGTCATGATGTATTTATTATGTATTTTTGGCCGATTTTCTATGATTTGTACCTTAAATTAAGACACAATTCAAACATTGCAAAAATTGAATTTTCTCATGTACGCGGAGATTTCAGATTTTGCCTGTTTTACAGGGTTCTTGTTTAGATGCTTTTACTCACTGTTACTGAGACATAATAGTGTCATGATGTATGTATTATGTATTTTTGGCCGATTTTCTATGATTTGTACCAAAAATTTAGACACAATTGAAACATTGCAAAAATTGAATTTTCTCATGTACGCAGACCTTACAGATTTTGCCTGTTTTACAGGATCCTTGTTTAGATGCTTTAATTCACTGTTACTGGGAACACTAGTGTCATGATGTATTTATTATGTATTTTTGGCCGATTTTCTATGATTTGTACCTAAAATTAAGACACAATTGAAACATTGCAAAAATTGAATTTTCTCATGTACGCGGACGTTACAGATTTTTCCTGTTTTACCGGGTTCTTGTTCAGATGCTTTTACTCACTGTTACACAGACATAATAGTGTCATGATGTATTTCTTATGTATTTTTGGCCGATTTTCTATGATTTGTACACAAAAATTAGGACACAATTGAAACATTGCAAAAATTGAATTTTCTCATGTACGTTGACCTTACAGATTTTGCCTGTTTTACCGGGGTCTTGTTCAGATGCTTTTACTCACTGTTACTGAGGAATACTAGTGTCATGATGTATTTCTTATGTATTTTTGGCCGATTTTCTATGATTTGTACCTAAAATTAAGACACAATTCATACATTGCAAAAATTGAATTTTCTCATGTACGCGGACCTTACAGATTTTGCCTGTTTTACAGGGTTCTTGTTTAGATGCTTTTACTAACTGTTACTGAGGAATACTTGTGTCATGATGTATTTATTATGTATTTTTGGCCGATTTTCTATGATTTGTACCTAAAATTAAGACACAATTGAAACATTGCCAAAATTGAATTTTCTCGTGTACGCGGACCTTACAGATTTTGCCTGTTTTACAGGGTTCTTGTGTAGATGCTTTTACTCACTGTTACTGAGGAATAGTAGTGTCATGATGTATTTCTTACGTATTTTTGGCCGATTTTCTATGATTTGTACCTAAAATAAAGACACAATTGAAACATTGCCAAAATTGAATTTTCTCATGTACGCGGACCTTACAGATTTTGCCTGTTTTACCGGGTTCTTGTTTAGATGCTTTTACTCACTGTTACTGAGGAATAGTAGTGTCATGATGTATTTCTTATGTATTTTTGGCCGATTTTCTATGATTTGTACCTAAAATTAAGACAAAATTTGAACAATGCAAAAATTGAATTTTCTCATGTACGCGGACCTTACAGATTTTGCCTGTTTTACCGGGTTCTTGTTTAGATGCTTTTACTCACTGTTACTGAGGAATACTAGTGTCATGATGTATTTCTTATGTATTTTTGGCCGAGTTTCAATGATTTGTACCTAAAATGAGGACACAATTGAAACATTGCAAAAATTGAATTTTCTCATGTACGCGGACCTTTCAGATTTTGCCTGTTTTACCGGGTTCTTGTTTAGATGCTTTTACTCACTGTTACTGAGGAATACTAGTGTCATGAGGTATTTCTTATGTATTTTTGGCCGAGTTTCTATTATTTGTACCTAAAATGAGGACACAATTGAAACATTGCAAAAATTGAATTTTCTCATGTACGCGGACCTTACAGATTTTGCCTGTTTTACAGGGTTCTTGTTTAGATGCTTTTACTCACTGTTACTGAGGAATACTAGTGTCATGATGTATTTATTATGTATTTTTGGCCGATTTTCTATGATTTGTACCTAAAATTAAGACAAAATTTAAACAATGCAAAAATTGAATTTTCTCATGTACGCGGACCTTACAGATTTTGCCTGTTTTACCGGGTTCTTGTTTAGATGCTTTTACTCACTGTTACTGAGGAATACCAGTGTCATGATGTATTTATTATGTATTCTTGGCCGATTTTCTATGATTTGTACCTAAAATTAAGACACAATTCATACATTGCAAAAATTGAATTTTCTCATGTACGCTGACCTTACAGATTTTGCCTGTTTTACAGGGTTCGTGTTTAGATGCTTTTACTCACTGTTACTGAGGAATACTAGTGTCAGGATGTATTTCTTATGTATTTTTGGCCGATTTTCTATGATTTGTACCTAAAATTAAGACACAATTGAAACATTGCAAAAATTGAATTTTCTCATGTACGCAGACCTTACAGATTTTGCCTGTTTTACCGGGTTCTTGTTTAGATGCTTTTACTCACTGTTACTGAGGAATAGTAGTGTCATGATGTATTTCTTATGTATTTTTGGCCGATTTTCTATGATTTGTACCTAAAATTAAGACACAATTGAAACATTGCAAAAATTGAATTTTCTCATGTACGCGGACCTTACAGATTTTGCCTGTTTAACAGGGTTCTTGTTTAGATGCTTTTACTAACTGTTAATGAGGAATACTAGTGTCATGATGTATTTATTATGTATTTTTGGGCGATTTTCTATGATTTGTACCTAAAATTAAGACACAATTGAAACATTGAAAAAATTGCATTTTCTCATGTACGCGGACCTTACAGATTTTGCCTGTTTTACCGGGTTCTTGTTTAGATGCTTTTACTCACTGTTACTGAGGAATACTAGTGTCATGATGTATTTCTTATGTATTTTTGGCCGATTTTCTATGATTTGTTCCTAAAATTAAGACACAATTGAAACATTGCAAAAATTGATTTTTCTCATGTACGCGGACCTTACAGATTTTGCCTGCTTTACCGGGTTCTTGTTTAGATGCTTTTACTAACTTTACTGAGGAATACTAGTGTCATGATGTATTTCTTATGTATTTTTGGCCGATTTTCTATGATTTGTACTAAAATTAAGACACAATTGAAACATTGCAAAAATTGATTTTTCTCATGTACGCGGACCTTACAGATTTTGCCTGTTTTACCGGGTTCTTGTTTAGATGCTTTTACTATCTTTACTGAGGAATACTAGTGTCATGATGTATTTATTATGTATTTTTGGCCGATTTTCTATGATTTGTACTAAAATTAAGACACAATTGAAACATTGCAAAAATTGAATTTTCTCATGTACGCGGACCTTACAGATTTTGCCTGTTTTACCGGGTTCTTGTTTAGATGCTTTTACTAACTGGTACTGAGGAATACTAGTGTCATGATGTATTTCTTATGTATTTTTGGCCGAGTTTCTATGATTTGTACCTAAAATGAGGACACAATTGAAACATTGCAAAAATTGAATTTTCTCATGTACGCGGACCTTACAGATTTTGCCTGTTTTACCGGGTTCTTGTTTAGATGCTTTTACTAACTGTTAATGAGGAATACTAGTGTCATGATTTATTTATTATGTATTTTTGGCCGATTTTCTATGATTTGTACCTAAAATTAAGACACAATTGAAACATTGCAAAAATTGCATTTTCTCATGTACGCGGACCTTACAGATTTTGCCTGTTTTACAGGATTCTTGTTTAGATGCTTTTACTCACTGTTACTGAGGAATACTAGTGTCATGATGTATTTCTTATGTATTTTTGGCCGATTGTCTATGATTTGTACCTAAAATTAAGACAAAATTGAAACATTGCAAAAATTGAATTTTCTCTTGTACGCGGACCTTACAGATTTTGCCTGTTTTATAGGGTTCTTTGTTTAGATGCTTTTACTCACTGTTACTGAGGAATACTAGTGTCATGATGTATTTATTATGTATTTTTGGCCGATTCTCTATGATTTAAACCTTAAATAAAGACAAAATATAAACATTGCAAAAATTGAATTTTCTCATGTACGCGGACCTTACAGATTTTGCCTGTTTTACAGGGTTCTTGTTTAGATGCTTTTACTCACTGTTACTGCAGAATACTGGTGTCATGATGTACTTATTATGTATTTTTGGCCGATATTCTATGATTTGTACCTAAAATTAAGACAATTGAAACATTGCAAAAATTGAATTTTCTCATGTACGCGGACCTTACAGATTTTGCCTGTTTTACCGGGTTCTTGTTTAGATGCTTTTACTCACTGTTACTGAGGAATAGTAGTGTAATGATGTATTTATTATGTATTTTTGGCCGATTTTCTATGATTTGTACCTAAACTTAAGACACAATTGAAACATTGCAAAAATTGAATTTTCTCATGTACGCAGACCTTACAGATTTTGCCTGTTTTACAGGATTCTTGTTTAGATGCTTTTACTCACTGTTACTGAGGAATACTTGTGTCATGATGTATTTCTTATGTATTTTTGGCCGATTTTCTATGATTTGTACCTAAAATTAAGACACAATTGAAACATTGCAAAAATTGATTTTTCTCATGTACGCGGACCTTACAGATTTTGCCTGTTTTACCGGGTTCTTGTTTAGATGCTTTTACTCACTTTACTGAGGAATACTAGTGTCATGATGTATTTCTTATGTATTTTTGGCCGATTTTCTATGATTTGTACTAAAATTAAGACACAATTGAAACATTGCAAAAATTGAATTTTCTCATGTACGCGGACCTTACAGATTTTGCCTGTTTTACCGGGTTCTTGTTTAGATGCTTTTACTCACTGTTACTGAGGAATACTAGTGTCATGATGTATTTCTTATGTATTTTTGGCCGATTTTCTATGATTTGTACCTAAAATTAAGACACAATTGAAACATTGCAAAAATTGAATTTTCTCATGTACGCGGACCTTACAGATTTTGCCTGTTTAACCGGGTTCTAGTTTAGATGCTCTTACTCACTGTTACTGAGGAATACTAGTGTCATGATGTATTTCTTATGTATTTTTGGCCGATTTTCTATGATTTGTACCTAAAATTAAGACACAATTGAAACATTGCAAAAATTGAATTTTCTCATGTACGCGGACCTTACAGATTTTGCCTGTTTAACCGGGTTCTAGTTTAGATGCTTTTACTCACTGTTACTGAGGAATACTAGTGTCATGATGTATTTCTTATGTATTTTTGGCCGATTTTCTATGATTTGTACCTAAAATGAAGACACAATTGAAACATTGCAAAAATTGAATTTTCTCATGTACGCGGACCTTACAGATTTTGCCTGTTTTACCGGGTTCTTGTTTAGATGCTTTTACTAACTGTTACTGAGGAATACTAGTGTCATGATGTATTTCTTATGTATTTTTGGCCGATCGTCTATGATTTGTACCTAAAATTAAGACACAATTGAAACATTGCAAAAATTGAATTTTCTCATGTACGCGGACCTTACAGATTTTGCCTGTTTTACCGGGTTCTTGTTTAGATGCTTTTACTAACTGTTAATGAAGAATACTAGTGTCATGATGTATTTCTTATGTATTTTTGGCCGATTTTCTATGATTTGTACCTAAAATTAAGACACAATTGAAACATTGCAAAAATTTACATTTTCTCATGTACGCGGACCTTACAGATTTTGCCTGTTTTACAGGATTCTTGTTTAGATGCTTTTACTCACTGTTACTGAGGAATACTAGTGTCATGATGTATTTCTTATGTATTTTTGGCCGATTTTCTATGATTTGTACCTAAAATTAAGACACAATTGAAACATTGCAAAAATTGCATTTTCTCATGTACGCGGACCTTACAGATTTTGCCTGTTTTACCGGGTTCTTGTTTAGATGCTTTTACTCACTGTTACTGAGGAATACTAGTGTCATGATGTATTTCTTATGTATTTTTGGCCGATTTTCTATGATTTGTACCTAAAATTAAGACACAATTGAAACATTGCAAAAATTGAATTTTCTCATGTACGCGGACCTTACAGATTTTGCCTGTTTAACCGGGTTCTAGTTTAGATGCTTTTACTCACTTTACTGAGGAATACTAGTGTCATGATGTATTTATTATGTATTTTTGGCCGATTTTCTATGATTTGTACTAAAATTAAGACACAATTGAAACATTGCAAAAATTGAATTTTCTCATGTACGCGGACCTTACAGATTTTGCCTGTTTTACCGGGTTCTTGTTTAGATGCTTTTACTAACTGGTACTGAGGAATACTAGTGTCATGATGTATTTCTTATGTATTTTTGGCCGAGTTTCTATGATTTGTACCTAAAATGAGGACACAATTGAAACATTGCAAAAATTGAATTTTCTCATGTACGCGGACCTTACAGATTTTGCCTGTTTTACCGGGTTCTTGTTTAGATGCTTTTACTCACTGTTACTGAGGAATACTAGTGTCATGATGTATTTCTTATGTATTTTTGGCCGAGTTTCTATGATTTGTACCTAAAATGAGGACACAATTGAAACATTGCAAAAATTGAATTTTCTCATGTACGCGGACCTTACAGATTTTGCCTATTTTACCGGGTTCTTGTTTAGATGCTTTTACTCACTGTTACTGAGGAATACTAGTGTCATGATGTATTTATTATGTATTCTTGGCCGATTTTCTATGATTTGTACCTAAAATTAAGACACAATTCAAACATTGCAAAAATTGAATTTTCTCATGTACGCGGACCTTACAGATTTTGCCTGTTTTACAGGGTTCTTGTTTAGATGCTTTTAATCACTGTTACTGAAGAATATTAGTGTCATGATTGATTTCTTATGTATTTTTGGCCGATATTCTATGATTTGTACCTAAAATTAAGACACAATTGAAACATTGCAAAAATTGAATTTTCTCATGTACGCGGACCTTACAGATTTTGTTCTGTTTTACAGGGTTCTTGTTTAGATGCTTTTACTCACTTTTACTGAAGAATACTAGTGTCATGATGTATTTATCATATATTTTTGGCCGATTTTCTATGATTAAAACCGAAAATAAACACAAAATAAAACATTGGAGATATGAAATTGTCTCATGTATGCGAACCTTACAGATTTTGCCTGTTTTACAGGGTTCTTGTTTAGATGCTTTTACTCACTGTTACTTAGGAATACTAGTGTCATGATGTATTTCTTATGTATTCTTGGCCGATTGTCTATGATTTGTACCTAAAATTAAGACAAAATTTAAACATTGCAAAAATTGAATTTTCTCTTGTACGCGGACCTTACAGATTTTGCCTGTTTTATAGGGTTCTTTGTTTAGATGCTTTTACTCACTGTTACTGAGGAATACTAGTGTCATGATGTATTTATTATGTATTTTTGGCCGATTTTCTATGATTTGTACCTAAAATTTAGACAAAATTGAAACATTGCAAAAATTGAATTTTCTCATGTACGCGGAATTTACAGATTTTGTCTGTGTTTCCGGGTTCTTGTTTAGATGCTCTTACTCACTGTTACTAAGGAATACTAGTGTCATGATGTATTTATTATGTATTTTTGGCCGATTTTCTATGATTTAAACCTCAAATAAAGACAAAATTGAAACATTGCAAAAATTGATTTTTCTCATCCATGCGGACCTTACAGATTTTGCCTGTTTTACCAAGTTCTTGTTTAGATGCTTTTACTCACTGTTACTTAGGAATACTAGTGTCATGATGTATTTATTATGTATTTTTGGCGGATTTTCCATAATTTCTACCTAAAATTAAGACAAAATTGCAACATTGCAAAAATTGAATTTTCTCTTGTGCGCGGACCTTACAGATTTTGCCTGTTTTACCGGGTTCTTGTTTAGATGCTTTTACTCACTGTTACTGAGGACTACTAGTATCATGATGTATTTATTATGTATTTTTGGCCAATTTTCTATGATTTAAACTTCAAGTAAAGACACAATTGAAACATAGCAAAAATTGAATTTTCTCATGTATGCGGAGATTTCAGATTTTGCCTGTTTTACAGGGTTCTTGTTTAGATGCTTTTACTCACTGTTACTGAGACATAATAGTGTCATGATGTATGTATTATGTATTTTTGGCCGATTTTCTATGATTTGTACCAAAAATTAAGACACAATTGAAACATTGCAAAAATTGAATTTTCTCATGTACGCAGACCTTACAGATTTTGCCTGTTTTACAGGATCCTTGTTTAGATGCTTTTATTCACTGTTACTGGGAACACTAGTGTCATGATGTATTTATTATGTATTTTTGGCCGATTTTCTATGATTTGTACCTAAAATTAAGACACAATTGAAACATTGCAAAAATTGAATTTTCTCATGTACGCGGACGTTACAGATTTTTCCTGTTTTACCGGGTTCTTGTTCAGATGCTTTTACTCACTGTTACACAGACATCATAGTGTCATGATGTATTTCTTATGTATTTTTGGCCGATTTTCTATGATTTTTACCAAAAATTAGGACACAATTGAAACATTGAAAAAATTGAATTTTCTCATGTACGTTGACCTTACAGATTTTGCCTGTTTTACCGGGGTCTTGTTTAGATGCTTTTACTCACTGTTACTGAGGAATACTAGTGTCATGATGTATTTCTTATGTATTTTTGGCCGATTTTCTATGATTTGTACCTAAAATTAAGACACAATTGAAACATTGCAAAAATTGAATTTTCTCATGTACGCGGACCTTACAGATTTTGCCTGTTTTACAGGGTTCTTGTTTAGATGCTTTTACTAACTGTTACTGAGGAATACTAGTGTCATGATGTATTTATTATGTATTTTTGGCCGATTTTCTATGATTTGTACCTAAAATTTAGACACAATGTAAACAATGCCAAAATTGAATTTTCTCATGTACGCGGACCTTACAGATTTTGCCTGTTTTACAGGGTTCTTGTTTAGATGCTTTTACTCACTGTTACTGAGGAATACTAGTGTCATGATGTATTTCTTACGTATTTTTGGCCGATTTTCTATGATTTGTACCTAAAATAAAGACACAATTGAAACATTGCCAAAATTGAATTTTCTCATGTACGCGGACCTTACAGATTTTGCCTGTGTTTCCGGGTTCTTGTTTAGATGCTTTTACTCACTGTTACTGAGGAATACTAGTGTCATGATGTATTTCTTATGTATTTTTGGCCGATTTTCTATGATTTGTACTAAAATTAAGACACAATTGAAACATTGCAAAAATTGAATTTTCTCATGTACGCGGACCTTACAGATTTTGCCTGTTTAACCGGGTTCTTGTTTAGATGCTTTTACTCACTGTTACTGAGGAATACTAGTGTCATGATGTATTTCTTATGTATTTTTGGCCGATTTTCTATGATTTGTACCTAAAATAAAGACACAATTGAAACATTGCAAAAATTGAATTTTCTCATGTACGCGGACCTTACAGATTTTGCCTGTTTAACCGGGTTCTAGTTTAGATGCTCTTACTCACTGTTACTGAGGAATACTAGTGTCATGATGTATTTCTTATGTATTTTTGGCCGATTTTCTATGATTTGTACCTAAAATTAAGACACAATTGAAACATTGCAAAAATTGAATTTTCTCATGTACGCGGACCTTACAGATTTTGCCTGTTTAACCGGGTTCTAGTTTAGATGCTTTTACTCACTGTTACTGAGGAATACTAGTGTCATGATGTATTTCTTATGTATTTTTGGCCGATTTTCTATGATTTGTACCTAAAATGAAGACACAATTGAAACATTGCAAAAATTGAATTTTCTCATGTACGCGGACCTTACAGATTTTGCCTGTTTTACCGGGTTCTTGTTTAGATGCTTTTACTAACTGGTACTGAGGAATACTAGTGTCATGATGTATTTCTTATGTATTTTTGGCCGATCGTCTATGATTTGTACCTAAAATTAAGACACAATTGAAACATTGCAAAAATTGAATTTTCTCATGTACGCGGACCTTACAGATTTTGCCTGTTTTACCGGGTTCTTGTTTAGATGCTTTTACTAACTGTTAATGAAGAATACTAGTGTCATGATGTATTTCTTATGTATTTTTGGCCGATTTTCTATGATTTGTACCTAAAATTAAGACACAATTGAAACATTGCAAAAATTTACATTTTCTCATGTACGCGGACCTTACAGATTTTGCCTGTTTTACAGGATTCTTGTTTAGATGCTTTTACTCACTGTTACTGAGGAATACTAGTGTCATGATGTATTTCTTATGTATTTTTGGCCGATTTTCTATGATTTGTACCTAAAATTAAGACACAATTGAAACATTGCAAAAATTGCATTTTCTCATGTACGCGGACCTTACAGATTTTGCCTGTTTTACCGGGTTCTTGTTTAGATGCTTTTACTGACTGTTACTGAGGAATACTAGTGTCATGATGTATTTCTTATGTATTTTTGGCCGATTTTCTATGATTTGTACCTAAAATTAAGACACAATTGAAACATTGCAAAAATTGAATTTTCTCATGTACGCGGACCTTACAGATTTTGCCTGTTTAACCGGGTTCTAGTTTAGATGCTTTTACTCACTTTACTGAGGAATACTAGTGTCATGATGTATTTATTATGTATTTTTGGCCGATTTTCTATGATTTGTACTAAAATTAAGACACAATTGAAACATTGCAAAAATTGAATTTTCTCATGTACGCGGACCTTACAGATTTTGCCTGTTTTACCGGGTTCTTGTTTAGATGCTTTTACTAACTGGTACTGAGGAATACTAGTGTCATGATGTATTTCTTATGTATTTTTGGCCGAGTTTCTATGATTTGTACCTAAAATGAGGACACAATTGAAACATTGCAAAAATTGAATTTTCTCATGTACGCGGACCTTACAGATTTTGCCTGTTTTACCGGGTTCTTGTTTAGATGCTTTTACTCACTGTTACTGAGGAATACTAGTGTCATGATGTATTTCTTATGTATTTTTGGCCGAGTTTCTATGATTTGTACCTAAAATGAGGACACAATTGAAACATTGCAAAAATTGAATTTTCTCATGTACGCGGACCTTACAGATTTTGCCTATTTTACCGGGTTCTTGTTTAGATGCTTTTACTCACTGTTACTGAGGAATACTAGTGTCATGATGTATTTATTATGTATTCTTGGCCGATTTTCTATGATTTGTACCTAAAATTAAGACACAATTCAAACATTGCAAAAATTGAATTTTCTCATGTACGCGGACCTTACAGATTTTGCCTGTTTTACAGGGTTCTTGTTTAGATGCTTTTAATCACTGTTACTGAAGAATATTAGTGTCATGATTGATTTCTTATGTATTTTTGGCCGATATTCTATGATTTGTACCTAAAATTAAGACACAATTGAAACATTGCAAAAATTGAATTTTCTCATGTACGCGGACCTTACAGATTTTGTTCTGTTTTACAGGGTTCTTGTTTAGATGCTTTTACTCACTTTTACTGAAGAATACTAGTGTCATGATGTATTTATCATATATTTTTGGCCGATTTTCTATGATTAAAACCGAAAATAAACACAAAATAAAACATTGGAGATATGAAATTGTCTCATGTATGCGAACCTTACAGATTTTGCCTGTTTTACAGGGTTCTTGTTTAGATGCTTTTACTCACTGTTACTTAGGAATACTAGTGTCATGATGTATTTCTTATGTATTCTTGGCCGATTGTCTATGATTTGTACCTAAAATTAAGACAAAATTTAAACATTGCAAAAATTGAATTTTCTCTTGTACGCGGACCTTACAGATTTTGCCTGTTTTATAGGGTTCTTTGTTTAGATGCTTTTACTCACTGTTACTGAGGAATACTAGTGTCATGATGTATTTATTATGTATTTTTGGCCGATTTTCTATGATTTGTACCTAAAATTTAGACAAAATTGAAACATTGCAAAAATTGAATTTTCTCATGTACGCGGAATTTACAGATTTTGTCTGTGTTTCCGGGTTCTTGTTTAGATGCTCTTACTCACTGTTACTAAGGAATACTAGTGTCATGATGTATTTATTATGTATTTTTGGCCGATTTTCTATGATTTAAACCTCAAATAAAGACAAAATTGAAACATTGCAAAAATTGATTTTTCTCATCCATGCGGACCTTACAGATTTTGCCTGTTTTACCAAGTTCTTGTTTAGATGCTTTTACTCACTGTTACTTAGGAATACTAGTGTCATGATGTATTTATTATGTATTTTTGGCGGATTTTCCATAATTTCTACCTAAAATTAAGACAAAATTGCAACATTGCGAAAATTGAATTTTCTCTTGTGCGCGGACCTTACAGATTTTGCCTGTTTTACCGGGTTCTTGTTTAGATGCTTTTACTCACTGTTACTGAGGACTACTAGTGTCATGATGTATTTATTATGTATTTTTGGCCAATTTTCTATGATTTAAACTTCAAGTAAAGACACAATTGAAACATAGCAAAAATTGAATTTTCTCATGTACGCGGAGATTTCAGATTTTGCCTGTTTTACAGGGTTCTTGTTTAGATGCTTTTACTCACTGTTACTGAGACATAATAGTGTCATGATGTATGTATTATGTATTTTTGGCCGATTTTCTATGATTTGTACCAAAAATTAAGACACAATTGAAACATTGCAAAAATTGAATTTTCTCATGTACGCAGACCTTACAGATTTTGCCTGTTTTACAGGATCCTTGTTTAGATGCTTTTATTCACTGTTACTGGGAACACTAGTGTCATGATGTATTTATTATGTATTTTTGGCCGATTTTCTATGATTTGTACCTAAAATTAAGACACAATTGAAACATTGCAAAAATTGAATTTTCTCATGTACGCGGACGTTACAGATTTTTCCTGTTTTACCGGGTTCTTGTTCAGATGCTTTTACTCACTGTTACACAGACATCATAGTGTCATGATGTATTTCTTATGTATTTTTGGCCGATTTTCTATGATTTTTACCAAAAATTAGGACACAATTGAAACATTGAAAAAATTGAATTTTCTCATGTACGTTGACCTTACAGATTTTGCCTGTTTTACCGGGGTCTTGTTTAGATGCTTTTACTCACTGTTACTGAGGAATACTAGTGTCATGATGTATTTCTTATGTATTTTTGGCCGATTTTCTATGATTTGTACCTAAAATTAAGACACAATTGAAACATTGCAAAAATTGAATTTTCTCATGTACGCGGACCTTACAGATTTTGCCTGTTTTACAGGGTTCTTGTTTAGATGCTTTTACTAACTGTTACTGAGGAATACTAGTGTCATGATGTATTTATTATGTATTTTTGGCCGATTTTCTATGATTTGTACCTAAAATTTAGACACAATGTAAACAATGCCAAAATTGAATTTTCTCATGTACGCGGACCTTACAGATTTTGCCTGTTTTACAGGGTTCTTGTTTAGATGCTTTTACTCACTGTTACTGAGGAATACTAGTGTCATGATGTATTTCTTACGTATTTTTGGCCGATTTTCTATGATTTGTACCTAAAATAAAGACACAATTGAAACATTGCCAAAATTGAATTTTCTCATGTACGCGGACCTTACAGATTTTGCCTGTGTTTCCGGGTTCTTGTTTAGATGCTTTTACTCACTGTTACTGAGGAATACTAGTGTCATGATGTATTTCTTATGTATTTTTGGCCGATTTTCTATGATTTGTACTAAAATTAAGACACAATTGAAACATTGCAAAAATTGAATTTTCTCATGTACGCGGACCTTACAGATTTTGCCTGTTTAACCGGGTTCTTGTTTAGATGCTTTTACTCACTGTTACTGAGGAATACTAGTGTCATGATGTATTTCTTATGTATTTTTGGCCGATTTTCTATGATTTGTACCTAAAATAAAGACACAATTGAAACATTGCAAAAATTGAATTTTCTCATGTACGCGGACCTTACAGATTTTGCCTGTTTTACCGGGTTCTTGTTTAGATGCTTTTACTCACTGTTACTGAGGAATACTAGTGTCATGATGTATTTCTTATGTATTTTTGGCCGATTTTCTATGACTTGTACCTAAAATTAAGACACAATTGAAACATTGCAAAAATTGAATTTTCTCATGTACGCGGACCTTACAGATTTTGCCTGTTTTACCGGGTTCTTGTTTAGATGCTTTTACTAACTTTACTGAGGAATACTAGTGTCATGATGTATTTCTTATGTATTTTTGGCCGATTTTCTATGATTTGTACTAAAATTAAGACACAATTGAAACATTGCAAAAATTGAATTTTCTCATGTACGCGGACATTACAGATTTTGCCTGTTTTACCGGGTTCTTGTTTAGATGCTTTTACTCACTGTTACTGAGGAATACTAGTGTCATGATGTATGTATTATGTATTTTTGGCCGATTTTCTATGATTTGTAACTAAAATTAAGACACAATTGAAACATTGCAAAAATTGAATTTTCTCATGTACGCGGAATTTACAGATTTTGTCTGTGTTTCCGGGTTCTTGTTTAGATGCTCTTACTCACTGTTACTGAGGAATACTAGTGTCATGATGTATTTATTATGTATTTTTTACTGATTTTCTATGATTTGTACCTAAAATTAAGACACAATCGAAACATTGCAAAAATTGAATTTTCTCATGTACGCGGACCTTACAGATTTTGCCTGTTTTACCGGGTTCTTGTTTAGATGCTTTTACTCACTGTTACTGAGGAATAGTAGTGTCATGATGTATTTCTTATGTATTTTTGGCCGATTTTCTATGATTTGTACCTAAAATTAAGACAAAATTTGAACAATGCAAAAATTGCATTTGCTCATGTACGCGGACCTTACAGATTTTGCCTGTTTTACCGGGTTCTTGTTTAGATGCTTTTACTCACTGTTACTGAGGAATACTAGTGTCATGATGTATTTCTTATGTATTTTTGGCCGAGTTTCTATGATTTGTACCTAAAATGAGGACACAATTGAAACATTGCAAAAATTGAATTTTCTCATGTACGCGGACCTTACAGATTTTGCCTGTTTTACCGGGTTCTTGTTTAGATGCTTTTACTCACTGTTACTGAGGAATACTAGTGTCATGATGTATTTCTTATGTATTGTTGGCCGATTTTCTATGATTTGTACCTAAAATGAGGACACAATTGAAACATTGCAAAAATTGAATTTTCTCATGTACGCGGACCTTACAGATTTTGCCTGTTTTACAGGGTTCTTGTTTAGATGCTTTTACTCACTGTTACTGAGGAATACTAGTGTCATGATGTATTTATTATGTATTTTTGGCCGATTTTCTATGATTTGTACCTAAAATTAGGACAAAATTTATACATTGCAAAAATTGAATTTTCTCATGTACACGGACCTCACAGATTTTGCCTGTTTTACAGGATTCTTGTTTAGATGCTTTTACTCACTGTTACTGAGGAATACTAGTGTCATGATGTATTTCTTATGTATTTTTTGCCGATTTTCTATGATTTGTACCTAAAATTAGGACAAAATTTATACATTGCAAAAATTGAATTTTCTCATGTACACGGACCTCACAGATTGTGCCTGTTTTACAGGATTCTTGTTTAGATGCTTTTACTCACTGTTACTGAGGAATAGTAGTGTCATGATGTATTTATTATGTATTTTTGGCCGATTTTCTATGATTTGTACCTAAAATTAAGACACAATTGAAACATTGCAAAAATTGATTTTTCTCATGTACGCGGACCTTACAGATTTTGCCTGTTTTACCGGGTTCTTGTTTAGATGCTTTTACTCACTGTTACTGAGGAATAGTAGTGTCATGATGTATTTCTTATGTATTCTTGGCCGATTTTCTATGATTTGTACTAAAATTAAGACACAATTGAAACATTGCAAAAATTGAATTTTCTCATGTACGCGGACCTTACAGATTTTGCCTGTTTAACCGGGTTCTGGTTTAGATGCTTTTACTCACTGTTACTGAGGAATACTAGTGTCATGATGTATTTATTATGTATTTTTGGCCGATTTTCTATGATTTGTACTAAAATTAAGACACAATTGAAACATTGCAAAAATTGAATTTTCTCATGTACGCGGACCTTACAGATTTTGCCTGTTTTACCGGGTTCTTGTTTAGATGCTTTTACTCACTGTTACTGAGGAATACTAGTGTCATGATGTATTTCTTATGTATTTTTGGCCGATTTTCTATGATTTGTACTAAAATTAAGACACAATTGAAACATTGCAAAAATTGAATTTTCTCATGTACGCGGACCTTACAGATTTTGCCTGTTTAACCGGGTTCTGGTTTAGAGGCTTTTACTCACTGTTACTGAGGAATACTAGTGTCATGATGTATTTCTTATGTATTTTTGGCCGATTTTCTATGATTTGTACTAAAATTAAGACACAATTGAAACATTGCAAAAATTGAATTTTCTCATGTACGCGGACCTTACAGATTTTGCCTGTTTAACCGGGTTCTGGTTTAGATGCTTTTACTCACTGTTACTGAGGAATACTAGTGTCATGATGTATTTCTTATGTATTTTTGGCCGATTTTCTATGATTTGTACTTAAATTAAGACACAATTGAAACATTGCAAAAATTGAATTTTCTCATGTACGCGGACCTTACAGATTTTGCCTGTTTTACCGGGTTCTTGTTTAGATGCTTTTACTCACTGTTACTGAGGAATACTAGTGTCATGATGTATTTCTTATGTATTTTTGGCCGATTTTCTATGATTTGTACTAAAATTAAGACACAATTGAAACATTGCAAAAATTGAATTTTCTCATGTACGCGGACCTTACAGATTTTGCCTGTTTTACCAAGTTCTTGTTTAGATGCTTTTACTCACTGTTACTGAGGAATACTAGTGTCATGATGTATTTCTTATGTATTTTTGGCCGAGTTTCTATGATTGGTATCTAAAATGAGGACACAATTGAAACATTGCAAAAATTGAATTTTCTCATGTACGCGGACCTTACAGATTTTGCCTGTTTTACAGGGTTCTTATTTAGATGCTTTTACTCACTGTTACTGAGGAATAGTAGTGTCATGATGTATTTATTATGTATTGTTGGCCGATTTTCTATGATTTGTACCTAAAATTAGGAGAAAATTTATACATTGCAAAAATTGAATTTTCTCATGTACACGGACCTCACAGATTTTGCCTGTTTTACAGGATTCTTGTTTAGATGCTTTTACTCACTGTTACTGAGGAATACTAGTGTCATGATGTATTTCTTATGTATTCTTGGCCGATTTTCTATGATTTGTACCTAAAATTAAGACACAATTGAAACATTGCAAAAATTGATTTTTCTCATGTACGCGGACCTTACAGATTTTGCCTGTTTTACCGGGTTCTTGTTTAGATGCTTTTACTAACTGTTACTGAGGAATACTAGTGTCATGATGTATTTCTTATGTATTTTTGGCCGATTTTCTATGATTTGTACTAAAATTAAGACACAATTGAAACATTGCAAAAATGGAATTTTCTCATGTACGCGGACCTTACAGATTTGGCCTGTTTTACCAGGTTCTTGTTTAGATGCTTTTACTCACTGTTACTGAGTAATACTAGTGTCATGATGTATTTCTTATGTATTTTTGGCCGATTTTCTATAATTTGTACTAAAATTAAGACACAATTCAAACATTGCAAAAATTGAATTTTCTCATGTACGCGGACCTTACAGATTTTGCCTGTTTAACCGGGTTCTAGTTTAGATGCTTTTACTAACTTTACTGAGGAATACTAGTGTCATGATGTATTTCTTATGTATTTTTGGCCGATTTTCTATGATTTGTACCTAAAATTAAGACACAATTGAAACATTGCAAAAATTGAATTTTCTCATGTACGCGGACCTTACAGATTTTGCCTGTTTTACCGGGTTCTTGTTTAGACGCTTTTACTAACTGGTACTGAGGAATACTAGTGTCATGATGTATTTCTTATGTATTTTTGGCCGATTTTCTATGATTTGTACTAAAATTAAGACACAATTGAAACATTGCAAAAATTGAATTTTCTCATGTACGCGGACCTTACAGATTTTGCCTGTTTTACCGGGTTCTTGTTTAGATGCTTTTACTCACTGTTACTGAGGAATACTAGTGTCATGATGTATTTCTTATGTATTTTTGGCCGATTTTCTATGATTTGTACTAAAATTAAGACACAATTGAAACATTGCAAAAATTGAATTTTCTCATGTACGCGGACCTTACAGATTTTGCCTGTTTTACCGGGTTCTTGTTTAGATGCTTTTACTCACTGTTACTGAGTAATACTAGTGTCATGATGTATTTCTTATGTATTTTTGGCCGATTTTCTATGATTTGTACTAAAATTAAGACACAATTGAAACATTGCAAAAATTGAATTTTCTCATGTATGCGGACCTTACAGATTTTGCCTGTTTTACCGGGTTCTTGTTTAGATGCTTTTACTCACTGTTACTGAGGAATACTAGTGTCATGATGTATTTCTTATGTATTTTTGGCCGATTTTCTATGATTTGTACTAAAATTAAGACACAATTGAAACATTGCAAAAATTGAATTTTCTCATGTACGCGGACCTTACAGATTTTGCCTGTTTAACCAAGTTCTTGTTTAGATGCTTTTACTCACTGTTACTGAGGAATACTAGTGTCATGATGTATTTCGTATGTATTTTTGGCCGAGTTTCTATGATTGGTATCTAAAATGAGGACACAATTGAAACATTGCAAAAATTGAATTTTCTCATGTACGCGGACCTTACAGATTTTGCCTGTTTTACAGGGTTCTTATTTAGATGCTTTTACTCACTGTTACTGAGGAATAGTAGTGTAATGATGTATTTATTATGTATTGTTTGCCGATTTTCTATGATTTGTACCTAAAATTAGGACAAAATTTACACATTGCAAAAATTGAATTTTCTCATGTACACGGACCTCACAGATTTTGCCTGTTTTACAGGATTCTTGTTTAGATGCTTTTACTCACTGTTACTGAGGAATACTAGTGTCATGATGTATTTCTTATGTATTCTTGGCCGATTTTCTATGATTTGTACCTAAAATTAAGACACAATTGAAACATTGCAAAAATTGATTTTTCTCATGTACGCGGACCTTACAGATTTTGTTCTGTTTTACAGGGTTCTTGTTTAGATGCTTTTACTCACTTTTACTGAAGAATACTAGTGTCATGATGTATTTATCATATATTTTTGGCCGATTTTCTATGATTAAAACCGAAAATTAACACAAAATAAAACATTGGAGATATGAAATTGTCTCATGTATGCGAACCTTACAGATTTTGCCTGTTTTACAGGGTTCTTGTTTAGATGCTTTTACTCACTGTTACTTAGGAATACTAGTGTCATGATGTATTTCTTATGTATTCTTGGCCGATTGTCTATGATTTGTACCTAAAATTAAGACAAAATTAAAACATTGCAAAAATTGAATTTTCTCTTGTACGCGGACCTTACAGATTTTGCCTGTTTTATAGGGTTCTTTGTTTAGATGCTTTTACTCACTGTTACTGAGGAATACTAGTGTCATGATTTATTTATTATGTATTTTTGGCCGATTTTCTATGATTTAAACCTTAAATAAAGACAAAATTGAAACATTGCAAAAATTGAATTTTCTCATGTACGCGGACATTACAGATTTTGCCTGTTTTACAGGGTTCTTGTTTAGATGCTTTTACTCACTGTTACTGCAGAATACTGGTGTCATGATGTACTTATTATGTATTTTTGGCCGATATTCTATGATTTGTACCTAAAATTAAGACAATTGAAACATTGCAAAAATTGAATTTTCTCATGTACGCGGACCTTACAGATTTTTTTCTGTTTTACAGGAGTCTTGTTTAGATGCTTTTACTCACTGTTACTGAAGAATACTAGTGTCATGATGTATTTATTATGTATTTTTGGCCGATTTTCTATGATTAAAACCGAAAATTAACACAAAATAAAACATTGGAGAAATAAAATTGTCTCATGTATGCGGACCTTACAGAATTTGCCTGTTTTACAGGGTTCTTGTTTTGATGCTTTTACTCACTGTTACTGGGGAATACAAGTGTCTTGATGTATTTATTATGTATTTTTGGCCGATTTTCTATGATTTGTACCTAAAAGTAGGACAAAATTTATACATTGCGAAAATTGAATTTTCTCATGTACGCGGACCTTACAGATTTTGCCTGTTTTACAGGATTCTTGTTTAGATGCTTTTACTCACTGTTACTGAGGAATACTAGTGTCATGATGTATTTCTTATGTATTTTTGGCCGATTTTCTATGATTTGTACCTAAAATTAAGACACAATTGAAACATTGCAAAAATTGAATTTTCTCATGAACGCGGACCTTACAGATTTTGCCTGTTTTACCGGGTTCTTGTTTAGATGCTTTTACTCACTGTTACTGAGGAATACTAGTGTCATGATGTATTTCTTATGTATTTTTGGCCGATTTTCTATGACTTGTACCTAAAATTAAGACACAATTGAAACATTGCAAAAATTGAATTTTCTCATGTACGCGGACCTTACAGATTTTGCCTGTTTTACCGGGTTCTTGTTTAGATGCTTTTACTAACTTTACTGAGGAATACTAGTGTCATGATGTATTTCTTATGTATTTTTGGCCGATTTTCTATGATTTGTACTAAAATTAAGACACAATTGAAACATTGCAAAAATTGAATTTTCTCATGTACGCGGACCTTACAGATTTTGCCTGTTTTACAGGGTTCTTGTTTAGATGCTTTTACTCACTGTTACTGAGGAATACTGGTGTCATGATGTATTTCTTATGTATTTTTGGCCGATTTTCTATGATTTGTACCTAAAATAAAGACACAATTGAAACATTGCAAAAATTGAATTTTCTCATGTACGCGGACCTTACAGATTTTGCCTGTTTTACCGGGTTCTTGTTTAGATGCTTTTACTCACTGTTACTGAGGAATACTAGTGTCATGATGTATTTCTTATGTATTTTTGGCCGATTTTCTATGACTTGTACCTAAAATTAAGACACAATTGAAACATTGCAAAAATTGAATTTTCTCATGTACGCGGACCTTACAGATTTTGCCTGTTTTACCGGGTTCTTGTTTAGATGCTTTTACTCACTGTTACTGAGGAATACTAGTGTCATGATGTATTTCTTATGTATTTTTGGCCGATTTTCTATGATTTGTACTAAAATTAAGACACAATTGAAACATTGCAAAAATTGAATTTTCTCATGTACCTTACAGATTTTGCCTGTTTTACCGGGTTCTTGTTTAGATGCTTTTACTCACTGTTACTGAGGAATACTAGTGTCATGATGTATGTATTATGTATTTTTGGCCGATTTTCTATGATTTGTAACTAAAATTAAGACACAATTGAAACATTGCAAAAATTGAATTTTCTCATGTACGCGGACCTTACATATTTTGCCTGTTTTACAGGGTTCTTTTGTAGATGCTTTTACTCACTGTTACTAAGGAATACTAGTGTCATGATGTATTTCTTATGTATTTTTTACTGATTTTCTATGATTTAAACCTCAAATAAAGACAAAATTGAAACATTGCAAAAATTGATTTTTCTCATCCATGCGGACCTTACAGATTTTGCCTGTTTTACCGGGTTCTTGTTTAGATGCTTTTACTCACTGTTACTTAGGAATACTAGTGTCATGATGTATTTATTATGTATTTTTGGCGGATTTTCCATAATTTCTACCTAAAATTAAGACAAAATTGCAACATTGCAAAAATTGAATTTTCTCTTGTGCGCGGACCTTACAGATTTTGCCTGTTTTACCGGGTTCTTGTTTAGATGCTTTTACTCACTGTTACTGAGGACTACTAGTGTCATGATGTATTTATTATGTATTTTTGGCCAATTTTCTATGATTTAAACTTCAAGTAAAGACACAATTGAAACATTGCAAAAATTGAATTTTCTAATGTACGCGGACCTTACAGATTTTGCCTGTTTTACCGGGTTCTTGTTTAGATGCTTTTACTTACTGTTACTGAAGAATACTAGTGTCATGATGTATTTATTATGTATTTTTGGCCGATTTTCTATGATTTGTACCAAAAATTAAGACACAATTCAAACATAGCAAAAATTGAATTTTCTCATGTACGCGGACGTTACAGATTTTTCCTGTTTTACAGGATCCTTGTTTAGATGCTTTTACTCACTGTTGCTGAAGAATACTAGTGTCATGATGTATTTATTATGTATTTTTGGCCGATTTTCTATGATTTGTACCTAAAATTAAGACACAATTGAAACATTGCAAAAATTGAATTTTCTCATGTACGCGGACGTTACAGATTTTTCCTGTTTTACCGGGTTCTTGTTCAGATGCTTTTACTCACTGTTACACAGACATCATAGTGTCATGATGTATTTCTTATGTATTTTTGGCCGATTTTCTATGATTTTTACCAAAAATTAGGACACAATTGAAACATTGAAAAAATTGAATTTTCTCATGTACGTTGACCTTACAGATTTTGCCTGTTTTACCGGGGTCTTGTTTAGATGCTTTTACTCACTGTTACTGAGGAATACTAGTGTCATGATGTATTTCTTATGTATTTTTGGCCGATTTTCTATGATTTGTACCTAAAATTAAGACACAATTGAAACATTGCAAAAATTGAATTTTCTCATGTACGCGGACCTTACAGATTTTGCCTGTTTTACAGGGTTCTTGTTTAGATGCTTTTACTAACTGTTACTGAGGAATACTAGTGTCATGATGTATTTCTTATGTATTTTTGGCCGATTTTCTATGATTTGTACCTAAAATTAAGACACAATTGAAACATTGCAAAAATTGAATTTTCTCATGTACGCGGACCTTACAGATTTTGCCTGTTTTACCGGGTTCTTGTTTAGATGCTTTTACTCACTTTACTGAGGAATACTAGTGTCATGATGTATTTCTTATGTATTTTTGGCCGATTTTCTATGATTTGTACCTAAAATTAGGATAAAATTTATACATTGAAAAAATTGAATTTTCTCATGTACACGGACCTTACAGATTTTGCCTGTTTTACAGGATTCTTGGTTAGATGCTTTTACTCACTGTTACTGAGGAATACTAGTGTCATGATGTATTTATTATGTATTTTTGGCCGATTTTCTATGATTTGTACCTAAAATTAAGACACAATTGAAACATTGCAAAAATTGAATTTTCTCATGTACGCGGACCTTACAGATTTTGCCTGTGTTTCCGGGTTCTTGTTTAGATGCTTTTACTCACTGTTACTGAGGAATACTAGTGTCATGATGTATTTCTTATGTATTTTTGGCCGATTTTCTATGATTTGTACCTAAAATTAAGACAAAATTTAAACAATGCAAAAATTGAATTTTCTCATGTACGCGGACCTTACAGATTTTTCCTGTTTTACCGGGTTCTTGTTTAGATGCTTTTACTCACTGTTACTGAGGAATACTAGTGTCATGATGTATTTATTATGTATTCTTGGCCGATTTTCTATGATTTGTACCTAAAATTAAGACACAATTCAAACATTGCAAAAATTGAATTTTCTCATGTACGCTGACCTTACAGATTTTGCCTGGTTTACAGGGTTCGTGTTTAGATGCTTTTACTCACTGTTACTGAGGAATACTAGTGTCAGGATGTATTTCTTATGTATTTTTGGCCGATTTTCTATGATTTGTACCTAAAATGAAGACACAATTGAAACATTGCAAAAATTGAATTTTCTCATGTACGCGGACCTTACAGATTTTGCCTGTTTTACAGGGTTCTTGTTTAGATGCTTTTACTCACTGTTACTGAGGAATACTAGTGTCATGATGTATTTATTATGTATTTTTGGCCGATATTCTATGATTTGTACCTAAACTTAAGACACAATCGAAACATTGAAAAAATTGAATTTTCTCATGTACGCGGACCTTACAGATTTTGCCTGTTTTACCGGGTTCTTGTTTAGATGCTTTTACTCACTGTTACTGAGGAATAGTAGTGTCATGATGTATTTCTTATGTATTTTTGGCCGATTTTCTATGATTTGTACCTAAAATTAAGACAAAATTTGAACAATGCAAAAATTGAATTTTCTCATGTACGCGGACCTTACAGATTTTGCCTGTTTTACCGGGTTCTTGTTTAGATGCTTTTACTCACTGTTACTGAGGAATACTAGTGTCATGATGTATTTCTTATGTATTGTTGGCCGAGTTTCTATGATTTGTACCTAAAATGAGGACACAATTGAAACATTGCAAAAATTGAATTTTCTCATGTACGCGGACCTTACAGATTTTGCCTGTTTTACAGGGTTCTTGTTTAGATGCTTTTACTCACTGTTACTGAGGAATACTAGTGTCATGATGTATTTATTATGTATTTTTGGCCGATTTTCTATGATTTGTACCTAAAATTAGGACAAAATTTATACATTGCAAAAATTGAATTTTCTCATGTACACGGACCTTACAGATTTTGCCTGTTTTACAGGATTCTTGTTTAGATGCTTTTACTCACTGTTACGTAGGAATAGTAGTGTCATGATGTATTTATTATGTATTTTTGGCCGATTTTCTATGATTTGTACCTAAAATTAAGACACAATTTAAACATTGCAAAAATTGAATTTTCTCATGTACACGGACCTCACAGATTTTGCCTGTTTTACAGGATTCTTGTTTAGATGCTTTTACTCACTGTTACTGAGGAATAGTAGTGTCATGATGTATTTATTATGTATTTTTGGCCGATTTTCTATGATTTGTACTAAAATTAAGACACAATTGAAACATTGCAAAAATTGAATTTTCTCATGTACGCGGACCTTACAGATTTTGCCTGTTTTACTGGGTTCTTGTTTAGATGCTTTTACTCACTGTTACTGAGGAATACTAGTGTCATGATGTATTTCTTATGTATTTTTGGCCGATTTTCTATGATTTGTACCTAAAATTAGACACAATTGAAACATTGCAAAAATTGAATTTTCTCATGTACGCGGACCTTACAGATTTTGCCTGTTTTACTGGGTTCTTGTTCAGATGCGTTTACTCACTGTTACTGAGGAATACTAGTGTCATGATGTATTTATTATGTATTTTTGGCCGATTTTCTATGATTTGTACCTAAAATTAAGACACAATTGAAACATTGCAAAAATTGAATTTTCTCATGTACGCGGACCTTACAGATTTTGCCTGTTTTACAGGGTTCTTGTTTAGATGCTTTTACTCACTGTTACTGAGGAATACTAATGTCATGATGTATTTCTTATGTATTTTTGGCCGATTTTCTATGATTTGTACCTAAAATTTAGACAAAATTGAAACATTGCAAAAATTGAATTTTCTCATGTACGCGGACCTTACAGATTTTGCCTGTTTTACCGGGTTCTTGTTTAGATGCTTTTACTCACTGTTACTGAGGAATAGTAGTGTCATGATGTATTTCTTATGTATTTTTGGCCGATTTTCTATGATTTGTACCTAAAATTAAGACAAAATTTGAACAATGCAAAAATTGCATTTGCTCATGTACGCGGACCTTACAGATTTTGCCTGTTTTACCGGGTTCTTGTTTAGATGCTTTTACTCACTGTTACTGAGGAATACTAGTGTCATGATGTATTTCTTATGTATTTTTGGCCGAGTTTCTATGATTTGTACCTAAAATGAGGACACAATTGAAACATTGCAAAAATTGAATTTTCTCATGTACGCGGACCTTACAGATTTTGCCTGTTTTACCGGGTTCTTGTTTAGATGCTTTTACTCACTGTTACTGAGGAATACTAGTGTCATGATGTATTTCTTATGTATTGTTGGCCGATTTTCTATGATTTGTACCTAAAATGAGGACACAATTGAAACATTGCAAAAATTGAATTTTCTCATGTACGCGGACCTTACAGATTTTGCCTGTTTTACAGGGTTCTTGTTTAGATGCTTTTACTCACTGTTACTGAGGAATACTAGTGTCATGATGTATTTATTATGTATTTTTGGCCGATTTTCTATGATTTGTACCTAAAATTAGGACAAAATTTATACATTGCAAAAATTGAATTTTCTCATGTACACGGACCTCACAGATTTTGCCTGTTTTACAGGATTCTTGTTTAGATGCTTTTACTCACTGTTACTGAGGAATACTAGTGTCATGATGTATTTCTTATGTATTTTTGGCCGATTTTCTATGATTTGTACCTAAAATTAGGACAAAATTTATACATTGCAAAAATTGAATTTTCTCATGTACACGGACCTCACAGATTGTGCCTGTTTTACAGGATTCTTGTTTAGATGCTTTTACTCACTGTTACTGAGGAATAGTAGTGTCATGATGTATTTATTATGTATTTTTGGCCGATTTTCTATGATTTGTACCTAAAATTAAGACACAATTGAAACATTGCAAAAATTGATTTTTCTCATGTACGCGGACCTTACAGATTTTGCCTGTTTTACCGGGTTCTTGTTTAGATGCTTTTACTCACTGTTACTGAGGAATACTAGTGTCATGATGTATTTCTTATGTATTTTTGGCCGATTTTCTATGATTTGTACTAAAATTAAGACACAATTGAAACATTGCAAAAATTGAATTTTCTCATGTATGCGGACCTTACAGATTTTGCCTGTTTAACCGGGTTCTGGTTTAGATGCTTTTACTCACTGTTACTGAGGAATACTAGTGTCATGATGTATTTCTTATGTATTTTTGGCCGATTTTCTATGATTTGTACTAAAATTAAGACACAATTGAAACATTGCAAAAATTGAATTTTCTCATGTACGCGGACCTTACAGATTTTGCCTGTTTTACCGGGTTCTGGTTTAGATGCTTTTACTCACTGTTACTGAGGAATACTAGTGTCATGATGTATTTATTATGTATTTTTGGCCGATTTTCTATGATTTGTACTAAAATTAAGACACAATTGAAACATTGCAAAAATTGAATTTTCTCATGTACGCGGACCTTACAGATTTTGCCTGTTTTACCGGGTTCTTGTTTAGATGCTTTTACTCACTGTTACTGAGGAATACTAGTGTCATGATGTATTTCTTATGTATTTTTGGCCGATTTTCTATGATTTGTACTAAAATTAAGACACAATTGAAACATTGCAAAAATTGAATTTTCTCATGTATGCGGACCTTACAGATTTTGCCTGTTTAACCGGGTTCTGGTTTAGAGGCTTTTACTCACTGTTACTGAGGAATACTAGTGTCATGATATATTTCTTATGTATTTTTGGCCGATTTTCTATGATTTGTACTAAAATTAAGACACAATTGAAACATTGCAAAAATTGAATTTTCTCATGTACGCGGACCTTACAGATTTTGCCTGTTTAACCGGGTTCTGGTTTAGATGCTTTTACTCACTGTTACTGAGGAATACTAGTGTCATGATGTATTTCTTATGTATTTTTGGCCGATTTTCTATGATTTGTACTTAAATTAAGACACAATTGAAACATTGCAAAAATTGAATTTTCTCATGTACGCGGACCTTACAGATTTTGCCTGTTTTACCGGGTTCTTGTTTAGATGCTTTTACTCACTGTTACTGAGGAATACTAGTGTCATGATGTATTTCTTATGTATTTTTGGCCGATTTTCTATGATTTGTACTAAAATTAAGACACAATTGAAACATTGCAAAAATTGAATTTTCTCATGTACGCGGACCTTACAGATTTTGCCTGTTTTACCAAGTTCTTGTTTAGATGCTTTTACTCACTGTTACTGAGGAATACTAGTGTCATGATGTATTTCTTATGTATTTTTGGCCGAGTTTCTATGATTGGTATCTAAAATGAGGACACAATTGAAACATTGCAAAAATTGAATTTTCTCATGTATGCGGACCTTACAGATTTTGCCTGTTTTACAGGGTTCTTATTTAGATGCTTTTACTCACTGTTACTGAGGAATAGTAGTGTCATGATGTATTTATTATGTATTGTTGGCCGATTTTCTATGATTTGTACCTAAAATTAGGACAAAATTTATACATTGCAAAAATTGAATTTTCTCATGTACACGGACCTCACAGATTTTGCCTGTTTTACAGGATTCTTGTTTAGATGCTTTTACTCACTGTTACTGAGGAATACTAGTGTCATGATGTATTTCTTATGTATTCTTGGCCGATTTTCTATGATTTGTACCTAAAAGTAAGACACAATTGAAACATTGCAAAAATTGATTTTTCTCATGTACGCGGACCTTACAGATTTTGCCTGTTTTACCGGGTTCTTGTTTAGATGCTTTTACTAACTGTTACTGAGGAATACTAGTGTCATGATGTATTTCTTATGTATTTTTGGCCGATTTTCTATGATTTGTACTAAAATTAAGACACAATTGAAACATTGCAAAAATGGAATTTTCTCATGTACGCGGACCTTACAGATTAGGCCTGTTTTACCGGGTTCTTGTTTAGATGCTTTTACTCACTGTTACTGAGTAATACTAGTGTCATGATGTATTTCTTATGTATTTTTGGCCGATTTTCTATGATTTGTACTAAAATTAAGACACAATTCAAACATTGCAAAAATTGAATTTTCTCATGTACGCGGACCTTACAGATTTTGCCTGTTTAACCGGGTTCTAGTTTAGATGCTTTTACTCACTTTACTGAGGAATACTAGTGTCATGATGTATTTCTTATGTATTTTTGGCCGATTTTCTATGATTTGTACCTAAAATTAAGACACAATTGAAACATTGCAAAAATTGAATTTTCTCATGTACGCGGACCTTACAGATTTTGCCTGTTTTACCGGGTTCTTGTTTAGACGCTTTTACTAACTGGTACTGAGGAATACTAGTGTCATGATGTATTTCTTATGTATTTTTGGCCGATTTTCTATGATTTGTACTAAAATTAAGACACAATTGAAACATTGCAAAAATTGAATTTTCTCATGTACGCGGACCTTACAGATTTTGCCTGTTTTACCGGGTTCTTGTTTAGATGCTTTTACTCACTGTTACTGAGGAATACTAGTGTCATGATGTATTTCTTATGTATTTTTGGCCGATTTTCTATGATTTGTACTAAAATTAAGACACAATTGAAACATTGCAAAAATTGAATTTTCTCATGTACGCGGACCTTACAGATTTTGCCTGTTTTACCGGGTTCTTGTTTAGATGCTTTTACTCACTGTTACTGAGTAATACTAGTGTCATGATGTATTTCTTATGTATTTTTGGCCGATTTTCTATGATTTGTACTAAAATTAAGACACAATTGAAACATTGCAAAAATTGAATTTTCTCATGTATGCGGACCTTACAGATTTTGCCTGTTTTACCGGGTTCTTGTTTAGATGCTTTTACTCACTGTTACTGAGGAATACTAGTGTCATGATGTATTTCTTATGTATTTTTGGCCGATTTTCTATGATTTGTACTAAAATTAAGACACAATTGAAACATTGCAAAAATTGAATTTTCTCATGTACGCGGACCTTACAGATTTTGCCTGTTTTACCGGGTTCTTGTTTAGATGCTTATACTAACTGTTACTGAGGAATACTAGTGTCATGATGTATTTCTTATGTATTTTTGGCCGAGTTTCTATGATTGGTATCTAAAATTAGGACACAATTGAAACATTGCAAAAATTGAATTTTCTCATGTACGCGGACCTTACAGATTTTGCCTGTTTTACAGGGTTCTTATTTAGATGCTTTTACTCACTGTTACTGAGGAATAGTAGTGTCATGATGTATTTATTATGTATTGTTGGCCGATTTTCTATGATTTGTACCTAAAATTAGGACAAAATTTATACATTGCAAAAATTGAATTTTCTCATGTACACGGACCTCACAGATTTTGCCTGTTTTACAGGATTCTTGTTTAGATGCTTTTACTCACTGTTACTGAGGAATACTAGTGTCATGATGTATTTCTTATGTATTCTTGGCCGATTTTCTATGATTTGTACCTAAAATTAAGACACAATTGAAACATTGCAAAAATTGATTTTTCTCATGTACGCGGACCTTACAGATTTTGCCTGTTTTACCGGGTTCTTGTTTAGATGCTTTTACTCACTTTACTGAGGAATACTAGTGTCATGATGTATTTCTTATGTATTTTTGGCCGATTTTCTATGATTTGTACTAAAATTAAGACACAATTGAAACATTGCAAAAATTGAATTTTCTCATGTACGCGGACCTTACAGATTTGGCCTGTTTTACCGGGTTCTTGTTTAGATGCTTTTACTCACTGTTACTGAGTAATACTAGTGTCATGATGTATTTCTTATGTATTTTTGGCCGATTTTCTATGATTTGTACTAAAATTAAGACACAATTGAAACATTGCAAAAATTGAATTTTCTCATGTACGCGGACCTTACAGATTTTGCCTGTTTAACCGGGTACTAGTTTAGATGCTTTTACTCACTTTACTGAGGAATACTAGTGTCATGATGTATTTCTTATGTATTTTTGGCCGATTTTCTATGATTTGTACCTAAAATTAAGACACAATTGAAACATTGCAAAAATTGAATTTTCTCATGTACGCGGACCTTACAGATTTTGCCTGTTTTACCGGGTTCTTGTTTAGACGCTTTTACTAACTGGTACTGAGGAATACTAGTGTCATAATGTATTTCTTATGTATTTTTGGCCGATTTTCTATGATTTGTACTAAAATTAAGACACAATTGAAACATTGCAAAAATTGAATTTTCTCATGTACGCGGACCTTACAGATTTTGCCTGTTTTACCGGGTTCTTGTTTAGATGCTTTTACTCACTGTTACTGAGGAATACTAGTGTCATGATGTATTTCTTATGTATTTTTGGCCGATTTTCTATGATTTGTACCTAAAATTAGGACAAAATTTACACATTGCAAAAATTGAATTTTCTCATGTACGCGGACCTTACAGATTTTGCCTGTTTTACCGGGTTCTGGTTTAGATGCTTTTACTAACTTTACTGAGGAATACTAGTGTCATGATGTATTTATTATGTATTTTTGGCCGATTTTCTATGATTTGTACTAAAATTAAGACACAATTGAAACATTGCAAAAATTGAATTTTCTCATGTACGCGGACCTTACAGATTTTGCCTGTTTTACCGGGTTCTTGTCTAGATGCTTTTACTCACTGTTACTGAGGAATACTAGTGTCATGATGTATTTCTTATGTATTTTTGGCCGATTTTCTATGATTTGTACCTAAAATTAAGACACAATTGAAACATTGCAAAAATTGAATTTTCTCATGTACGCGGACCTTACAGATTTGGCCTGTTTTACCGGGTTCTTGTTTAGATGCTTTTACTCACTGTTACTGAGGAATACTAGTGTACTGATGTATTTCTTATGTATTTTTGGCCGAGTTTCTATGATTTGTATCTAAAATGAGGACACAATTGAAACATTGCAAAAATTGAATTTTCTCATGTACGCGGACCTTACAGATTTTGCCTGTTTTACAGGGTTCTTGTTTAGATTCTTTTACTCACTTTACTGAGGAATACTAGTGTCATGATGTATTTCTTATGTATTTTTGGCCGATTTTCTATGATTTGTACTAAAATTAAGACACAATTGAAACATTGCAAAAATTGAATTTTCTCATGTACGCGGACCTTACAGATTTTGCCTGTTTTACAGGGTTCTTGTTTAGATGCTTTTACTCACTTTACTGAGGAATACTAGTGTCATGATGTATTTCTTATGTATTTTTGGCCGATTTTCTATGATTTGTACCTAAAATAAGGACAAAATTTATACATTGCAAAAATTGAATTTTCTCATGTACACGGACCTCACAGATTTTGCCTGTTTTACCGGGTTCTTGTTTAGATGCTTTTACTCACTGTTACTGAGTAATACTAGTGTCATGATGTATTTCTTATGTATTTTTGGCCGATTTTCTATGATTTGTACTAAAATTAAGACACAATTGAAACATTGCAAAAATTGAATTTTCTCATGTACGCGGACCTTACAGATTTTGCCTGTTTTACCGGGTTCTTGTTTAGATGCTTTTACTCACTGTTACTGAGTAATACTAGTGTCATGATGTATTTCTTATGTATTTTTGGCCGATTTTCTATGATTTGTACTAAAATTAAGACACAATTCAAACATTGCAAAAATTGAATTTTCTCATGTACGCGGACCTTACAGATTTTGCCTGTTTAACCGGGTTCTAGTTTAGATGCTTTATCTCACTTTACTGAGGAATACTAGTGTCATGATGTATTTCTTATGTATTTTTGGCCGATTTTCTATGATTTGTACCTAAAATTAAGACACAATTGAAACATTGCAAAAATTGAATTTTCTCATGTACGCGGACCTTACAGATTTTGCCTGTTTTACCGGGTTCTTGTTTAGACGCTTTTACTAACTGGTACTGAGGAATACTAGTGTCATGATGTATTTCTTATGTATTTTTGGCCGATTTTCTATGATTTGTACTAAAATTAAGACACAATTGAAACATTGCAAAAATTGAATTTTCTCATGTACGCGGACCTTACAGATTTTGCCTGTTTTACCGGGTTCTTGTTTAGATGCTTTTACTCACTGTTACTGAGGAATACTAGTGTCATGATGTATTTCTTATGTATTTTTGGCCGATTTTCTATGATTTGTACTAAAATTAAGACACAATTGAAACATTGCAAAAATTGAATTTTCTCATGTACGCGGACCTTACAGATTTTGCCTGTTTTACCGGGTTCTTGTTTAGATGCTTTTACTCACTGTTACTGAGGAATACTAGTGTCATGATGTATTTCTTATGTATTTTTGGCCGATTGTCTATGATTTGTACTAAAATTAAGACACAATTGAAACATTGCAAAAATTGAATTTTCTCATGTATGCGGACCTTACAGATTTTGCCTGTTTTACCGGGTTCTTGTTTAGATGCTTTTACTCACTGTTACTGAGGAATACTAGTGTCATGATGTATTTCTTATGTATTTTTGGCCGATTTTCTATGATTTGTACTAAAATTAAGACACAATTGAAACATTGCAAAAATTGAATTTTCTCATGTACGCGGACCTTACAGATTTTGCCTGTTTAACCAAGTTCTTGTTTAGATGCTTTTACTCACTGTTACTGAGGAATACTAGTGTCATGATGTATTTCGTATGTATTTTTGGCCGAGTTTCTATGATTGGTATCTAAAATGAGGACACAATTGAAACATTGCAAAAATTGAATTTTCTCATGTACGCGGACCTTACAGATTTTGCCTGTTTTACAGGGTTCTTATTTAGATGCTTTTACTCACTGTTACTGAGGAATAGTAGTGTCATGATGTATTTCTTATGTATTCTTGGCCGATTTTCTATGATTTGTACCTAAAATTAAGACACAATTGAAACATTGCAAAAATTGATTTTTCTCATGTACGCGGACCTTACAGATTTTGCCTGTTTTACCGGGTTCTTGTTTAGATGCTTTTACTCACTTTACTGAGGAATACTAGTGTCATGATGTATTTCTTATGTATTTTTGGCCGATTTTCTATGATTTGTACTAAAATTAAGACACAATTGAAACATTGCAAAAATTGAATTTTCTCATGTACGCGGACCTTACAGATTTTGCCTGTTTAACCGGGTACTAGTTTAGATGTTTTACTCACTTTACTGAGGAATACTAGTGTCATGATGTATTTCTTATGTATTTTTGGCCGATTTTCTATGATTTGTACCTAAAATTAAGACACAATTGAAACATTGCAAAAATTGAATTTTCTCATGTACGCGGACCTTACAGATTTTGCCTGTTTTACCGGGTTCTTGTTTAGACGCTTTTACTAACTGGTACTGAGGAATACTAGTGTCATAATGTATTTCTTATGTATTTTTGGCCGATTTTCTATGATTTGTACTAAAATTAAGACACAATTGAAACATTGCAAAAATTGAATTTTCTCATGTACGCGGACCTTACAGATTTTGCCTGTTTTACCGGGTTCTTGTTTAGATGCTTTTACTCACTGTTACTGAGGAATACTAGTGTCATGATGTATTTCTTATGTATTTTTGGCCGATTTTCTATGATTTGTACTAAAATTAAGACACAATTGAAACATTGCAAAAATTGAATTTTCTCATGTACGCGGACCTTACAGATTTTGCCTGTTTTACCGGGTTCTTGTTTAGATGCTTTTACTCACTGTTACTGAGTAATACTAGTGTCATGATGTATTTCTTATGTATTTTTGGCCGATTTTCTATGATTTGTACTAAAATTAAGACACAATTGAAACATTGCAAAAATTGAATTTTACTCATGTACGCGGACCTTACAGATTTTGCCTGTTTTACCGGGTTCTTGTTTAGATGCTTTTACTCACTGTTACTGAGGAATACTAGTGTCATGATGTATTTCTTATGTATTTTTGGCCGATTTTCTATGATTTGTACTAAAATTAAGACACAATTGAAACATTGCAAAAATTGAATTTTCTCATGTACGCGGACCTTACAGATTTTGCCTGTTTTACCGGGTTCTTGTTTAGATGCTTATACTAACTGTTACTGAGGAATACTAGTGTCATGATGTATTTATTATGTATTTTTGGCCGATTTTCTATGATTTGTACTAAAATTAAGACACAATTGAAACATTGCAAAAATTGAATTTTCTCATGTACGCGGACCTTACAGATTTTGCCTGTTTTACCGGGTTCTGGTTTAGATGCTTTTACTAACTTTACTGAGGAATACTAGTGTCATGATGTATTTATTATGTATTTTTGGCCGATTTTCTATGATTTGTACTAAAATTAAGACACAATTGAAACATTGCAAAAATTGAATTTTCTCATGTACGCGGACCTTACAGATTTTGCCTGTTTTACCGGGTTCTTGTTTAGATGCTTTTACTCACTGTTACTGAGGAATACTAGTGTCATGATGTATTTCTTATGTATTTTTGGCCGATTTTCTATGATTTGTACTAAAATTAAGACACAATTGAAACATTGCAAAAATTGAATTTTCTCATGTACGCGGACCTTACAGATTTTGCCTGTTTTACCGGGTTCTGGTTTAGATGCTTTTACTCACTGTTACTGAGGAATACTAGTGTCATGATGTATTTCTTATGTATTTTTGGCCGATTTTCTATGATTTGTACTAAAATTAAGACACAATTGAAACATTGCAAAAATTGAATTTTCTCATGTACGCGGACCTTACAGATTTTGCCTGTTTTACCGGGTTCTTGTTTAGATGCTTATACTAACTGTTACTGAGGAATACTAGTGTCATGATGTATTTCTTATGTATTTTTGGCCGATTTTCTATGATTTGTACAAATATTAAGACACAATTGAAACATTGCAAAAATTGAATTTTCTCATGTACGCGGACCTTACAGATTTTGCCTGTTTTACCGGGTTCTTGTTTAGATGCTTTTACTCATTGTTACTGAGGAATACTAGTGTCATGATGTATTTATTATGTATTTTTGGCCGATTTTCTATGATTTGTACTAAAATTAAGACACAATTGAAACATTGCAAAAATTGAATTTTCTCATGTACGCGGACCTTACAGATTTTGCCTGTTTTACCGGGTTCTTGTCTAGATGCTTTTACTCACTGTTACTGAGGAATACTAGTGTCATGATGTATTTCTTATGTATTTTTGGCCGATTTTCTATGATTTGTACCTAAAATTAAGACACAATTGAAACATTGCAAAAATTGAATTTTCTCATGTACGCGGACCTTACAGATTTTGCCTGTTTTACCGGGTTCTTGTTTAGATGCTTTTACTCACTGTTACTGAGGAATACTAGTGTCATGATGTATTTCTTATGTATTTTTGGCCGATTTTCTATGATTTGTACTAAAATTAAGACACAATTGAAACATTGCAAAAATTGAATTTTCTCATGTACGCGGACCTTACAGATTTTGCCTGTTTTACCGGGTTCTGGTTTAGATGCTTTTACTCACTGTTACTGAGGAATACTAGTGTCATGATGTATTTATTATGTATTTTTGGCCGATTTTCTATGATTTGTACTAAAATTAAGACACAATTGAAACATTGCAAAAATTGAATTTTCTCATGTACGCGGACCTTACAGATTTTGCCTGTTTAACCGGGTTCTGGTTTAGATGCTTTTACTCACTGTTACTGAGGAATACTAGTGTCATGATGTATTTCTTATGTATTTTTGGCCGATTTTCTATGATTTGTACTAAAATTAAGACACAATTGAAACATTGCAAAAATTGAATTTACTCATGTACGCGGACCTTACAGATTTTGCCTGTTTTACCGGGTTCTGGTTTAGATGCTTTTACTCACTGTTACTGAGGAATACTAGTGTCATGATGTATTTCTTATGTATTTTTGGCCGATTTTCTATGATTTGTACTAAAATTAAGACACAATTGAAACATTGCAAAAATTGAATTTTCTCATGTACGCGGACCTTACAGATTTTGCCTGTTTTACCGGGTTCTTGTTTAGATGCTTATACTAACTGTTACTGAGGAATACTAGTGTCATGATGTATTTCTTATGTATTTTTGGCCGATTTTCTATGATTTGTACAAATATTAAGACACAATTGAAACATTGCAAAAATGGAATTTTCTCATGTACGCGGACCTTACAGATTTGGCCTGTTTTACCGGGTTCTTGTTTAGATGCTTTTACTCATTGTTACTGAGGAATACTAGTGTCATGATGTATTTATTATGTATTTTTGGCCGATTTTCTATGATTTGTACTAAAATTAAGACACAATTGAAACATTGCAAAAATTGAATTTTCTCATGTACGCGGACCTTACAGATTTTGCCTGTTTTACCGGGTTCTTGTCTAGATGCTTTTACTCACTGTTACTGAGGAATACTAGTGTCATGATGTATTTCTTATGTATTTTTGGCCGATTTTCTTTGATTTGTACCTAAAATTAAGACACAATTGAAACATTGCAAAAATTGAATTTTCTCATGTACGCGGACCTTACAGATTTTGCCTGTTTTACCGGGTTCTTGTTTAGATGCTTTTACTCACTGTTACTGAGGAATACTAGTGTCATGATGTATTTCTTATGTATTTTTGGCCGATTTTCTATGATTTGTACTAAAATTAAGACACAATTGAAACATTGCAAAAATTGAATTTTCTCATGTACGCGGACCTTACAGATTTTGCCTGTTTTACCGGGTTCTGGTTTAGATGCTTTTACTCACTGTTACTGAGGAATACTAGTGTCATGATGTATTTCTTATGTATTTTTGGCCGATTTTCTATGATTTGTACTAAAATTAAGACACAATTGAAACATTGCAAAAATTGAATTTTCTCATGTACGCGGACCTTACAGATTTTGCCTGTTTAACCGGGTTCTGGTTTAGATGCTTTTACTCACTGTTACTGAGGAATACTAGTGTCATGATGTATTTCTTATGTATTTTTGGCCGATTTTCTATGAGTTGTACTAAAATTAAGACACAATTGAAACATTGCAAAAATTGAATTTTCTCATGTACGCGGACCTTACAGATTTTGCCTGTTTTACCGGGTTCTTGTTTAGATGCTTTTACTCACTGTTACTGAGGAATACTAGTGTCATGATGTATTTCTTATGTATTTTTGGCCGATTTTCTATGATTTGTACTAAAATTAAGACACAATTGAAACATTGCAAAAATTGAATTTTCTCATGTACGCGGACCTTACAGATTTTGCCTGTTTTACCGGGTTCTTGTTTAGATGCTTTTACTCACTGTTACTGAGGAATACTAGTGTCATGATGTATTTCTTATGTATTTTTGGCCGATTTTCTATGATTTGTACTAAAATTAAGACACAATTGAAACATTGCAAAAATTGAATTTTCTCATGTACGCGGACCTTACAGATTTTGCCTGTTTTACCGGGTTCTAGTTTAGATGCTTTTACTCACTGTTACTGAGGAATACTAGTGTCATGATGTATTTCTTATGTATTTTTGGCCGATTTTCTATGATTTGTACTAAAATTAAGACACAATTGAAACATTGCAAAAATTGAATTTTCTCATGTACGCGGACCTTACAGATTTTGCCTGTTTTACCGGGTTCTTGTTTAGATGCTTATACTAACTGTTACTGAGGAATACTAGTGTCATGATGTATTTCTTATGTATTTTTGGCCGATTTTCTATGATTTGTACAAATATTAAGACACAATTGAAACATTGCAAAAATTGAATTTTCTCATGTACGCGGACCTTACAGATTTTGCCTGTTTTACCGGGTTCTTGTTTAGATGCTTTTACTCATTGTTACTGAGGAATACTAGTGTCATGATGTATTTATTATGTATTTTTGGCCGATTTTCTATGATTTGTACTAAAATTAAGACACAATTGAAACATTGCAAAAATTGAATTTTCTCATGTACGCGGACCTTACAGATTTTGCCTGTTTTACCGGGTTCTTGTCTAGATGCTTTTACTCACTGTTACTGAGGAATACTAGTGTCATGATGTATTTCTTATGTATTTTTGGCCGATTTTCTATGATTTGTACCTAAAATTAAGACACAATTGAAACATTGCAAAAATTGAATTTTCTCATGTACGCGGACCTTACAGATTTTGCCTGTTTTACCGGGTTCTTGTTTAGATGCTTTTACTCACTGTTACTGAGGAATACTAGTGTCATGATGTATTTCTTATGTATTTTTGGCCGATTTTCTATGATTTGTACTAAAATTAAGACACAATTGAAACATTGCAAAAATTGAATTTTCTCATGTACGCGGACCTTACAGATTTTGCCTGTTTTACCGGGTTCTGGTTTAGATGCTTTTACTCACTGTTACTGAGGAATACTAGTGTCATGATGTATTTATTATGTATTTTTGGCCGATTTTCTATGATTTGTACTAAAATTAAGACACAATTGAAACATTGCAAAAATTGAATTTTCTCATGTACGCGGACCTTACAGATTTTGCCTGTTTAACCGGGTTCTGGTTTAGATGCTTTTACTCACTGTTACTGAGGAATACTAGTGTCATGATGTATTTCTTATGTATTTTTGGCCGATTTTCTATGATTTGTACTAAAATTAAGACACAATTGAAACATTGCAAAAATTGAATTTTCTCATGTACGCGGACCTTACAGATTTTGCCTGTTTTACCGGGTTCTTGTTTAGATGCTTATACTAACTGTTACTGAGGAATACTAGTGTCATGATGTATTTCTTATGTATTTTTGGCCGATTTTCTATGATTTGTACAAATATTAAGACACAATTGAAACATTGCAAAAATGGAATTTTCTCATGTACGCGGACCTTACAGATTTGGCCTGTTTTACCGGGTTCTTGTTTAGATGCTTTTACTCATTGTTACTGAGGAATACTAGTGTCATGATGTATTTATTATGTATTTTTGGCCGATTTTCTATGATTTGTACTAAAATTAAGACACAATTGAAACATTGCAAAAATTGAATTTTCTCATGTACGCGGACCTTACAGATTTTGCCTGTTTTACCGGGTTCTTGTCTAGATGCTTTTACTCACTGTTACTGAGGAATACTAGTGTCATGATGTATTTCTTATGTATTTTTGGCCGATTTTCTATGATTTGTACCTAAAATTAAGACACAATTGAAACATTGCAAAAATTGAATTTTCTCATGTACGCGGACCTTACAGATTTTGCCTGTTTTACCGGGTTCTTGTTTAGATGCTTTTACTCACTGTTACTGAGGAATACTAGTGTCATGATGTATTTCTTATGTATTTTTGGCCGATTTTCTATGATTTGTACTAAAATTAAGACACAATTGAAACATTGCAAAAATTGAATTTTCTCATGTACGCGGACCTTACAGATTTTGCCTGTTTTACCGGGTTCTGGTTTAGATGCTTTTACTCACTGTTACTGAGGAATACTAGTGTCATGATGTATTTCTTATGTATTTTTGGCCGATTTTCTATGATTTGTACTAAAATTAAGACACAATTGAAACATTGCAAAAATTGAATTTTCTCATGTACGCGGACCTTACAGATTTTGCCTGTTTAACCGGGTTCTGGTTTAGATGCATTTACTCACTGTTACTGAGGAATACTAGTGTCATGATGTATTTCTTATGTATTTTTGGCCGATTTTCTATGATTTGTACTAAAATTAAGACACAATTGAAACATTGCAAAAATTGAATTTTCTCATGTACGCGGACCTTACAGATTTTGCCTGTTTTACCGGGTTCTTGTTTAGATGCTTTTACTCACTGTTACTGAGGAATACTAGTGTCATGATGTATTTCTTATGTATTTTTGGCCGATTTTCTATGATTTGTACTAAAATTAAGACACAATTGAAACATTGCAAAAATTGAATTTTCTCATGTACGCGGACCTTACAGATTTTGCCTGTTTTACCGGGTTCTTGTTTAGATGCTTTTACTCACTGTTACTGAGGAATACTAGTGTCATGATGTATTTCTTATGTATTTTTGGCCGATTTTCTATGATTTGTACTAAAATTAAGACACAATTGAAACATTGCAAAAATTGAATTTTCTCATGTACGCGGACCTTACAGATTTTGCCTGTTTTACCGGGTTCTGGTTTAGATGCTTTTACTCACTGTTACTAAGGAATACTAGTGTCATGATGTATTTCTTATGTATTTTTGGCCGATTTTCTATGATTTGTACTAAAATTAAGACACAATTGAAACATTGCAAAAATTGAATTTTCTCATGTACGCGGACCTTACAGATTTTGCCTGTTTTACCGGGTTCTGGTTTAGCTGCTTTTACTCACTGTTACTGAGGAATACTAGTGTCATGATGTATTTCTTATGTATTTTTGATCGATTTTCTATGATTTGTACTAAAATTAAGACACAATTGAAACATTGCAAAAATTGAATTTTCTCATGTACGCGGACCTTACAGATTTTGCCTGTTTAACCGGGTTCTGGTTTAGATGCTTTTACTCACTGTTACTGAGGAATACTAGTGTCATGATGTATGTCTTATGTATTTTTGGCCGATTTTCTATGATTTGTACTAAAATTAAGACACAATTGAAACATTGCAAAAATTGAATTTTCTCATGTACGCGGACCTTACAGATTTTGCCTGTTTTACCGGGTTCTGGTTTAGATGCTTTTACTCACTGTTACTTAGGAATACTAGTGTCATGATGTATTTATTATGTATTTTTGGCCGATTTTCTATGATTTGTACCTAAAATTAAGACACAATTGAAACATTGCAAAAATTGAATTTTCTCATGTACGCAGACCTTACAGATTTTGCCTGTTTTACCGGGTTCTTGTTTAGATGCTTTTACTAACTTTACTGAGGAATACTAGTGTCATGGTGTATTTATTATGTATTTTTGGCCGATTTTCTATGATTTGTACCTAAAATTAGGACAAAATTTATACATTGCAAAAATTGAATTTTCTCATGTACACGGACCTCACAGATTTTGCCTGTTTTACAGGATGTACTTACAGATTTTGCCTGTTTTACCGGGTTCTTGTTTAGATGCTTTTACTCACTGTTACTGAGGAATACTAGTGTCATGATGTATTTATTATGTATTTTTGGCCGATTGTCTATGATTTGTACTAAAATTAAGACACAATTGAAACATTGCAAAAATTGAATTTTCTCATGTACGCGGACCTTACAGATTTTGCCTGTTTAACCGGGTTCTGGTTTAGATGCTTTTACTCACTGTACTGAGGAATACTAGTGTCATGATGTATTTCTTATGTATTTTTGGCCGATTTTCTATGATTTGTACTAAAATAAAGACACAATTGAAACATTGCAAAAATTGAATTTTCTCATGTACGCGGACCTTACAGATTTTGCCTGTTTTACCGGGTTCTTGTTTAGATGCTTTTACTCACTTTACTGAGGAATACTAGTGTCATGATGTATTTCTTATGTATTTTTGGCCGATTTTCTATGATTTGTACTAAAATTAAGACACAATTCATACATTGCAAAAATTGAATTTTCTCATGTACGCGGACCTTACAGATTTTGCCTGTTTTACCGGGTTCTTGTTTAGATGCTTTTACTCACTTTACTGAGGAATACTAGTGTCATGATGTATTTCTTTTGTATTTGTGGCCGATTTTCTATGATTTGTACTAAAATTAAGACAAAATTGAAACATTGCCAAAAATGAATTTTCTCATGTACGCGGACCTTACAGATTTTGCCTGTTTTACCGGGTTCTTGTTTAGATGCTTTTACTCACTGTTACTGAGGAATACTAGTGTCATGATGTATTTCTTATGTATTTTTGGCCGATTTTCTATGACTTGTATCTAAAATTAAGACACAATTGAAACATTGCAAAAATTGAATTTTCTCATGTACGCGGACCTTACAGATTTTGCCTGTTTTACCGGGTTCTTGTTTAGATGCTTTTACTCACTGTTACTGAGGAATACTAGTGTCATGATGTATTTCTTATGTATTTTTGGCCGAGTTTCTATGATTTGTATCTAAAATGAGGACACAATTGAAACATTGCAAAAATTGAATTTTCTCATGTACGCGGACCTTACAGATTTTGCCTGTTTTACAGGGTTCTTGTTTAGATGCTTTTACTCACTGTTACTGAGGAATAGTAGTGTCATGATGTATTTATTATGTATTGTTGGCCGATTTTCTATGATTTGTACCTAAAATTAGGACAAAATTTATACATTGCAAAAATTGAATTTTCTCATCTACACGGACCTTACAGATTTTGCCTGTTTAACCGGGTTCTTGTTTAGATGCTTTTACTACCTGTTACTGAGGAATACTAGTGTAATGATGTATTTCTTATGTATTTTTGGCCGATTTTCTATGATTTGTACCTAAAATTAAGACACAATTGAAACATTGCAAAAATTGATTTTTCTCATGTACGCGGACCTTACAGATTTTGCCTGTTTTACCGGGTTCTTGTTTAGATGCTTTTACTCACTTTACTGAGGAATACTAGTGTCATGATGTATTTCTTATGTATTTTTGGCCGATTTTCTATGATTTGTACTAAAATTAAGACACAATTGAAACATTGCAAAAATTGAATTTTCTCATGTACGCGGACCTTACAGATTTTGCCTGTTTAACCGGGTTCTTGTTTAGATGCTTTTACTACCTGTTACTGAGGAATACTAGTGTAATGATGTATTTCTTATGTATTTTTGGCCGATTTTCTATGATTTGTACCTAAAATTAAGACACAATTGAAACATTGCAAAAATTGAATTTTCTCATGTACGCGGACCTTACAGATTTTGCCTGTTTTACCGGGTTCTGGTTTAGATGCTTTTACTCACTTTACTGAGGAATACTAGTGTCATGATGTATTTCTTATGTATTTTTGGCCGATTTTCTATGATTTGTACTAAAATTAAAGCCACAATTGAAACATTGCAAAAATTGAATTTTCTCATGTACGCGGACCTTACAGATTTTGCCTGTTTTACCGGGTTCTTGTTTAGATGCTTTTACTCACTGTTACTGAGGAATACTAGTGTCATGATGTATTTATTATGTATTTTTGTCCTAGTTTCTATGATTTGTACCTAAAATGAGGACACAATTGAAACATTGCAAAAATTGAATTTTCTCATGTACGCGGACCTTACAGATTTTGCCTGTTTAACAGGGTTCTTGTTTAGATGCTTTTACTCACTGTTACTGAGGAATACTAGTGTCATGATGTATTTATTATGTATTTTTGGCCGATTTTCTATGATTTGTACCTAAAATTAAGACACAATTGAAACATTGCAAAAATTGAATTTTCTCATGTACGCAGACCTTACAGATTTTGCCTGTTTTACCGGGTTCTTGTTTAGATGCTTTTACTAACTTTACTGAGGAATACTAGTGTCATGGTGTATTTATTATGTATTTTTGGCCGATTTTCTATGATTTGTACCTAAAATTAGGACAAAATTTATACATTGCAAAAATTGAATTTTCTCATGTACACGGACCTTACAGATTTTGCCTGTTTTACAGGGTTCTTGTTTAGATGCTTTTACTCACTGTTACTGAGGAATACTAGTGTCATGATGTATTTCTTATGTATTTTTGGCCGATTTTCTATGATTTGTACCTAAAATTTAGACAAAATTGAAACATTGCAAAAATTGCATTTTCTCATGTACGCGGACTTTACAGATTTTGCCTGTGTTTCCGGGTTCTTGTTTAGATGCTCTTACTCACTGTTACTGAGGAATACTAGTGTCATGATGTATTTCTTATGTATTTTTGGCCGATTTTCTATGATTTGTACCTAAAATGAAGACAAAATTTAAACAATGCAAAAATTGAATTTTCTCATGTACAGATTTTGCCTGTTTTACCGGGTTCTTGTTTAGATGCTTTTACTCACTTTACTGAGGAATACTAGTGTCATGATGTATTCATTATGTATTTTTGGCCGATTTTCTATGATTTGTACCTAAAATTAAGACACAATTGAAACATTGCAAAAATTGATTTTTCTCATGTACGCGGACCTTACAGATTTTGCCAGTTTTACCGGGTTCTTGTTTAGATGCTTTTACTATCTTTACTGAGGAATACTAGTGTCATGATGTATTTCTTATGTATTTTTGGCCGATTTTCTATGATTTGTACAAAAATTAAGACACAATTGAAACATTGCAAAAATTGAATTTTCTCATGTACGCGGACCTTACAGATTTTGCCTGTTTTACCGGGTTCTTGTTTAGATGCTTTTACTACCTGTTACTGAGGAATACTAGTGTCATGATGTATTTCTTATGTATTTTTGGCCGATTTTCTATGATTTGTACCTAAAATTAAGACACAATTGAAACATTGCAAAAATTGAATTTTCTCATGTACGCGGACCTTACAGATTTTGCCTGTTTTACCGGGTTCTTGTTTAGATGCTTTTACTCACTTTACTGAGGAATACTAGTGTCATGATGTATTTCTTATGTATTTTTGGCCGATTTTCTATGATTTGTACTAAAATTAAGACACAATTGAAACATTGCAAAAATTGAATTTTCTCATGTACGCGGACCTTACAGATTTTGCCTGTTTTACCGGGTTCTTGTTTAGATGCTTTTACTCACTGTTACTGAGGAATACTAGTGTCATGATGTATTTCTTATGTATTTTTGGCCGAGTTTCTATGATTTGTACCTATAATGAGGACACAATTGAAACATTGCAAAAATTGAATTTTCTCATGTACGCGGACCTTACAGATTTTGCCTGTTTTACCGGGTTCTTGTTTAGATGCTTTTACTCACTGTTACTGAGTAATACCAGTGTCATGATGTATTTCTTATGTATTGTTGGCCGATTTTCTATGATTTGTACCTAAAATTAAGACACAATTGAAACATTGCAAAAATTGAATTTTCTCATGTACGCGGACCTTACAGATTTTGCCTGTTTAACAGGGTTCTTGTTTAGATGCTTTTACTCACTGTTACTGAGGAATACTAGTGTCATGATGTATTTATTATGTATTTTTGGCCGATTTTCTATGATTTGTACCTAAAATTAAGACACAATTGAAACATTGCAAAAATTGATTTTTCTCATGTACGCAGACCTTACAGATTTTGCCTGTTTTACCGGGTTCTTGTTTAGATGCTTTTACTAACTTTACTGAGGAATACTAGTGTCATGGTGTATTTATTATGTATTTTTGGCCGATTTTCTATGATTTGTACCTAAAATTAGGACAAAATTTATACATTGCAAAAATTGAATTTTCTCATGTACACGGACCTTACAGATTTTGCCTGTTTTACAGGGTTCTTGTTTAGATGCTTTTACTCACTGTTACTGAGGAATACTAGTGTCATGATGTATTTCTTATGTATTTTTGGCCGATTTTCTATGATTTGTACCTAAAATGAAGACAAAATTTAAACAATGCAAAAATTGAATTTTCTCATGTACAGATTTTGCCTGTTTTACCGGGTTCTTGTTTAGATGCTTTTACTCACTTTACTGAGGAATACTAGTGTCATGATGTATTTATTATGTATTTTTGGCCGATTTTCTATGATTTGTACCTAAAATTAAGACACAATTGAAACATTGCAAAAATTGATTTTTCTCATGTACGCGGACCTTACAGATTTTGCCTGTTTTACCGGGTTCTTGTTTAGATGCTTTTACTCACTTTACTGAGGAATATTAGTGTCATGATGTATTTCTTATGTATTTTTGGCCGATTTTCTATGATTTGTACTAAAATTAAGACACAATTGAAACATTGCAAAAATTGAATTTTCTCATGTACGCGGACCTTACAGATTTTGCCTGTTTTACCGGGTTCTTGTTTAGATGCTTTTACTCACTGTTACTGAGGAATACTAGTGTCATGATGTATTTCTTATGTATTTTTGGCCGAGTTTCTATGATTTGTACCTATAATGAGGACACAATTGAAACATTGCAAAAATTGAATTTTCTCATGTACGCGGACCTTACAGATTTTGCCTGTTTTACCGGGTTCTTGTTTAGATGCTTTTACTCACTGTTACTGAGTAATACCAGTGTCATGATGTATTTCTTATGTATTGTTGGCCGATTTTCTATGATTTGTACCTAAAATTAAGACACAATTGAAACATTGCAAAAATTGAATTTTCTCATGTACGCGGACCTTACAGATTTTGCCTGTTTAACAGGGTTCTTGTTTAGATGCTTTTACTCACTGTTACTGAGGAATACTAGTGTCATGATGTATTTATTATGTATTTTTGGCCGATTTTCTATGATTTGTACCTAAAATTAAGACACAATTGAAACATTGCAAAAATTGAATTTTCTCATGTACGCAGACCTTACAGATTTTGCCTGTTTTACCGGGTTCTTGTTTAGATGCTTTTACTAACTTTACTGAGGAATACTAGTGTCATGGTGTATTTATTATGTATTTTTGGCCGATTTTCTATGATTTGTACCTAAAATTAGGACAAAATTTATACATTGCAAAAATTGAATTTTCTCATGTACACGGACCTTACAGATTTTGCCTGTTTTACAGGGTTCTTGTTTAGATGCTTTTACTCACTGTTACTGAGGAATACTAGTGTCATGATGTATTTCTTATGTATTTTTGGCCGATTTTCTATGATTTGTACCTAAAATGAAGACAAAATTTAAACAATGCAAAAATTGAATTTTCTCATGTACAGATTTTGCCTGTTTTACCGGGTTCTTGTTTAGATGCTTTTACTCACTTTACTGAGGAATACTAGTGTCATGATGTATTTATTATGTATTTTTGGCCGATTTTCTATGATTTGTACCTAAAATTAAGACACAATTGAAACATTGCAAAAATTGATTTTTCTCATGTACGCGGACCTTACAGATTTTGCCTGTTTTACCGGGTTCTTGTTTAGATGCTTTTACTCACTTTACTGAGGAATATTAGTGTCATGATGTATTTCTTATGTATTTTTGGCCGATTTTCTATGATTTGTACTAAAATTAAGACACAATTGAAACATTGCAAAAATTGAATTTTCTCATGTACGCGGACCTTACAGATTTTGCCTGTTTTACCGGGTTCTTGTTTAGATGCTTTTACTCACTGTTACTGAGGAATACTAGTGTAATGATGTATTTCTTATGTATTTTTGGCCGATTTTCTATGATTTGTACCAAAAATGAGGACACAATTGAAACATTGCAAAAATTGAATTTTCTCATGTACGCGGACCTTACAGATTTTGCCTGTTTTACCGGGTTCTTGTTTAGATGCTTTTACTCACTGTTACTGAGGAATACTAGTGTCATGATGTATTTCTTATGTATTTTTGGCCGATTTTCTATGATTTGTACTAAAATTAAGACACAATTGAAACATTGCAAAAATTTAATTTTCTCATGTACGCGGACCTTACAGATTTTGCCTGTTTTACCGGGTTCTTGTTTAGATGCTTTTACTCACTGTTACTGAGGAATACTAGTGTCATGATGTATTTATTATGTATTTTTGGACGATTTTCTATGATTTGTACCAAAAATGAGGACACAATTGAAACATTGCAAAAATTGAATTTTCTCATGTACGCGGACCTTACAGATTTTGCCTGTTTTACCGGGTTCTTGTTTAGATGCTTTTACTCACTGTTACTGAGGAATACTAGTGTCATGATGTATTTAATTTGTATTTTTGGCCGATTTTCTATGATTTGTACCTAAAATTAAGACACAATTGAAACATTGCAAAAATTGAATTTTCTCATGTACGCAGACCTTACAGATTTTGCCTGTTTTACCGGGTTCTTGTTTAGATGCTTTTACTAACTTTACTGAGGAATACTAGTGTCATGGTGTATTTATTATGTATTTTTTGCCGATTTTCTATGATTTGTACCTAAAATTAGGACAAAATTTATACATTGCAAAAATTGAATTTTCTCATGTACACGGACCTTACAGATTTTGCCTGTTTTACAGGGTTCTTGTTTAGATGCTTTTACTACCTGTTACTGAGGAATACTAGTGTAATGATGTATTTCTTATGTATTTTTGGCCGATTTTCTATGATTTGTACCTAAAATTAAGACACAATTGAAACATTGCAAAAATTGAATTTTCTCATGTACGCGGACCTTACAGATTTTGCCTGTTTTACCGGGTTCTGGTTTAGATGCTTTTACTCACTTTACTGAGGAATACTAGTGTCATGATGTATTTCTTATGTATTTTTGGCCGATTTTCTATGATTTGTACTAAAATTAAGACACAATTGAAACATTGCAAAAATTGAATTTTCTCATGTACGCGGACCTTACAGATTTTGCCTGTTTTACCGGGTTCTTGTTTAGATGCTTTTACTCACTGTTACTGAGGAATACTAGTGTCATGATGTATTTATTATGTATTTTTGTCCGAGTTTCTATGATTTGTACCTAAAATGAGGACACAATTGAAACATTGCAAAAATTGAATTTTCTCATGTACGCGGACCTTACAGATTTTGCCTGTTTAACAGGGTTCTTGTTTAGATGCTTTTACTCACTGTTACTGAGGAATACTAGTGTCATGATGTATTTATTATGTATTTTTGGCCGATTTTCTATGATTTGTACCTAAAATTAAGACACAATTGAAACATTGCAAAAATTGAATTTTCTCATGTACGCGGACCTTACAGATTTTGCCTGTTTTACCGGGTTCTTGTTTAGATGCTTTTACTAACTTTACTGAGGAATACTAGTGTCATGGTGTATTTATTATGTATTTTTGGCCGATTTTCTATGATTTGTACCTAAAATTAGGACAAAATTTATACATTGCAAAAATTGAATTTTCTCATGTACACGGACCTTACAGATTTTGCCTGTTTTACAGGGTTCTTGTTTAGATGCTTTTACTCACTGTTACTGAGGAATACTAGTGTCATGATGTATTTCTTATGTATTTTTGGCCGATTTTCTATGATTTGTACCTAAAATTTAGACAAAATTGAAACATTGCAAAAATTGCATTTTCTCATGTACGCGGACTTTACAGATTTTGCCTGTGTTTCCGGGTTCTTGTTTAGATGCTCTTACTCACTGTTACTGAGTAATACTAGTGTCATGATGTATTTCTTATGTATTTTTGGCCGATTTTCTATGATTTGTACCTAAAATGAAGACAAAATTTAAACAATGCAAAAATTGAATTTTCTCATGTACAGATTTTGCCTGTTTTACCGGGTTCTTGTTTAGATGCTTTTACTCACTTTACTGAGGAATACTAGTGTCATGATGTATTCATTATGTATTTTTGGCCGATTTTCTATGATTTGTACCTAAAATTAAGACACAATTGAAACATTGCAAAAATTGATTTTTCTCATGTACGCGGACCTTACAGATTTTGCCTGTTTTACCGGGTTCTTGTTTAGATGCTTTTACTATCTTTACTGAGGAATACTAGTGTCATGATGTATTTCTTATGTATTTTTGGCCGATTTTCTATGATTTGTACTAAAATTAAGACACAATTGAAACATTGCAAAAATTGAATTTTCTCATGTACGCGGACCTTACAGATTTTGCCTGTTTTACCGGGTTCTTGTTTAGATGCTTTTACTACCTGTTACTGAGGAATACTAGTGTAATGATGTATTTCTTATGTATTTTTGGCCGATTTTCTATGATTTGTACCTAAAATTAAGACACAATTGAAACATTGCAAAAATTGAATTTTCTCATGTACGCGGACCTTACAGATTTTGCCTGTTTTACCGGGTTCTTGTTTAGATGCTTTTACTCACTGTTACTGAGGAATACTAGTGTCATGATGTATTTATTATGTATTTTTGTCCGAGTTTCTATGATTTGTACCTAAAATGAGGACACAATTGAAACATTGCAAAAATTGAATTTTCTCATGTACGCGGACCTTACAGATTTTGCCTGTTTAACAGGGTTCTTGTTTAGATGCTTTTACTCACTGTTACTGAGGAATACTAGTGTCATGATGTATTTATTATGTATTTTTGGCCGATTTTCTATGATTTGTACCTAAAATTAAGACACAATTGAAACATTGCAAAAATTGAATTTTCTCATGTACGCAGACCTTACAGATTTTGCCTGTTTTACCGGGTTCTTGTTTAGATGCTTTTACTAACTTTACTGAGGAATACTAGTGTCATGGTGTATTTATTATGTATTTTTTGCCGATTTTCTATGATTTGTACCTAAAATTAGGACAAAATTTATACATTGAAAAAATTGAATTTTCTCATGTACACGGACCTTACAGATTTTGCCTGTTTTACAGGGTTCTTGTTTAGATGCTTTTACTCACTGTTACTGAGGAATACTAGTGTCATGATGTATTTCTTATGTATTTTTGGCCGATTTTCTATGATTTGTACCTAAAATTTAGACAAAATTGAAACATTGCAAAAATTGCATTTTCTCATGTACGCGGACTTTACAGATTTTGCCTGTGTTTCCGGGTTCTTGTTTAGATGCTCTTACTCACTGTTACTGAGGAATACTAGTGTCATGATGTATTTCTTATGTATTTTTGGCCGATTTTCTATGATTTGTACCTAAAATGAAGACAAAATTTAAACAATGCAAAAATTGAATTTTCTCATGTACAGATTTTGCCTGTTTTACCGGGTTCTTGTTTAGATGCTTTTACTCACTTTACTGAGGAATACTAGTGTCATGATGTATTCATTATGTATTTTTGGCCGATTTTCTATGATTTGTACCTAAAATTAAGACACAATTGAAACATTGCAAAAATTGATTTTTCTCATGTACGCGGACCTTACAGATTTTGCCTGTTTTACCGGGTTCTTGTTTAGATGCTTTTACTATCTTTACTGAGGAATACTAGTGTCATGATGTATTTATTATGTATTTTTGGCCGATTTTCTATGATTTGTACCTAAAATTAAGACACAATTGAAACATTGCAAAAATTGAATTTTCTCATGTACGCGGACCTTACAGATTTTGCCTGTTTTACCGGGTTCTTGTTTAGATGCTTTTACTCACTTTACTGAGGAATACTAGTGTCATGATGTATTTCTTATGTATTTTTGGCCGATTTTCTATGATTTGTACTAAAATTAAGACACAATTGAAACATTGCAAAAATTGAATTTTCTCATGTACGCGGACCTTACAGATTTTGCCTGTTTTACCGGGTTCTTGTTTAGATGCTTTTACTCACTGTTACTGAGGAATACTAGTGTCATGATGTATTTCTTATGTATTTTTGGCCGAGTTTCTATGATTTGTACCTATAATGAGGACACAATTGAAACATTGCAAAAATTGAATTTTCTCATGTACGCGGACCTTACAGATTTTGCCTGTTTTACCGGGTTCTTGTTTAGATGCTTTTACTCACTGTTACTGAGTAATACCAGTGTCATGATGTATTTCTTATGTATTGTTGGCCGATTTTCTATGATTTGTACCTAAAATTAAGACACAATTGAAACATTGCAAAAATTGAATTTTCTCATGTACGCAGACCTTACAGATTTTGCCTGTTTTACCGGGTTCTTGTTTAGATGCTTTTACTAACTTTACTGAGGAATACTAGTGTCATGGTGTATTTATTATGTATTTTTGGCCGATTTTCTATGATTTGTACCTAAAATTAGGACAAAATTTATACATTGCAAAAATTGAATTTTCTCATGTACACGGACCTTACAGATTTTGCCTGTTTTACAGGGTTCTTGTTTAGATGCTTTTACTCACTGTTACTGAGGAATACTAGTGTCATGATGTATTTCTTATGTATTTTTGGCCGATTTTCTATGATTTGTACCTAAAATGAAGACAAAATTTAAACAATGCAAAAATTGAATTTTCTCATGTACAGATTTTGCCTGTTTTACCGGGTTCTTGTTTAGATGCTTTTACTCACTTTACTGAGGAATACTAGTGTCATGATGTATTCATTATGTATTTTTGGCCGATTTTCTATGATTTGTACCTAAAATTAAGACACAATTGAAACATTGCAAAAATTGATTTTTCTCATGTACGCGGACCTTACAGATTTTGCCTGTTTTACCGGGTTCTTGTTTAGATGCTTTTACTCACTTTACTGAGGAATACTAGTGTCATGATGTATTTCTTATGTATTTTTGGCCGATTTTCTATGATTTGTACTAAAATTAAGACACAATTGAAACATTGCAAAAATTGAATTTTCTCATGTACGCGGACCTTACAGATTTTGCCTGTTTTACCGGGTTCTTGTTTAGATGCTTTTACTCACTGTTACTGAGGAATACTAGTGTAATGATGTATTTCTTATGTATTTTTGGCCGATTTTCTATGATTTGTACCAAAAATGAGGACACAATTGAAACATTGCAAAAATTGAATTTTCTCATGTACGCGGACCTTACAGATTTTGCCTGTTTTACCGGGTTCTTGTTTAGATGCTTTTACTCACTGTTACTGAGGAATACTAGTGTCATGATGTATTTCTTATGTATTTTTGGCCGATTTTCTATGATTTGTACTAAAATTAAGACACAATTGAAACATTGCAAAAATTTAATTTTCTCATGTACGCGGACCTAACAGATTTTGCCTGTTTTACCGGGTTCTTGTTTAGATGCTTTTACTCACTGTTACTGAGGAATACTAGTGTCATGATGTATTTATTATGTATTTTTGGCCGAGTTTCTATGATTTGTACCAAAAATGAGGACACAATTGAAACATTGCAAAAATTGAATTTTCTCATGTACGCGGACCTTACAGATTTTGCCTGTTTTACCGGGTTCTTGTTTAGATGCTTTTACTCACTGTTACTGAGGAATACTAGTGTCATGATGTATTTATTATGTATTTTTGGCCGATTTTCTATGATTTGTACCTAAAATTAAGACACAATTGAAACATTGCAAAAATTGAATTTTCTCATGTACGCAGACCTTACAGATTTTGCCTGTTTTACCGGGTTCTTGTTTAGATGCTTTTACTAACTTTACTGAGGAATACTAGTGTCATGGTGTATTTATTATGTATTTTTTGCCGATTTTCTATGATTTGTACCTAAAATTAGGACAAAATTTATACATTGCAAAAATTGAATTTTCTCATGTACACGGACCTTACAGATTTTGCCTGTTTTACAGGGTTCTTGTTTAGATGCTTTTACTCACTGTTACTTAGGAATACTAGTGTCATGATGTATTTATTATGTATTTTTGGCCGATTTTCTATGATTTGTACCTAAAATTAAGACACAATTGAAACATTGCAAAAATTGAATTTTCTCATGTACGCAGACCTTACAGATTTTGCCTGTTTTACCGGGTTCTTGTTTAGATGCTTTTACTCACTGTTACTGAGGAATACTAGTGTCATGATGTATTTCTTATGTATTTTTGGCCGAGTTTCTATGATTTGTACCTATAATGAGGACACAATTGAAACATTGCAAAAATTGAATTTTCTCATGTACGCGGACCTTACAGATTTTGCCTGTTTTACCGGGTTCTTGTTTAGATGCTTTTACTCACTGTTACTGAGTAATACCAGTGTCATGATGTATTTCTTATGTATTGTTGGCCGATTTTCTATGATTTGTACCTAAAATTAAGACACAATTGAAACATTGCAAAAATTGAATTTTCTCATGTACGCAGACCTTACAGATTTTGCCTGTTTTACCGGGTTCTTGTTTAGATGCTTTTACTAACTTTACTGAGGAATACTAGTGTCATGGTGTATTTATTATGTATTTTTGGCCGATTTTCTATGATTTGTACCTAAAATTAGGACAAAATTTATACATTGCAAAAATTGAATTTTCTCATGTACACGGACCTTACAGATTTTGCCTGTTTTACAGGGTTCTTGTTTAGATGCTTTTACTCACTGTTACTGAGGAATACTAGTGTCATGATGTATTTCTTATGTATTTTTGGCCGATTTTCTATGATTTGTACCTAAAATGAAGACAAAATTTAAACAATGCAAAAATTGAATTTTCTCATGTACAGATTTTGCCTGTTTTACCGGGTTCTTGTTTAGATGCTTTTACTCACTTTACTGAGGAATACTAGTGTCATGATGTATTCATTATGTATTTTTGGCCGATTTTCTATGATTTGTACCTAAAATTAAGACACAATTGAAACATTGCAAAAATTGATTTTTCTCATGTACGCGGACCTTACAGATTTTGCCTGTTTTACCGGGTTCTTGTTTAGATGCTTTTACTCACTTTACTGAGGAATACTAGTGTCATGATGTATTTCTTATGTATTTTTGGCCGATTTTCTATGATTTGTACTAAAATTAAGACACAATTGAAACATTGCAAAAATTGAATTTTCTCATGTACGCGGACCTTACAGATTTTGCCTGTTTTACCGGGTTCTTGTTTAGATGCTTTTACTCACTGTTACTGAGGAATACTAGTGTAATGATGTATTTCTTATGTATTTTTGGCCGATTTTCTATGATTTGTACCAAAAATGAGGACACAATTGAAACATTGCAAAAATTGAATTTTCTCATGTACGCGGACCTTACAGATTTTGCCTGTTTTACCGGGTTCTTGTTTAGATGCTTTTACTCACTGTTACTGAGGAATACTAGTGTCATGATGTATTTCTTATGTATTTTTGGCCGATTTTCTATGATTTGTACTAAAATTAAGACACAATTGAAACATTGCAAAAATTGAATTTTCTCATGTACGCGGACCTAACAGATTTTGCCTGTTTTACCGGGTTCTTGTTTAGATGCTTTTACTCACTGTTACTGAGGAATACTAGTGTCATGATGTATTTCTTTTGTATTTTTGGCTGATTTTCTATGATTTGTACTAAAATTAAGACACAATTGAAACATTGCAAAAATTGAATTTTCTCATGTACGCGGACCTTACAGATTTTGCCTGTTTTACCGGGTTCTTGTTTAGATGCTTTTACTCACTGTTACTGAGGAATACTAGTGTCATGATGTATTTCTTATGTATTTTTGGCCGATTTTCTATGATTTGTACTAAAATTAAGACACAATTGAAACATTGCAAAAATTGAATTTTCTCATGTACGCGGACCTTACAGATTTTGCCTGTTTTACCGGGTTCTTATTTAGATGCTTTTACTCACTGTTACTGAGGAATACTAGTGTCATGATGTATTTCTTATGTATTTTTGGCCGATTTTCTATGATTTGTACTAAAATTAAGACACAATTGAAACATTGCAAAAATTGAATTTTCTCATGTACGCGGACCTTACAGATTTTGCCTGTTTTACCGGGTTCTTGTTTAGATGCTTTTACTCACTGTTACTGAGGAATACTAGTGTCATGATGTATTTCTTATGTATTTTTGGCCGATTTTCTATGATTTGTACCTAAAATTAAGACACAATTGAAACATTGCAAAAATTGAATTTTCTCATGTACGCGGACCTTACAGATTTTGCCTGTTTAACCGGGTTCTAGTTTAGATGCTTTTACTAACTTTACTGAGGAATACTAGTGTCATGATGTATTTCTTATGTATTTTTGGCCGAGTTTCTATGATTTGTACCTAAAATGAGGACACAATTGAAACATTGCAAAAATTGAATTTTCTCATGTACGCGGACCTTACAGATTTTGCCTGTTTTACCAAGTTCTTGTTTAGATGCTTTTACTCACTGTTACTGAGGAATACTAGTGTCATGATGTATTTCTTATGTATTTTTGGCCGATTTTCTATGATTTGTACCTAAAATTAGACACAATTGAAACATTTTAAAAATTGAATTTTCTCATGTACGCGGACCTTACAGATTTTGCCTGTTTTACTGGGTTCTTGTTCAGATGCGTTTACTCACTGTTACTGAGGAATACTAGTGTCATGATGTATTTATTATGTATTTTTGGCCGATTTTCTATGATTTGTACCTAAAATTAAGACACAATTGAAACATTGCAAAAATTGAATTTTCTCATGTACGCGGACCTTACAGATTTTGCCTGTTTTACAGGGTTCTTGTTTAGATGCTTTTACTCACTGTTACTGAGGAATACTAGTGTCATGATGTATTTCTTATGTATTTTTGGCCGATTTTCTATGATTTGTACCTAAAATTAAGACGAAATTTAAACAATGCAAAAATTGAATTTTCTCATGTACGCGGACCTTACAGATTTTGCCTGTTTTACCGGGTTCTTGTTTAGATGCTTTTACTCACTTTACTGAGGAATACTAGTTTCATGATGTATTTATTATGTATTTTTGGCCGATTTTCTATGATTTGTACTAAAATTAAGACACAATTGAAACATTGCAAAAATTGAATTTTCTCATGTACGCGGACCTTACAGATTTTGCCTGTTTTACCGGGTTCTTGTTTAGATGCTTTTACTCACTGTTACTGAGGAATACTAGTGTCATGATGTATTTCTTATGTATTTTTGGCTGATTTTCTATGATTTGTACTAAAATTAAGACACAATTGAAACATTGCAAAAATTGAATTTTCTCATGTACGCGGACCTTACAGATTTTGCCTGTTTTACCGGGTTCTTGTTTAGATGCTTTTACTCACTGTTACTGAGGAATACTAGTGTCATGATGTATTTCTTATGTATTTTTGGCCGATTTTCTATGATTTGTACTAAAATTAAGACACAATTGAAACATTGCAAAAATTGAATTTTCTCATGTACGCGGACCTTACAGATTTTGCCTGTTTTACCGGGTTCTTATTTAGATGCTTTTACTCACTGTTACTGAGGAATACTAGTGTCATGATGTATTTCTTATGTATTTTTGGCCGATTTTCTATGATTTGTACTAAAATTAAGACACAATTGAAACATTGCAAAAATTGAATTTTCTCATGTACGCGGACCTTACAGATTTTGCCTGTTTTACTGGGTTCTTGTTTAGATGCTTTTACTCACTGTTACTGAGGAATACTAGTGTCATGATGTATTTCTTATGTATTTTTGGCCGATTTTCTATGATTTGTACTAAAATTAAGACACAATTGAAACATTGCAAAAATTGAATTTTCTCATGTACGCGGACCTTACAGATTTTGCCTGTTTTACCGGGTTCTTGTTTAGATGCTTTTACTCACTGTTACTGAGGAATACTAGTGTCATGATGTATTTCTTATGTATTTTTGGCCGATTTTCTATGATTTGTACTAAAATTAAGACACAATTGAAACATTGCAAAAATTGAATTTTCTCATGTACGCGGACCTTACAGATTTTGCCTGTTTTACCGGGTTCTTGTTTAGATGCTTTTACTCACTGTTACTGAGTAATACTAGTGTCATGATGTATTTCTTATGTATTTTTGGCCGATTTTCTATGATTTGTACTAAAATTAAGACACAATTGAAACATTGCAAAAATTGAATTTTCTCATGTACGCGGACCTTACAGATTTTGCCTGTTTTACCGGGTTCTTGTTTAGATGCTTTTACTCACTGTTACTGAGGAATACTAGTGTCATGATGTATTTCTTATGTATTTTTGGCCGATTTTCTATGATTTGTACTAAAATTAAGACACAATTGAAACATTGCAAAAATTGAATTTTCTCATGTACGCGGACCTTACAGATTTTGCCTGTTTTACCGGGTTCTTGTTTAGATGCTTTTACTCACTGTTACTGAGGAATACTAGTGTCATGATGTATTTCTTATGTATTTTTGGCCGATTTTCTATGATTTGTACCTAAAATTAAGACACAATTGAAACATTGCAAAAATTGAATTTTCTCATGTACGCGGACCTTACAGATTTTGCCTGTTTAACCGGGTTCTAGTTTAGATGCTTTTACTAACTTTACTGAGGAATACTAGTGTCATGATGTATTTCTTATGTATTTTTGGCCGATTTTCTATGATTTGTACTAAAATTAAGACACAATTGAAACATTGCAAAAATTGAATTTTCTCATGTACGCGGACCTTACAGATTTTGCCTATTTTACCGGGTTCTTGTTTAGATGCTTTTACTAACTGGTACTGAGGAATACTAGTGTCATGATGTATTTCTTATGTATTTTTGGCCGAGTTTCTATGATTTGTACCTAAAATGAGGCCACAATTGAAACATTGCAAAAATTGAATTTTCTCATGTACGCGGACCTTACAGAATTTGCCTGTTTTACCAAGTTCTTGTTTAGATGCTTTTACTCACTGTTACTGAGGAATACTAGTGTCATGATGTATTTCTTATGTATTTTTGGCCGATTTTCTATGATTGGTATCTAAAATTAGGACACAATTGAAACATTGCAAAAATTGAATTTTCTCATGTACGCGGACCTTACAGATTTTGCCTGTTTTACAGGGTTCTCATTTAGATGCTTTTACTCACTGTTACTGAGGAATAGTAGTGTCATGATGTATTTATTATGTATTGTTGGCCGATTTTCTATGATTTGTACGTAAAATTAGGACAAAATTTATACATTGCAAAAATTGAATTTTCTCATGTACACGGACCTCACAGATTTTGCCTGTTTTACAGGATTCTTGTTTAGAGGCTTTTACTCACTGTTACTGAGGAATACTAGTGTCATGATGTATTTCTTATGTATTTTTGGCCGATTTTCTATGATTTGTACCTAAAATTAAGACACAATTGAAACATTGCAAAAATTGATTTTTCTCATGTACGCGGACCTTACAGATTTTGCCTGTTTTACCGGGTTCTTGTTTAGATGCTTTTACTCACTTTACTGAGGAATACTAGTGTCATGATGTATTTCTTATGTATTTTTGGCCGATTTTCTATGATTTGTACTAAAATTAAGACACAATTGAAACATTGCAAAAATTGAATTTTCTCATGTACGCGGACCTTACAGATTTTGCCTGTTTTACCGGGTTCTTGTTTAGATGCTTTTACTCACTGTTACTGAGTAATACTAGTGTCATGATGTATTTCTTATGTATTTTTGGCCGATTTTCTATGATTTGTACTAAAATTAAGACACAATTGAAACATTGCAAAAATTGAATTTTCTCATGTACGCGGACCTTACAGATTTTGCCTGTTTTACCGGGTTCTTGTTTAGATGCTTTTACTCACTTTACTGAGGAATACTAGTGTCATGATGTATTTCTTATGTATTTTTGGCCGATTTTCTATGATTTGTACTAAAATTAAGACACAATTGAAACATTGCAAAAATTGAATTTTCTCATGTACGCGGACCTTACAGATTTTGCCTGTTTTACCGGGTTCTTGTTTAGATGCTTTTACTCACTGTTACTGAGTAATACTAGTGTCATGATGTATTTCTTATGTATTTTTGGCCGATTTTCTATGATTTGTACTAAAATTAAGACACAATTGAAACATTGCAAAAATTGAATTTTCTCATGTACGCGGACCTTACAGATTTTGCCTGTTTAACCGGGTTCTAGTTTAGATGCTTTTACTCACTTTACTGAGGAATACTAGTGTCATGATGTATTTCTTATGTATTTTTGGCCGATTTTCTATGATTTGTACCTAAAATTAAGACACAATTGAAACATTGCAAAAATTGAATTTTCTCATGTACGCGGACCTTACAGATTTTGCCTGTTTTACCGGGTTCTTGTTTAGATGGTTTTACTAACTGGTACTGAGGAATACTAGTGTCATGATGTATTTCTTATGTATTTTTGGCCGAGTTTCTATGATTTGTACCTAAAATGACGACACAATTGAAACATTGCAAAAATTGAATTTTCTCATGTACGCGGACCTTACAGATTTTGCCTGTTTTACAGGGTTCTTATTTAGATGCTTTTACTCACTGTTACTGAGGAATAGTAGTGTCATGATGTATTTGTTATGTATTGTTGGCCGATTTTCTAAGATTTGTACCTAAAATTAGGACAAAATTTATACATTGCAAAAATTGAATTTTCTCATGTACACGGACCTTACAGATTTTGCCTGTTTTACCGGGTTCTTGTTTAGATGCTTTTACTCACTTTACTGAGGAATACTAGTGTCATAATGTATTTCTTATGTATTTTTGGCCGATTTTCTATGATTTGTACTAACATTAAGACACAATTGAAACATTGCAAAAATTGAATTTTCTCATGTACGCGGACCTTACAGATTTTGCCTGTTTTACCGGGTTCTTGTTTAGATGCTTTTACTCACTGTTACTGAGGAATACTAGTGTCATGATGTATTTCTTATGTATTTTTGGCTGATTTTCTATGATTTGTACTAAAATTAAGACACAATTGAAACATTGCAAAAATTGAATTTTCTCATGTACGCGGACCTTACAGATTTTGCCTGTTTTACCGGGTTCTTGTTTAGATGCTTTTACTCACTGTTACTGAGGAATACTAGTGTCATGATGTATTTCTTATGTATTTTTGGCCGATTTTCTATGATTTGTACCTAAAATTAAGACACAATTGAAACATTGCAAAAATTGAATTTTCTCATGTACGCGGACCTTACAGATTTTGCCTGTTTTACCGGGTTCTTGTTTAGATGCTTTTACTCACTGTTACTGAGGAATACTAGTGTCATGATGTATTTCTTATGTATTTTTGGCCGAGTTTCTATGATTTGTACCTAAAATTGAGACACAATTGAAACATTGCAAAAATTGAATTTTCTCATGTACGCGGACCTTACAGATTTTGCCTGTTTTACCGGGTTCTTGTTTAGATGCTTTTACTCACTGTTACTGAGGAATACTAGTGTCATGATGTATTTATCATGTATTTTTGGCCGATTTTCTATGATTTGTACCTAAAATGAGGACACAATTGAAACATTGCAAAAATTGAATTTTCTCATGTACGCAGACCTTACAGATTTTACCTGTTTTACCGGGTTCTTGTTTAGATGCTTTTACTCACTGTTACTGAGGAATACTAGTGTCATGATGTATTTCTTATGTATTTTTTGCCGATATTCTATGATTTGTACCTAAAATTAAGACACAATTGAAACATTGCAAAAATTTAATTTTCTCATGTACGCGGACCTTACAGATTTTGCCTGTTTTACCGGGTTCTTGTTTAGATGCTTTTACTCACTGTTACTGAGGAATACTAGTGTCATGATGTATTTCTTATGTATTTTTGGCCGATTTTCTATGATTTGTACCTAAAATTAAGACACAATTGAAACATTGCAAAAATTGAATTTTCTCATGTACGCGGACCTTACAGATTTTGCCTGTTTTACCGGGTTCTTGTTTAGATGCTTTTACTCACTGTTACTGAGGAATACTAGTGTCATGATGTATTTCTTATGTATTTTTGGCCGATTTTCTATGATTTGTACCTAAAATTAAGACACAATTGAAACATTGCAAAAATTGAATTTTCTCATGTACGCGGACCTTACAGATTTTGCCTGTTTTACCGGGTTCTTGTTTAGATGCTTTTACTCACTGTTACTTAGGAATACTAGTGTCATGATGTATTTATTATGTATTTTTGGCCGAGTTTCTATGATTTGTACCTAAAATGAGGACACAATTGAAACAATGCAAAAATTAAATTTTCTCATGTACGCGGACCTTACAGATTTTGCCTTTTTTACCGGGTTCTTGTTTAGATGCTTTTACTAACTGTTACTGAGGAATACTAGTGTCATGATGTATTTATTATGTATTTTTTGCCGATTTTCTATGATTTGTACCTAAAATTAAGACACAATTGAAACATTGCAAAAATTGAATTTTCTCATGTACGCGGACCTTACAGATTTTGCCTGTTTTACCGGGTTCTTGTTTAGATGCTTTTACTCACTGTTACTGAGGAATACTAGTGCCATGATGTATTTATCATGTATTTTTGGCCGATTTTCTATGATTTGTACCTAAAATGAGGACACAATTGAAACATTGCAAAAATTGAATTTTCTCATGTACGCTGATCTTACAGATTTTACCTGTTTTACCGGGTTCTTGTTTAGATGCTTTTACTCATTGTTACTGAGGAATAATAGTGTCATGATGTATTTCTTATGTATTTTTTGCCGATATTCTATGATTTGTACCTAAAATTAAGACACAATTGAAACATTGCAAAAATTGAATTTTCTCATGTACGCGGACCTTACAGATTTTGCCTGTTTTACCGGGTTCTTGTTTAGATGCTTTTACTCACTGTTACTGAGGAATACTAGTGTCATGATGTATTTCTTATGTATTTTTGGCCGATTTTCTATGATTTGTACTAAAATTAAGACACAATGGAAACATTGCAAAAATTGAATTTTCTCATGTACGCGGACCTTACAGATTTTGCCTGTTTTACCGGGTTCTTGTTTAGATGCTTTTACTCACTGTTACTGAGGAATACTAGTGTCATGATGTATTTCTTATGTATTTTTGGCCGATTTTCTATGATTTGTACCTAAAATTAAAACACAATTGAAACATTGCAAAAATTGAATTTTCTCATGTACGCGGACCCTACAGATTTTGCCTGTTTTACCGGGTTCTTGTTTAGATGCTTTTACTCACTGTTACTGAGGAATACTAGTGTCATGATGTATTTCTTATGTATTTTTGGCGGATTTTCTATGATTTGTACCTAAAATGAGGACACAATTGAAACAATGCAAAAATTGAATTTTCTCATGTACGCGGACGTTACTGATTTTGCCTGTTTTACTGGGTTCTTGTTTAGATGCTTTTACTCACTGTTACTGAGGAATACTAGTGTCATGATGTATTTATTATGTATTTTTTGCCGATATTCTATGATTTGTACCTAAAATTTAGACACAATTGAAACATTGCAAAAATTGAATTTTCTCATGTATGCAGACCTTACAGATTTTGCCTGTTTTACCGGGTCCTTGTTTAGATGCTTTTACTCACTGTTACTTAGGAATACTAGTGTCATGATGTATTTCTTATGTATTTTTGGCCGATTTTCTATGATTTGTACCTAAAATTAAGACACAATTGAAACATTGCAAAAATTGAATTTTCTCATGTACGCGGACCTTACAGATTTTGCCTGTTTTACCGGGGTCTTGTTTAGATACTTTTGTTCACTGTTACTGAGGAATACTAGTGTCATGATGTATTAATCATGTATTTTTGGCCGATTTTCTATGATTTGTACCTAAAATTTAGACACAATTGAAACATTGCAAAAATTGAATTTTCTCATGTACGCAGACCTTACAGATTTTACCTGTTTTACTGGGTTCTTGTTTAGATGCTTTTACTCACTGTTACTGAGGAATACTAGTGTCATGATGTATTTATTATGTATTTTACGCTGATTTTCTATGATTTGTACCTAAAATTAGGACAAAATTGAAACATTGCAGAAATTGAATTTTCTCATGTACGCTGACCTTACAGATTTTGCCTGTTTTACCGGGTTCTTGTTTAGATGCTTTTACTCACTTTTACTGAGGAATACTAGTGTCATGATGTATTTAATATGTATTTTTGGCCGGTTTTCTATGATTTGTACCTAAAATTAAGACACAATTGAAACATTGCAAAAATTGAATTTTCTCATGTACGCGGACCCTACAGATTTTGCCTGTTTTACCGGGTTCTTGTTTAGATGCTTTTACTCACTGTTACTGAGGAATACTAGTGTCATGATGTATTTCTTATGTATTTTTGGCCGAGTTTCTATGATTTGTACCTAAAATGAGGACACAATTGAAACAATGCAAAAATTAAATTTTCTCATGTACGCGGACCTTACAGATTTTGCCTGTTTTACCGGGTTCTTGTTTAGATGCTTTTACTCACTGTTACTGAGGAATACTAGTGCGATGATGTATTTCTTATGTATTTTTGGCCGATTTTCTATGATTTGTACCTTAAATTAAGACAACATTGAAACATTGCAAAAATTGAATTTTCTCATGTATGCGGACCTTACAGATTTTGCCTGTTTTACCGGGTTCTTGTTTAGATGCTTTTACTCACTGTTACTGAGGAATACTAGTGTCATGATGTATTTATTATGTATTTTTGGCCGATTTTCTATGATTTGTACCTAAAATTAAGACACAATTAAAACATTGCAAAAATTGAATTTTCTCATGTACGCGGACCTTACTGATTTTGCCTGTTTTACTGGGTTCTTGTTTAGATGCTTTTACTCACTGTTACTGAGGAATAATAGTGTCATGATGTATTTCTTATGTATTTTTGGCCGATTTTCTATGATTTGTACCTAAAATTAAGACACAATTGAAACATTGCAAAAATTGAATTTTCTCATGTACGCGGACCTTACAGATTTTGCCTGTTTTACCGGGGTCTTGTTTAGATACTTTTGTTCACTGTTACTGAGGAATACTAGTGTCATGATGTATTAATCATGTATTTTTGGCCGATTTTCTATGATTTGTACCTAAAATTTAGACACAATTGAAACATTGCAAAAATTGAATTTTCTCATGTACGCAGACCTTACAGATTTTACCTGTTTTACCGGGTTCTTGTTTAGATGCTTTTACTCACTGTTACTGAGGAATACTAGTGTCATGATGTATTTATTATGTATTTTACGCTTATTTTCTATGATTTGTACCTAAAATTAAGACACAATTGAAACATTGCAGAAATTGAATTTTCTCATGTACGCTGACCTTACAGATTTTGCCTGTTTTACCGGGTTCTTGTTTAGATGCTTTTACTCACTTTTACTGAGAAATACTAGTGTCATGATGTATTTATTATGTATTTTTGGCCGGTTTTCTATGATTTGTACCTAAAATTAAGACACAATTGAAACATTGCAAAAATTGAATTTTCTCATGTACGCGGACCCTACAGATTTTGCCTGTTTTACCGGGTTCTTGTTTAGATGCTTTTACTCACTGTTACTGAGGAATACTAGTGTCATGATGTATTTCTTATGTATTTTTGGCCGAGTTTCTATGATTTGTACCTAAAATGAGGACACAATTGAAACAATGCAAAAATTAAATTTTCTCATGTACGCGGACCTTACAGATTTTGCCTGTTTTACCGGGTTCTTGTTTAGATGCTTTTACTCACTGTTACTGAGGAATACTAGTGTCATGATGTATTTCTTATGTATTTTTGGCAGATTTTCTATTATTTGTACCTTAAATTAAGACAACATTGAAACATTGCAAAAATTGAATTTTCTCATGTATGCGGACCTTACAGATTTTGCCTGTTTTACCGGGTTCTTGTTTAGATGCTTTTACTCACTGTTACTGAGGAATACTAGTGTCATGATGTATTTATTATGTATTTTTGGCCGATTTTCTATGATTTGTACCTAAAATTAAGACACAATTAAAACATTGCAAAAATTGAATTTTCTCATGTACGCGGACGTTACTGATTTTGCCTGTTTTACTGGGTTCTTGTTTAGATGCTTTTACTCACTGTTACTGAGGAATACTAGTGTCATGATGTATTTATTATGTATTTTTGGCCGATTTTCTATGATTTGTACCTAAAATTTAGACACAATTTAAACATTGCCGAATTGAATTTTCTCATGTACGCGGACCTTACAGATTTTGCCTGTTTTACCGGGTTCTTATTTAGATGCTTTTACTCACTGTTACTGAGGAATACTAGTGTCATGATGTATTTATTATGTATTTTTGGCCGAGTTTCTATGATTTGTACCTAAAATGAGGACACAATTGAAAAATGGCAAAAATTGAATTTTCTCATGTACGCGGACCTTACAGATTTTGCCTGTTTACCGGGTTCTTGTTTAGATGCTTTTACTCACTGTTACTGAGGAATACTAGTGTCATGATGTATTTCTTATGTATTTTGGGCCGATTTTCTATGATTTGTACCTAAAATTAAGACACAATTGAAACAATGCAAAAATTAAATTTTCTCATGTACGCGGACCTTACAGATTTTGCCTGTTTTACAGGGTTCTTGTGTAGATGCTTTTACTCACTGTTGTTGAGGAATACTAGTGTCATGATGTATTTATTATGTATTTTTGGCCGATTTTCTATGATTTGTACCTAAAATTAAGACAAAATTGAAACATTGCAAAAATTGAATTTTCTCATGTATGCGGACCTTACAGATTTTGCCTGTTTTACCGAGTTCTTGTTTAGATGCTTTTACTCACTGTTACTGAGGAATACTAGTGTCATGATGTATTTCTTATGTATTTTTGGCCGATTTTCTATGATTTGTACTAAAATTAAGACACAATGGAAACATTGCAAAAATTGAATCTTCTGCTGTACGCGGACCTTACAGATTTTGCCTGTTTTACCGGGTTCTTGTTTAGATGCTTCTACTCACTGTTACTGAGTAATACTAGTGTCATGATGTATTTCTTATGTATTTTTGGCCGATTTTCTATGATTTGTACCTAAAATTAAGACACAATTGAAACATTGCAAAAATTGAATTTTCTCATGTACGCGGACCTTACAGATTTTGCCTGTTTTACCGGGTTCTTGTTTAGATGCTTTTACTCACTGTTACTGAGGAATACTAGTGTCATGATGTATTTCTTATGTATTTTTGGCCGATTTTCTATGATTTGTACTAAAATTAAGACACAATGGAAACATTGCAAAAATTGAATTTTCTCATGTACGCGGACCTTACATATTTTGCCTGTTTTACCGGGTTCTTGTTTAGATGCTTTTACTCACTGTTACTGAGGAATACTAGTGTCATGATGTATTTCTTATGTATTTTTGGCCGATTTTCTATGATTTGTACCTAAAATTAAGACACAATTGAAACATTGCAAAAATTGAATTTTCTCATGTACGCGGACCCTACAGATTTTGCCTGTTTTACAAGGTTCTTGTTTAGATGCTTTTACTCACTGTTACTGAGGAATACTAGTGTCATGATGTATTTCTTATGTATTTTTGGCCGAGTTTCTATGATTTGTACCTAAAATGAGGACACAATTGAAACAATGCAAAAATAAAATTTTCTCATGTACGCGGACCTTACAGATTTTGCCTGTTTTACCGGGTTCTTGTTTAGATGCTTTTACTCACTGTTACTGAGGAATACTAGTGTCATGATGTATTTATTATGTATTTTATGCCGATTTTCTATGATTTGTACCTAAAATTAAGACACAATTAAAACATTGCAAAAATTGAATTTTCTCATGTACGCGGACCTTACTGATTTTGCCTGTTTTACTGGGTTCTTGTTTAGATGCTTTTACTCACTGTTACTGAGGAATACTAGTGTCATGATGTATTTCTTATGTATTTTTGGCCGATTTTCTATGATTTGTACCTAAAATTAAGACACAATTGAAACATTGCAAAAATTGAATTTTCTCATGTACGCGGACCTTACAGATTTTGCCTGTTTTACCGGGGTCTTGTTTAGATACTTTTGTTCACTGTTACTGAGGAATACTTGTGTCATGATGTATTAATCATGTATTTTTGGCCGATTTTCTATGATTTGTACCTAAAATTTAGACACAATTGAAACATTGCAAAAATTGAATTTTCTCATGTACGCAGACCTTACAGATTTTACCTGTTTTACCGGGTTCTTGTTTAGATGCTTTTACTCACTGTTACTGAGGAATACTAGTGTCATGATGTATTTATTATGTATTTTACGCTGATTTTCTATGATTTGTACCTAAAATTAAGACACAATTGAAACATTGCAGAAATTGAATTTTCTCATGTACGCTGACCTTACAGATTTTGCCTGTTTTACCGGGTTCTTGTTTTGAAGCTTTTACTCACTTTTACTGAGGAATACTAGTGTCATGATGTATTTAATATGTATTTTTGGCCGGTTTTCTATGATTTGTACCTAAAATTAAGACACAATTGAAACATTGCAAAAATTGAATTTTCTCATGTACGCGGACCCTACAGATTTTGCCTGTTTTACCGGGTTCTTGTTTAGATGCTTTTACTCACTGTTACTGAGGAATACTAGTGTCATGATGTATTTCTTATGTATTTTTGGCCGAGTTTCTATGATTTGTACCTAAAATGAGGACACAATTGAAACAATGCAAAAATTAAATTTTCTCATGTACGCGGACCTTACAGATTTTGCCTGTTTTACCGGGTTCTTGTTTAGATGCTTTTACTCACTGTTACTGAGGAATACTAGTGTCATGATGTATTTCTTATGTATTTTTGGCAGATTTTCTATTATTTGTACCTTAAATTAAGACAACATTGAAACATTGCAAAAATTGAATTTTCTCATGTATGCGGACCTTACAGATTTTGCCTGTTTTACCGGGTTCTTGTTTAGATGCTTTTACTCACTGTTACTGAGGAATACTAGTGTCATGATGTATTTATTATGTATTTTTGGCCGATTTTCTATGATTTGTACCTAAAATTAAGACACAATTAAAACATTGCAAAAATTGAATTTTCTCATGTACGCGGACGTTACTGATTTTGCCTGTTTTACTGGGTTCTTGTTTAGATGCTTTTACTCACTGTTACTGAGGAATACTAGTGTCATGATGTATTTATTATGTATTTTTGGCCGATTTTCTATGATTTGTACCTAAAATTTAGACACAATTGAAACATTGCAAAAATTGAATTTTCTCATGTATGCGGACCTTACAGATTTTGCCTGTTTTACCGGGTCCTTGTTTAGATGCTTTTACTCACTGTTACTGAGGAATACTAGTGTCATGATGTATTTCTTATGTATTTTTGGCCGATTTTCTATGATTTGTACCTAAAATTAAGACACAATTGAAACATTGCAAAAATTGAATTTTCTCATGTACGCGGACCTTACAGATTTTGCCTGTTTTACCGGGGTCTTGTTTAGATACTTTTGTTCACTGTTACTGAGGAATACTAGTGTCATGATGTATTAATCATGTATTTTTGGCCGATTTTCTATGATTTGTACCTAAAATTTAGACACAATTGAAACATTGCAAAAATTGAATTTTCTCATGTACGCAGACCTTACAGATTTTACCTGTTTTACCGGGTTCTTGTTTAGATGCTTTTACTCACTGTTACTGAGGAATACTAGTGTCATGATGTATTTATTATGTATTTTACGCTGAGTTTCTATGATTTGTACCTAAAATTAAGACACAATTGAAACATTGCAGAAATGTAATTTTCTCATGTACGCTGACCTTACAGATTTTGCCTGTTTTACCGGGTTCTTGTTTAGATGCTTTTACTCACTTTTACTGAGGAATACTAGTGTCATGATGTATTTAATATGTATTTTTGGCCGGTTTTCTATGATTTGTACCTAAAATTAAGACACAATTGAAACATTGCAAAAATTGAATTTTCTCATGTACGCGGACCCTACAGATTTTGCCTGTTTTACCGGGTTCTTGTTTAGATGCTTTTACTCACTGTTACTGAGGAATACTAGTGTCATGATGTATTTCTTATGTATTTTTGGCCGAGTTTCTATGATTTGTACCTAAAATGAGGACACAATTGAAACAATGCAAAAATTAAATTTTCTCATGTACGCGGACCTTACAGATTTTGCCTGTTTTACCGGGTTCTTGTTTAGATGCTCTTACTCACTGTTACTGAGGAATACTAGTGTCATGATGTATTTCTTATGTATTTTTGGCCGATTTTCTATTATTTGTACCTTAAATTAAGACAACATTGAAACATTGCAAAAATTGAATTTTCTCATGTATGCGGACCTTACAGATTTTGCCTGTTTTACCGGGTTCTTGTTTAGATGCTTTTACTCACTGTTACTGAGGAATACTAGTGTCATGATGTATTTATTATGTATTTTTGGCCGATTTTCTATGATTTGTACCTAAAATTAAGACACAATTAAAACATTGCAAAAATTGAATTTTCTCATGTACGCGGACGTTACTGATTTTGCCTGTTTTACTGGGTTCTTGTTTAGATGCTTTTACTCACTGTTACTGAGGAATACTAGTGTCATGATGTATTTATTATGTATTTTTGGCCGATTTTCTATGATTTGTACCTAAAATTTAGACACAATTGAAACATTGCAAAAATTGAATTTTCTCATGTATGCGGACCTTACAGATTTTGCCTGTTTTACCGGGTCCTTGTTTAGATGCTTTTACTCACTGTTACTGAGGAATACTAGTGTCATGATGTATTTCTTATGTATTTTTGGCCGATTTTCTATGATTTGTACCTAAAATTAAGACACAATTGAAACATTGCAAAAATTGAATTTTCTCATGTACGCGGACCTTACAGATTTTGCCTGTTTTACCGGGGTCTTGTTTAGATACTTTTGTTCACTGTTACTGAGGAATACTTGTGTCATGATGTATTAATCATGTATTTTTGGCCGATTTTCTATGATTTGTACCTAAAATTTAGACACAATTGAAACATTGCAAAAATTGAATTTTCTCATGTACGCAGACCTTACAGATTTTACCTGTTTTACCGGGTTCTTGTTTAGATGCTTTTACTCACTGTTACTGAGGAATACTAGTGTCATGATGTATTTATTATGTATTTTACGCTGATTTTCTATGATTTGTACCTAAAATTAAGACACAATTGAAACATTGCAGAAATTGAATTTTCTCATGTACGCTGACCTTACAGATTTTGCCTGTTTTACCGGGTTCTTGTTTTGAAGCTTTTACTCACTTTTACTGAGGAATACTAGTGTCATGATGTATTTAATATGTATTTTTGGCCGGTTTTCTATGATTTGTACCTAAAATAAAGACACAATTGAAACATTGCAAAAATTGAATTTTCTCATGTACGCGGACCCTACAGATTTTGCCTGTTTTACCGGGTTCTTGTTTAGATGCTTTTACTCACTGTTACTGAGGAATACTAGTGTCATGATGTATTTCTTATGTATTTTTGGCCAAGTTTCTATGATTTGTACCTAAAATGAGGACACAATTGAAACAATGCAAAAATTAAATTTTCTCATGTACGCGGACCTTACAGATTTTGCCTGTTTTACCGGGTTCTTGTTTAGATGCTTTTACTCACTGTTACTGAGGAATACTAGTGTCATGATGTATTTCTTATGTATTTTTGGCCGATTTTCTATTATTTGTACCTTAAATTAAGACAACATTGAAACATTGCAAAAATTGAATTTTCTCATGTATGCGGACCTTACAGATTTTGCCTGTTTTACCGGGTTCTTGTTTAGATGCTTTTACTCACTGTTACTGAGGAATACTAGTGTCATGATGTATTTATTATGTATTTTTGGCCGATTTTCTATGATTTGTACCTAAAATTAAGACACAATTAAAACATTGCAAAAATTGAATTTTCTCATGTACGCGGACGTTACTGATTTTGCCTGTTTTACTGGGTTCTTGTTTAGATGCTTTTACTCACTGTTACTGAGGAATACTAGTGTCATGATGTATTTATTATGTATTTTTGGCCGATTTTCTATGATTTGTACCTAAAATTTAGACACAATTGAAACATTGCAAAAATTGAATTTTCTCATGTATGCGGACCTTACAGATTTTGCCTGTTTTACCGGGTCCTTGTTTAGATGCTTTTACTCACTGTTACTGAGGAATACTAGTGTCATGATGTATTTCTTATGTATTTTTGGCCGATTTTCTATGATTTGTACCTAAAATTAAGACACAATTGAAACATTGCAAAAATTGAATTTTCTCATGTACGCGGACCTTACAGATTTTGCCTGTTTTACCGGGGTCTTGTTTAGATACTTTTGTTCACTGTTACTGAGGAATACTAGTGTCATGATGTATTAATCATGTATTTTTGGCCGATTTTCTATGATTTGTACCTAAAATTTAGACACAATTGAAACATTGCAAAAATTGAATTTTCTCATGTACGCAGACCTTACAGATTTTACCTGTTTTACCGGGTTCTTGTTTAGATGCTTTTACTCACTGTTACTGAGGAATACTAGTGTCATGATGTATTTATTATGTATTTTACGCTGATTTTCTATGATTTGTACCTAAAATTAAGACACAATTGAAACATTGCAGAAATTGAATTTTCTCATGTACGCTGACCTTACAGATTTTGCCTGTTTTACCGGGTTCTTGTTTAGATGCTTTTACTCACTTTTACTGAGGAATACTAGTGTCATGATGTATTTAATATGTATTTTTGGCCGGTTTTCTATGATTTGTACCTAAAATTAAGACACAATTGAAACATTGCAAAAATTGAATTTTCTCATGTACGCGGACCCTACAGATTTTGCCTGTTTTACCGGGTTCTTGTTTAGATGCTTTTACTCACTGTTACTGAGGAATACTAGTGTCATGATGTATTTCTTATGTATTTTTGGCCGAGTTTCTATGATTTGTACCTAAAATGAGGACACAATTGAAACAATGCAAAAATTAAATTTTCTCATGTACGCGGACCTTACAGATTTTGCCTGTTTTACCGGGTTCTTGTTTAGATGCTTTTACTCACTGTTACTGAGGAATACTAGTGTCATGATGTATTTCTTATGTATTTTTGGCCGATTTTCTATTATTTGTACCTTAAATTAAGACAACATTGAAACATTGCAAAAATTAAATTTTCTCATGTATGCGGACCTTACAGATTTTGCCTGTTTTACCGGGTTCTTGTTTAGATGCTTTTACTCACTGTTACTGAGGAATACTAGTGTCATGATGTATTTATTATGTATTTTTGGCCGATTTTCTATGATTTGTACCTAAAATTAAGACACAATTAAAACATTGCAAAAATTGAATTTTCTCATGTACGCGGACGTTACTGATTTTGCCTGTTTTACTGGGTTCTTGTTTAGATGCTTTTACTCACTGTTACTGAGGAATACTAGTGTCATGATGTATTTATTATGTATTTTTGGCCGATTTTCTATGATTTGTACCTAAAATTTAGACACAATTGAAACATTGCAAAAATTGAATTTTCTCATGTATGCGGACCTTACAGATTTTGCCTGTTTTACCGGGTCCTTGTTTAGATGCTTTTACTCACTGTTACTGAGGAATACTAGTGTCATGATGTATTTCTTATGTATTTTTGGCCGATTTTCTATGATTTGTACCTAAAATTAATACACAATTGAAACATTGCAAAAATTGAATTTTCTCATGTACGCGGACCTTACAGATTTTGCCTGTTTTACCGGGGTCTTGTTTAGATACTTTTGTTCACTGTTACTGAGGAATACTAGTGTCATGATGTATTAATCATGTATTTTTGGCCGATTTTCTATGATTTGTACCTAAAATTTAGACACAATTGAAACATTGCAAAAATTGAATTTTCTCATGTACGCAGACCTTACAGATTTTACCTGTTTTACCGGGTTCTTGTTTAGATGCTTTTACTCACTGTTACTGAGGAATACTAGAGTCATGATGTATTTATTATGTATTTTACGCTGATTTTCTATGATTTGTACCTAAAATTAAGACACAATTGAAACATTGCAGAAATTGAATTTTCTCATGTACGCTGACCTTACAGATTTTGCCTGTTTTACCGGGTTCTTGTTTAGATGCTTTTACTCACTTTTACTGAGGAATACTAGAGTCATGATGTATTTAATATGTATTTTTGGCCGGTTTTCTATGATTTGTACCTAAAATTAAGACACAATTGAAACATTGCAAAAATTGAATTTTCTCATGTACGCGGACCTTACAGATTTTGCCTGTTTTAGCGGGTTCTTGTTTAGATGCTTTTACTAACTGTTACTGAGGAATACTAGTGTCATGATGTATTTCTTATGTATTTTTTGCCGATTTTCTATGATTTGTACCTAAAATTAAGACACAATTGAAACATTGCAAAAATTGAATTTCCTCATGTACGCGGACCTTACAGATTTTGCCTGTTTTACAGGGTTCTTGTTTAGATGCTTTTACTCACTGTTACTGAGGAATACTAGTGTCATGATGTATTTCTTATTGAAATTTTTGGCCGATTTTCTATGATTTGTACCTAAAATTAATACACAATTGAAACATTGCAAAAATTGAATTTTCTCATGTACGCGGACCCTACAGATTTTGCCTGTTTTACCGGGTTCTTGTTTAGATGCTTTTACTCACTGTTACTGAGGAATACTAGTGTCATGATGTATTTCTTATGTATTTTTGGCCGAGTTTCTATGATTTGTACCTAAAATAGGGACACAATTGAAACATTGCAAAAATTGAATTTTCTCATGTACGCGGACCTTACAGATTTTGCCTGTTTTACCGGGTTCTTGTTTAGATGCTTTTACTCACTGTTACTGAGGAATACTAGTGTCATGATGTATTTATTATGTATTTTTGGCCGATTTTCTATGATTTGTACCTAAAATTTAGACACAATTTAAACATTGCCGAATTGAATTTTCTCATGTACGCGGACCTTACAGATTTTGCCTGTTTTACAGGGTTCTTATTTAGATGCTTTTACTCACTGTTACTGAGGAATACTAGTGTCATGATGTATTTATTATGTATTTTTGGCCGAGTTTCTATGATTTGTACCTAAAATGAGGACACAATTGAAAAATTGCAAAAATTGAATTTTCTCAAGTACGCGGACCTTACAGATTTTGCCTGTTTACCGGGTTCTTGTTTAGATGCTTTTACTCACTGTTACTGAGGAATACTAGTGTCATGATGTATTTCTTATGTATTTTTGGCCGATTTTCTATGATTTGTACCTAAAATTAAGACACAATTGAAACAATGCAAAAATTAAATTTTCTCATGTACGCGGACCTTATAGATTTTGCCTGTTTCACAGGGTTCTTGTTTAGATGCTTTTACTCACTGTTATTGAGGAATACTAGTGTCATGATGTATTTATTATGTATTTTTGGCCGATTTTCTATGATTTGTACCTAAAATTAAGACAAAATTTAAACATTGCAAAAATGTAATTTTCTCATGTATGCGGACCTTACAGATTTTGCCTGTTTTACCGAGTTCTTGTTTAGATGCTTTTACTCACTGTTACTGAGGAATACTTGTGTCATGATGTATTTATTATGTATTTTTGGCCGATTTTCTATGATTTGTACCTAAAATTAAGACACAATTGAAACATTGCAAAAATTGAATTTTCTCATGTACGCGGACCTTACAGATTTTGCCTGTTTTACAGGGTTCTTGTTTAGATGCTTTTACTCACTGTTACTGAGGAATACTAGTGTCATGATGTATTTATTATGTATTTTTGGCCGATTTTCTATGATTTGTACCTAAAATAAAGACACAATTGAAACATTGCAAAAATTGAATTTTCTCATGTACGCGGACCTTACAGATTTTGCCTGTTTTACAGGGTTCTTGTTTAGATGCTTTTACTCACTGTTACTGAGGAATACTAGTGTCATGATGTATTTATTATGTATTTTACGCTGATTTTCTATGATTTGTACCTAAAATTAAGACACAATTGAAACATTGCAGAAATTGAATTTTCTCATGTACGCTGACCTTACAGATTTTGCCTGTTTTACCGGGTTCTTGTTTAGATGCTTTTACTCACTGTTACTGAGAAATACTAGTGTCATGATGTATTTAATATGTATTTTTGGCCGGTTTTCTATGATTTGTACCTAAAATTAAGACACAATTGAAACATTGCAAAAATTGAATTTTCTCATGTACGCGGACCTTACAGATTTTGCCTTTTTTACAGGGTTCTTGTTTAGATGCTTTTACTAACTGTTACTGAGGAATACTAGTGTCATGATGTATTTCTTATGTATTTTTTGCCGATTTTCTATTATTTGTACCTAAAATTAAGACACAATTGAAACATTGCAAAAATTGAATTTTCTCATGTACGCGGACCTTACAGATTTTGCCTGTTTTACCGGGTTCTTGTTTAGATGCTTTTACTCACTGTTACTGAGGAATACTAGTGTCATGATGTATTTCTTATGTATTTTTGGCCGATTTTCTATGATTTGTACCTAAAATTAAGACACAATTTAAACATTGCAAAAATTGAATTTACTCATGTACGCGGACCTTACAGATTTTGCCTGTTTTACCGGGTTCTTGTTTAGATGCTTTTACTCACTGTTACTGAGGAATACTAGTGTCATGATGTATTTCTTATGTATTTTTGGCCGATTTTCTATGATTTGTACCTAAAATTAAGACACAATTGAAACATTGCAAAAATTAAATTTTCTCATGTACGCGGACCTTACAGATTTTGCCTGTTTTACCGGGTTCTTGTTTAGAGTCTTTTACTCACTGTTACTGAGGAATACTAGTGTCATGATGTATTTCTTATGTATTTTTGGCCGATTTTCTATGATTTGTACCTAAAATTAAGACACAATTTAAACATTGCCAAATTGAATTTTCTCATGGACGCGGACTTTACAGATTTTGCCTGTTTTACCGGGTTCTTATTTAGATGCTTTTACTCACTGTTACTGAGGAATACTAGTGTCATGATGTATTTATTATGTATTTTTGGCCGAGTTTCTATGATTTGTACCTAAAATGAGGACACAATTGAAACATTGCAAAAAGTGAATTTTCTCATGTACGCGGACCTTACAGATTTTGCCTGTTTTACAGGGTTCTTGTTTAGATGCTTTTACTCACTATTACTGAGGAATACTAGTGTCATGATGTATTTCTGATGTATTTTTGGCCGATTTTCGATGATTTGTACCTAAAATTAAGACACAATTGAAACATTGCAAAAATTGAATTTTCTCATGTACGCGGACCTTACAGATTTTGCCTGTTTTACAGGGTTCTTGTTTAGATGCTTTTACTCACTGTTACTGAGGAATACTAGTGTCATGATGTATTTATTATGTATTTTTGGCCGATGTTCTATGATTTGTACCTAAAATTAAGACACAATTGAAACATTGCAAAAATTGAATTTTCTCATGTACGCGGACCTTACAGATTTTGCCTGTTTTACAGGGTTCTTGTTTAGATGCTTTTACTCACTGTTACTGAGGAATACTAGTGTCATGATGTATTTATTATGTATTTTTGGCCGATTTTCTATGATTTGTACCTAAAATTAAGACACAATTGAAACATTGCAAAAATAGAATTTTCTCATGTACGCGGACCTTACAGATTTTGCCTGTTTTACAGGGTTCTTGTTTAGATGCTTTTCATCACTGTTACTGAGGAATACTAGTGTCATGATGTATTTATTATGTATTTTTGGCCGATTTTCTATGATTTGTACCTAAAATTAAGACACAATTGAAACATTGCAAAAATTGAAATTTCTCATGTACGCGGACCTTACAGATTTTGCCTTTTTTACAGGGTTCTTGTTTAGATGCTTTTACTAACTGTTACTGAGGAATACTAGTGTCATGATGTATTTCTTATGTATTTTTTGCCGATTTTCTATTATTTGTACCTAAAATTAAGACACAATTGAAACATTGCAAAAATTGAATTTTCTCATGTACGCGGACCTTACAGATTTTGCCTGTTTTACCGGGTCCTTGTTTAGATGCTTTTACTCACTGTTATGGAGGAATACTAGTGTCATGATGTATTTCTTATGTATTTTTGGCCGATTTTCTATGATTTGTACCTAAAATTAAGACACAATTGAAACATTGCAAAAATTAAATTTTCTCATGTACGCGGACCTTACAGATTTTGCCTGTTTTACCGGGTTCTTGTTTAGAGTCTTTTACTCACTGTTACTGAGGAATACTAGTGTCATGATGTATTTCTTATGTATTTTTGGCCGATTTTCTATGATTTGTACCTAAAATTTAGACACAATTTAAACATTGCAAAATTGAATTTTCTCATGGACGCAGACTTTACAGATTTTGCCTGTTTTACCGGGTTCTTATTTAGATGCTTTTACTCACTGTTACTGAGGAATACTAGTGTCATGATGTATTTATTATGTATTTTCAGCCGAGTTTCTATGATTTGTACCTAAAATGAGGACACAATTGCAACATTGCAAAAAGTGAATTTTCTCATGTACGCGGACCTTACAGATTTTGCCTGTTTTACAGGGTTCTTGTTTAGATGCTTTTACTCACTATTACTGAGGAATACTAGTGTCATGATGTATTTCTGATGTATTTTTGGCGTATTTTCGATGATTTGTACCTAAAATTAAGACACAATTGAAACATTGCAAAAATTGAATTTTCTCATGTATGCGGACCTTACAGATTTTGCCTGTTTTACAGGGTTCTTGTTTAGATGCTTTTACTCACTGTTACTGAGGAATACTAGTGTCATGATGTATTTATTATGTATTTTTGGCCGATGTTCTATGATTTGTACCTAAAATTAAGACACAATTGAAACATTGCACAAATTGAATTTTCTCATGTACGCGGACCTTACAGATTTTGCCTGTTTTACAGGGTTCTTGTTTAGATGCTTTTACTCACTGTTACTGAGGAATACTAGTGTCATGATGTATTTATTATGTATTTTTGGCTTATTTTCTATGATTTGTACCTAAAATTAAGACACAATTGAAACATTGCAAAAATAGAATTTTCTCATGTACGCGGACCTTACACATTTTGCCTGTTTTACAGGGTTCTTGTTTAGATGCTTTTACTCACTGTTACTGAGGAATACTAGTGTCATGATGTATTTATTATGTATTTTTGGCCGATTTTCTATGATTTGTACCTAAAATTAAGACACAATTGAAACATTTCAAAAATTGAATTTTCTCATGTACGCAGACCTTACAGATTTTGCCTGTTTTACAGGGTTCTTGTTTAGATGCTTTTCATCACTGTTACTGAGGAATACTAGTGTCATGATGTATTTATTATGTATTTTTGGCCGATTTTCTATGATTTGTAACAAAAATTAAGACACAATTGAAACATTGCAAAAATTGAAATTTCTCATGTACGCGGACCTTACAGATTTTGCCTGTTTTACAGGGTTCTTGTTTAGATGCTTTTACTCACTGTTACTGAGGAATACTAGTGTCATGATGTATTTATTATGTATTTTTGGCCGATTTTCTACGATTTGTACCTAAAATTAAGACACAATTGAAACATTGCAAAAATTGAATTTTCTCATGTACGCGGACCTTACAGATTTTGCCTGTTTTACCGGGTTCTTGTTTAGATGCTTTTACTTACTGTTACTGAGGAATACTAGTGTCATGATGTATTTCTTATGTATTTTTGGCCGATTTTCTATGATTTGTACCTAAAATTAAGACACAATTTAAACATTGCAAAAATTGAATTTTCTCATGTACGCGGAACTTACAGATTTTGCCTGTTTTACCGGGTTCTTGTTTAGAGTCTTTTACTCACTGTTACTGAGGAATACTAGTGTCATGATGTATTTCTTATGTATTTTTGGCCGATTTTCTATGATTTGTACCTAAAATTTAGACACAATTTAAACATTGCAAAATTGAATTTTCTCATGGACGCGGACTTTACAGATTTTGCCTGTTTTACCGGGTTCTTATTTAGATGCTTTTACTCACTGTTACTGAGGAATACTAGTGTCATGATGTATTTATTATGTATTTTTGGCCGAGTTTCTATGATTTGTACCTAAAATGAGGACACAATTGAAACATTGCAAAAAGTTAATTTTCTCATGTACGCGGACCTTACAGATTTTGCCTGTTTTACAGGGTTCTTGTTTAGATGCTTTTACTCACTGTTACTGAGGAATACTAGTGTCATGATGTATTTATTATGTATTTTTGGCCGATTTTCGATGATTTGTACCTAAAATTTGAGACACAATTGAAACATTGCAAAAATTGAATTTTCTCATGTACGCGGACCTTACAGATTTTGCCTGTTTTACAGGGTTCTTGTTTAGATGCTTTTACTCACTGTTACTGAGGAATACTAGTGTCATGATGTATTTCTGATGTATTTTTGGCCGATTTTCGATGATTTGTACCTAAAATTAAGACACAATTGAAACATTGCAAAAATTGAATTTTCTCATGTACGCGGACCTTACAGATTTTTCCTGTTTTACAGGGTTCTTGTTTAGATGCTTTTACTCACTGTAACTGAGGAATACTAGTGTCATGATGTATTTATTATGTATTTTTGGCCGATGTTCTATGATTTGTACCTAAAATTAAGACACAATTGAAACATTGCAAAAATTGAATTTTCTCATGTACGCGGACCTTACAGATTTTGCCTGTTTTACAGGGTTCTTGTTTAGATGCTTTTACTCACTGTTACTGAGGAATACTAGTGTCATGATGTATTTATTATGTATTTTTGGCCGATTTTCTATGATTTGTACCTAAAATTAAGACACAATTGAAACATTGCAAAAATAGAATTTTCTCATGTACGCGGACCTTACAGATTTTGCCTGTTTTACAGGGTTCTTATTTAGATGCTTTTACTCACTGTTACTGAGGAATACTAGTGGCATGATGTATTTATTATGTATTTTTGGCCGATTTTCTATGATTTGTACCTAAAATTAAGACACAATTGAAACATTTCAAAAATTGAATTTTCTCATGTACGCAGACCTTACAGATTTTGCCTGTTTTACAGGGTTCTTGTTTAGATGCTTTTCATCACTGTTACTGAGGAATACTAGTGTCATGATGTATTTATTATGTATTTTTGGCCGATTTTCTATGATTTGTACCTAAAATTAAGACACAATTGAAACATTGCAAAAATTGAAATTTCTCATGTACGCGGACCTTACAGATTTTGCCTGTTTTACAGGGTTCTTGTTTAGATGCTTTTACTCACTGTTACTGAGGAATACTAGTGTCATGATGTATTTATTATGTATTTTTGGCCGATTTTCTACGATTTGTACCTAAAATTAAGACACAATTGAAACATTGCAAAAATTGAATTTTCTCATGTACGCGGACCTTACAGATTTTGCCTGTTTTACCGGGTTCTTGTTTAGATGCTTTTACTCACTGTTACTGAGGAATACTAGTGTCATGATGTATGTCTTATGTATTTTTGGCCGATTTTCTATGATTAGTACCTAAAATTAAGACACAATTGAAACATTGAAAAAATTGAATTTTCTCATGTATACGCGGACCTTACAGATTTTGCCTGTTTTACAGGGTTCTTGTTTAGATGCTTTTACTCACTGTTACTGAGGAATACTAGTGTCATGATGTATTTCTTATGTATTTGTGGCCGATTTTCTATGATTTGTACCTAAAATTAAGACACAATTGAAACATTGCAAAAATTAAATTTTCTCATGTACGCGGACCTTACAGATTTTGCCTGTTTTACCGGGTTCTTGTTTAGATGCTTTTACTCACTGTTACTGAGGAATACTAGTGTCATGATGTATTTCTTATGTATTTTTGGCCGATTTTCTATGATTTGTACCTAAAATTTAGACACAATTTAAACATTGCCAAATTGAATTTTCTCATGTACGCGGACCTTACAGATTTTGCCTGTTTTACCGGGTTCTTATTTAGATGCTTTTACTCACTGTTACTGAGGAATACTAGTGTCATGATGTATTTATTATGTATTTTTGGCCGAGTTTCTATGATTTGTACTTAAAATGAGAACAATTGAAAAATTGCAAAAATTGAATTTTCTCATGTACGCGGACCTTACAGATTTTGCCTGTTTTACCGGGTTCTTGTTTAGATGCTTTTACTCACTGTAACTGAGGAATACTAGTGTCATGATGTATTTCTTATGTATTTTTGGCCGATTTTCTATGATTTGTACCTAAAATTAAGACAAAATTGAAACATTGCAAAAATTGAATTTTCTCATGTATGCGGACCTTACAGATTTTGCCTGTTTTACCGAGTTCTTGTTTAGATGCTTTTACTCACTGTTACTGAGGAATACTAGTGTCATGATGTATTTCTTATGTATTTTTGGCCGATTTTCTATGATTTGTACCTAAAATTAAGACACAATTGAAACATTGCAAAAATTGAATTTTCTCATGTACGCGGACCTTACAGATTTTGCCTGTTTTACCGGGTTCTTGTTTAGATGCTTTTACTCACTGTTACTGAGGAATACTAGTGTCATGATGCATTTATCATGTATTTTTGGCCGATTTTCTATGATTTGTACCTTAAATTTAGACACAATTTAAACATTGCAAAAATTGAATTTTCTAATGTACGCAGACCTTACAGATTTTGCCTGTTTTACAGGGTTCTTGTTTAGATGCTTTTCATAACTGTTACTGAGGAATACTAGTGTCATGATGTATTTATTATGTATTTTTGGCCGATTTTCTATGATTTGTACCTAAAATTAAGACACAATTGAAACATTGCAAAAATTGAATTTTCTCATGTACGCGGACCTTACAGATTTTGCCTGTTTTACAGGGTTCTTGTTTAGATGCTTTTACTCACTGTTACTGAGGAATACTAGTGTCATGATGTATTTATTATGTATTTTACGCTGATTTTCTATGATTTGTACCTAAAATTAAGACACAATTGAAACATTGCAGAAATTGAATTTTCTCATGTACGCTGACCTTACAGATTTTGCCTGTTTTACCGGGTTCTTGTTTAGATGCTTTTACTCACTGTTACTGAGGAATACTAGTGTCATGATGTATTTAATATGTATTTTTGGCCGGTTTTCTATGATTTGTACCTAAAATTAAGACACAATTGAAACATTGCAAAAATTGAATTTTCTCATGTACGCGGACCTTACAGATTTTGCCTTTTTTACAGGGTTCTTGTTTAGATGCTTTTACTAACTGTTACTGAGGAATACTAGTGTCATGATGTATTTCTTATGTATTTTTTGCCGATTTTCTATTATTTGTACCTAAAATTAAGACACAATTGAAACATTGCAAAAATTGAATTTTCTCATGTACGCGGACTTTACAGATTTTTCCTGTTTTACCGGGTTCTTGTTTAGATGCTTTTACTTACTGTTACTGAGGAATACTAGTGTCATGATGTATTTCTTATGTATTTTTGGCCGATTTTCTATGATTTGTACCTAAAATTAAGACACAATTTAAACATTGCAAAAATTGAATTTTCTCATGTACGCGGACCTTACAGATTTTGCCTGTTTTACCGGGTTCTTGTTTAGATGCTTTTCATCACTGTTACTGAGGAATACTAGTGTCATGATGTATTTCTTATGTATTTTTGGCCGATTTTCTATGATTTGTACCTAAAATTAAGACACAATTGAAACATTGCAAAAATTAAATTTTCTCATGTACGCGGACCTTACAGATTTTGCCTGTTTTACCGGGTTCTTGTTTAGAGTCTTTTACTCACTGTTACTGAGGAATACTAGTGTCATGATGTATTTCTTATGTATTTTTGGCCGATTTTCTATGATTTGTACCTAAAATTTAGACACAATTTAAACATTGCAAAATTGAATTTTCTCATGGACGCGGACTTTACAGATTTTGCCTGTTTTACCGGGTTCTTATTTAGATGCTTTTACTCACTGTTACTGAGGAATACTAGTGTCATGATGTATTTATTATGTATTTTTGGCCGAGTTTCTATGATTTGTACCTGAAATGAGGACACAATTGAAACATTGCAAAAAGTGAATTTTCTCATGTACGCGGACCTTACAGATTTTGCCTGTTTTACAGGGTTCTTGTTTAGATGCTTTTACTCACTGTTACTGAGGAATACTAGTGTCATGATGTATTTCTGATGTATTTTTGGCCGATTTTCGATGATTTGTACCTAAAATTAAGACACAATTGAAACATTGCAAAAATTGAATTTTCTCATGTACGCGGACCTTACAGATTTTTCCTGTTTTACAGGGTTCTTGTTTAGATGCTTTTACTCACTGTTACTGAGGAATACTAGTGTCATGATGTATTTATTATGTATTTTTGGCCGATGTTCTATGATTTGTACCTAAAATTAAGACACAATTGAAACATTGCAAAAATTGAATTTTCTCATGTACGCGGACTTTACAGATTTTGCCTGTTTTACCGGGTTCTTGTTTAGATGCTTTTACTTACTGTTACTGAGGAATACTAGTGTCATGATGTATTTATTATGTATTTTTGGCCGATTTTCTATGATTTGTACCTAAAATTAAGACACAATTTAAACATTGCAAAAATTGAATTTTCTCATGTACGCGGACCTTACAGATTTTGCCTGTTTTACCGGGTTCTTGTTTAGAGTCTTTTACTCACTGTTACTGAGGAATACTAGTGTCATGATGTATTTCTTATGTATTTTTGGCCGATTTTCTATGATTTGTACCTAAAATTTAGACACAATTTAAACATTGCAAAATTGAATTTTCTCATGGACGCGGACTTTACAGATTTTGCCTGTTTTACCGGGTTCTTATTTAGATGCTTTTACTCACTGTTACTGAGGAATACTAGTGTCATGATGTATTTATTATGTATTTTTGGCCGAGTTTCATTGATTTGTACCTGAAATGAGGACACAATTGAAACATTGCAAAAAGTGAATTTTCTCATGTACGCGGACCTTACAGATTTTGCCTGTTTTACAGGGTTCTTGTTTAGATGCTTTTACTCACTGTTACTGAGGAATACTAGTGTCATGATGTATTTATTATGTATTTTTGGCCGATTTTCGATGATTTGTACCTAAAATTAAGACACAATTGAAACATTGCAAAAATTGAATTTTCTCATGTACGCGGACCTTACAGATTTTGCCTGTTTTACAGGGTTCTTGTTTAGATGCTTTTACTCACTGTTACTGAGGAATACTAGTGTCATGATGTATTTCTGATGTATTTTTGGCCGATTTTCTATGATTTGTACCTAAAATTAAGACACAATTGAAACATTGCAAAAATTGAATTTTCTCATGTACGCGGACCTTACAGATTTTTCCTGTTTTACAGGGTTCTTGTTTAGATGCTTTTACTCACTGTTACTGAGGAATACTAGTGTCATGATGTATTTATTATGTATTTTTGGCCGATGTTCTATGATTTGTACCTAAAATTAAGACACAATTGAAACATTGCAAAAATTGAATTTTCTCATGTACGCGGACCTTACAGATTTTGCCTGTTTTACAGGGTTCTTGTTTAGATGCTTTTACTCACTGTTACTGAGGAATACTAGTGTCATGATGTATTTATTATGTTTTTTGGCCGATTTTCTATGATTTGTACCTAAAATTAAGACACAATTGAAACATTGCAAAAATAGAATTTTCTCATGTACGCGGACCTTACAGATTTTGCCTGTTTTACAGGGTTCTTGTTTAGATGCTTTTACTCACTGTTACTGAGGAATACTAGTGTCATGATGTATTTATTATGTATTTTTGGCCGATTTTCTATGATTTGTACCTAAAATTAAGACACAATTGAAACATTTCAAAAATTGAATTTTCTCATGTACGCAGACCTTACAGATTTTGCCTGTTTTACAGGGTTCTTGTTTAGATGCTTTTCATCACTGTTACTGAGGAATACTAGTGTCATGATGTATTTCTTATGTATTTTTGGCCGATTTTCTATGATTTGTACCTAAAATTAAGACACAATTGAAACATTGCAAAAATTGAAATTTCTCATGTACGCGGACCTTACAGATTTTGCCTGTTTTACAGGGTTCTTGTTTAGATGCTTTTACTCACTGTTACTGAGGAATACTAGTGTCATGATGTATTTATTATGTATTTTTGGCCGATTTTCTACGATTTGTACCTAAAATTAAGACACAATTGAAACATTGCAAAAATTGAATTTTCTCATGTACGCGGACCTTACAGATTTTGCCTGTTTTACCGGGTTCTTGTTTAGATGCTTTTACTCACTGTTACTGAGGAATACTAGTGTCATGATGTATGTCTTATGTATTTTTGGCCGATTTTCTATGATTAGTACCTAAAATTAAGACACAATTGAAACATTGAAAAAATTGAATTTTCTCATGTATACGCGGACCTTACAGATTTTGCCTGTTTTACAGGGTTCTTGTTTAGATGCTTTTACTCACTGTTACTGAGGAATACTAGTGTCATGATGTATTTCTTATGTATTTTTGGCCGATTTTCTATGATTTGTACCTAAAATTAAGACACAATTGAAACATTGCAAAAATTAAATTTTCTCATGTACGCGGACCTTACAGATTTTGCCTGTTTTACCGGGTTCTTGTTTAGATGCTTTTACTCACTGTTACTGAGGAATACTAGTGTCATGATGTATTTCTTATGTATTTTTGGCCGATTTTCTATGATTTGTACCTAAAATTAAGACACAATTGAAACAATGCAAAAATTAAATTTTCTCATGTACGCGGACCTTACAGATTTTGCCTGTTTTACCGGGTTCTTGTTTAGATGCTTTTACTCACTGTTATTGAGGAATACTAGTGTCATGATGTATTTATTATGTATTTTTGGCCGATTTTCTATGATTTGTACCTAAAATATAGACAAAATTGAAACATTGCAAAAATTGAATTTTCTCATGTATGCGGACCTTACAGATTTTGCCTGTTTAACCGGGTTCTTGTTTAGATGCTTTTACTCACTGTTAATGAGGAATACTAGTGTCATGATGTATTTAATATGTATTTTTGGCCGATTTTCTATGATTTGTACCTAAAATTAAGACACAATTGAAACATTGCAAAAATTGAAATTTCTCATGTACGCGGACCTTACAGATTTTGCCTGTTTTACAGGGTTCTTGTTTAGATGCTTTTACTCACTGTTACTGAGGAATACTAGTGTCATGATGTATTTATTATGTATTTTTAGCCGATTTTCTACGATTTGTACCTAAAATTAAGACACAATTGAAACATTGCAAAAATTGAATTTTCTCATGTACGCGGACCTTACAGATTTTGCCTGTTTTACAGGGTTCTTGTTTAGATGCTTTTACTCACTGTTACTGAGGAATACTAGTGTCATGATGTATTTCTTATGTATTTTTGGCCGATTTTCTATGATTTGTACCTAAAATTGAGACACAATTGAAACATTCCAAAAATTGAATTTTCTCATGTACGCGGACCTTACAGATTTTGCCTGTTTTACAGGGTTCTTGTTTAGATGCTTTTACTCACTGTTACTTAGGAATACTAGTGTCATGATATATTTCTTATGTATTTTCCCGATTTTCTATGATTTACACATAAAATTAAGACAAAATTGAAACATTGCAAAAATTGAATTTTCTCATGTACGCGGACATTACAGATTTTGCCTGTTTAACAGGGTTCTTGTTTAGATGCTTTTACTCACTGTTACTGAGGAATACTAGTGTCATGATGTATTTATTATGTATTTTTGGCCGATTTTCTATGATTTGTACCTAAAATTAAGACACAATTGAAACATTGCAAAAATTGAATTTTCTCATGTACGCGGACCTTACAGATTTTGCCTGTTTTACAGGGTTCTTGTTTAGATGCTTTTCATCACTGTTACTGAGGAATACTAGTGTCATGATGTATTTCTTATGTATTTTTAGCCGATTTTCTATGATTTGTACCTAAAATTAAGACACAATTGAAACATTGCAAAAATTGAATTTTCTCATGTACGCGGACCTTACAGATTTTGCCTGTTTTACAGGGTTCTTGTTTAGATGCTTTTACTCACTGTTACTGAGGAATACTAGTGTCATGATGTATTTATTATGTATTTTACGCTGATTTTCTATGATTTGTACCTAAAATGAGGACACAATTGAAACATTGCAGAAATTGAATTTTCTCATGTACGCTGACCTTACAGATTTTGCCTGTTTTACCGGGTTCTTGTTTAGATGCTTTTACTCACTGTTACTGAGGAATACTAGTGTCATGATGTATTTAATATGTATTTTTGGCCGGTTTTCTATGATTTGTACCTAAAATTTAGACATAATTGAAACATTGCAAAAATTGAATTTTCTCATGTATGCGGACCTTACAGATTTTGCCTGTTTTACAGGGTTCTTGTTTAGATGCTTTTACTCACTGTTACTGAGGAATACTAGTGTCATGATGTATTTCTTATGTATTTTTGGCCGATTTTCTATGATTTGTACCTAAAATTAAGACACAATTGAAACATTGCAAAAATTGAATTTTCTCATGTACGCGGACCTTACAGATTTTGCCTGTTTTACCGGGTTCTTGTTTAGATGCTTTTACTCACTGTTACTGAGGAATACTAGTGTCATGATGTATTTCTTATGTATTTTTGGCCGATTTTCTATGATTTGTACCTAAAATTAAGACACAATTGAAACATTGCAAAAATTAAATTTTCTCATGTACGCGGACCTTACAGATTTTGCCTGTTTTACCGGGTTCTTGTTTAGATGCTTTTACTCACTGTTACTGAGGAATACTAGTGTCATGATGTATTTCTTATGTATTTTTGGCCGATTTTCTATGATTTGTACCTAAAATTTAGACACAATTTAAACATTGCAAAAATTGAATTTTCTCATGTACGCGGACCTTACAGATTTTGCCTGTTTTACCGGGTTCTTATTTAGATGCTTTTACTCACTGTTACTGAGGAATACTAGTGTCATGATGTATTTATTATGTATTTTTGGCCGATTTTCTATGATTTGTACCTAAAATGAGGACACAATTGAAAAATTGCAAAAATTGAATTTTCTCATGTACGCGGACCTTACAGATTTTGCCTGTTTTACAGGGTTCTTGTTTAGATGCTTTTACTCACTGTTACTGAGGAATACTAGTGTCATGATGTATTTCTTATGTATTTTTGGCCGATTTTCTATGATTTGTACCTAAAATTAAGACACAATTGAAACATTCCAAAAATTGAATTTTCTCATGTACGCGGACCTTACAGATTTTGCCTGTTTTACAGGGTTCTTGTTTAGATGCTTTTACTCACTGTTACTTAGGAATACTAGTGTCATGATATATTTCTTATGTATTTTCCCGATTTTCTATGATTTACACATAAAATTAAGACAAAATTGAAACATTGCAAAAATTGAATTTTCTCATGTACGCGGACATTACAGATTTTGCCTGTTTAACAGGGTTCTTGTTTAGATGCTTTTACTCACTGTTACTGAGGAATACTAGTGTCATGATGTATTTATTATGTATTTTTGGCCGATTTTCTATGATTTGTACCTAAAATTAAGACACAATTGAAACATTGCAAAAATTGAATTTTCTCATGTACGCGGACCTTACAGATTTTGCCTGTTTTACAGGGTTCTTGTTTAGATGCTTTTCATCACTGTTACTGAGGAATACTAGTGTCATGATGTATTTCTTATGTATTTTTGGCCGATTTTCTATGATTTGTACCTAAAATTAAGACACAATTGAAACATTGCAAAAATTGAATTTTCTCATGTACGCGGACCTTACAGATTTTGCCTGTTTTACAGGGTTCTTGTTTAGATGCTTTTACTCACTGTTACTGAGGAATACTAGTGTCATGATGTATTTATTATGTATTTTACGCTGATTTTCTATGATTTGTACCTAAAATGAGGACACAATTGAAACATTGCAGAAATTGAATTTTCTCATGTACGCTGACCTTACAGATTTTGCCTGTTTTACCGGGTTCTTGTTTAGATGCTTTTACTCACTGTTACTGAGGAATACTAGTGTCATGATGTATTTAATATGTATTTTTGGCCGGTTTTCATTGATTTGTACCTAAAATTTAGACATAATTGAAACATTGCAAAAATTGAATTTTCTCATGTATGCGGACCTTACAGATTTTGCCTGTTTTACAGGGTTCTTGTTTAGATGCTTTTACTCACTGTTACTGAGGAATACTAGTGTCATGATGTATTTCTTATGTATTTTTGGCCGATTTTCTATGATTTGTACCTAAAATTAAGACACAATTGAAACATTGCAAAAATTGAATTTTCTCATGTACGCGGACCTTACAGATTTTGCCTGTTTTACCGGGTTCTTGTTTAGATGCTTTTACTCACTGTTACTGAGGAATACTAGTGTCATGATGTATTTCTTATGTATTTTTGGCCGATTTTCTATGATTTGTACCTAAAATTAAGACACAATTGAAACATTGCAAAAATTAAATTTTCTCATGTACGCGGACCTTACAGATTTTGCCTGTTTTACCGGGTTCTTGTTTAGATGCTTTTACTCACTGTTACTGAGGAATACTAGTGTCATGATGTATTTATTATGTATTTTTGGCCGATTTTCTATGATTTGTACCTAAAATTAAGACACAATTGAAACATTGCAAAAATTGAATTTTCTCATGTACGCGGACCTTACAGATTTTGCCTGTTTTACAGGGTTCTTGTTTAGATGCTTTTCATCACTGTTACTGAGGAATACTAGTGTCATGATGTATTTCTTATGTATTTTTGGCCGATTTTCTATGATTTGTACCTAAAATTAAGACACAATTGAAACATTGCAAAAATTGAATTTTCTCATGTACGCGGACCTTACAGATTTTACCTGTTTTACAGGGTTCTTGTTTAGATGCTTTTACTCACTGTTACTGAGGAATACTAGTGTCATGATGTATTTATTATGTATTTTACGCTGATTTTCTATGATTTGTACCTAAAATGAGGACACAATTGAAACATTGCAGAAATTGAATTTTCTCATGTACGCTGACCTTACAGATTTTGCCTGTTTTACCGGGTTCTTGTTTAGATGCTTTTACTCACTGTTACTGAGGAATACTAGTGTCATGATGTATTTATTATGTATTTTACGCTGATTTTCTATGATTTGTACCTAAAATGAGGACACAATTGAAACATTGCAGAAATTGAATTTTCTCATGTACGCTGACCTTACAGATTTTGCCTGTTTTACCGGGTTCTTGTTTAGATGCTTTTACTCACTGTTACTGAGGAATACTAGTGTCATGATGTATTTAATATGTATTTTTGGCCGGTTTTCTATGATTTGTACCTAAAATTTAGACATAATTGAAACATTGCAAAAATTGAATTTTCTCATGTATGCGGACCTTACAGATTTTGCCTGTTTTACAGGGTTCTTGTTTAGATGCTTTTACTCACTGTTACTGAGGAATACTAGTGTCATGATGTATTTCTTATGTATTTTTGGCCGATTTTCTATGATTTGTACCTAAAATTAAGACACAATTGAAACATTGCAAAAATTGAATTTTCTCATGTACGCGGACCTTACAGATTTTGCCTGTTTTACCGGGTTCTTGTTTAGATGCTTTTACTCACTGTTACTGAGGAATACTAGTGTCATGATGTATTTCTTATGTATTTTTGGCCGATTTTCTATGATTTGTACCTAAAATTAAGACACAATTGAAACATTGCAAAAATTAAATTTTCTCATGTACGCGGACCTTACAGATTTTGCCTGTTTTACCGGGTTCTTGTTTAGATGCTTTTACTCACTGTTACTGAGGAATACTAGTGTCATGATGTATTTCTTATGTATTTTTGGCCGATTTTCTATGATTTGTACCTAAAATTTAGACACAATTTAAACATTGCAAAAATTGAATTTTCTCATGTACGCGGACCTTACAGATTTTGCCTGTTTTACCGGGTTCTTATTTAGATGCTTTTACTCACTGTTACTGAGGAATACTAGTGTCATGATGTATTTATTATGTATTTTTGGCCGATTTTCTATGATTTGTACCTAAAATGAGGACACAATTGAAAAATTGCAAAAATTGAATTTTCTCATGTACGCGGACCTTACAGATTTTGCCTGTTTTACAGGGTTCTTGTTTAGATGCTTTTACTCACTGTTACTGAGGAATACTAGTGTCATGATGTATTTCTTATGTATTTTTGGCCGATTTTCTATGATTTGTACCTAAAATTAAGACACAATTGAAACATTCCAAAAATTGAATTTTCTCATGTACGCGGACCTTACAGATTTTGCCTGTTTTACAGGGTTCTTGTTTAGATGCTTTTACTCACTGTTACTTAGGAATACTAGTGTCATGATATATTTCTTATGTATTTTCCCGATTTTCTATGATTTACACATAAAATTAAGACAAAATTGAAACATTGCAAAAATTGAATTTTCTCATGTACGCGGACATTACAGATTTTGCCTGTTTAACAGGGTTCTTGTTTAGATGCTTTTACTCACTGTTACTGAGGAATACTAGTGTCATGATGTATTTATTATGTATTTTTGGCCGATTTTCTATGATTTGTACCTAAAATTAAGACACAATTGAAACATTGCAAAAATTGAATTTTCTCATGTACGCGGACCTTACAGATTTTGCCTGTTTTACAGGGTTCTTGTTTAGATGCTTTTCATCACTGTTACTGAGGAATACTAGTGTCATGATGTATTTCTTATGTATTTTTGGCCGATTTTCTATGATTTGTACCTAAAATTAAGACACAATTGAAACATTGCAAAAATTGAATTTTCTCATGTACGCGGACCTTACAGATTTTGCCTGTTTTACAGGGTTCTTGTTTAGATGCTTTTACTCACTGTTACTGAGGAATACTAGTGTCATGATGTATTTATTATGTATTTTACGCTGATTTTCTATGATTTGTACCTAAAATGAGGACACAATTGAAACATTGCAGAAATTGAATTTTCTCATGTACGCTGACCTTACAGATTTTGCCTGTTTTACCGGGTTCTTGTTTAGATGCTTTTACTCACTGTTACTGAGGAATACTAGTGTCATGATGTATTTAATATGTATTTTTGGCCGGTTTTCATTGATTTGTACCTAAAATTTAGACATAATTGAAACATTGCAAAAATTGAATTTTCTCATGTATGCGGACCTTACAGATTTTGCCTGTTTTACAGGGTTCTTGTTTAGATGCTTTTACTCACTGTTACTGAGGAATACTAGTGTCATGATGTATTTCTTATGTATTTTTGGCCGATTTTCTATGATTTGTACCTAAAATTAAGACACAATTGAAACATTGCAAAAATTGAATTTTCTCATGTACGCGGACCTTACAGATTTTGCCTGTTTTACCGGGTTCTTGTTTAGATGCTTTTACTCACTGTTACTGAGGAATACTAGTGTCATGATGTATTTCTTATGTATTTTTGGCCGATTTTCTATGATTTGTACCTAAAATTAAGACACAATTGAAACATTGCAAAAATTAAATTTTCTCATGTACGCGGACCTTACAGATTTTGCCTGTTTTACCGGGTTCTTGTTTAGATGCTTTTACTCACTGTTACTGAGGAATACTAGTGTCATGATGTATTTATTATGTATTTTTGGCCGATTTTCTATGATTTGTACCTAAAATTAAGACACAATTGAAACATTGCAAAAATTGAATTTTCTCATGTACGCGGACCTTACAGATTTTGCCTGTTTTACAGGGTTCTTGTTTAGATGCTTTTCATCACTGTTACTGAGGAATACTAGTGTCATGATGTATTTCTTATGTATTTTTGGCCGATTTTCTATGATTTGTACCTAAAATTAAGACACAATTGAAACATTGCAAAAATTGAATTTTCTCATGTACGCGGACCTTACAGATTTTGCCTGTTTTACAGGGTTCTTGTTTAGATGCTTTTACTCACTGTTACTGAGGAATACTAGTGTCATGATGTATTTATTATGTATTTTACGCTGATTTTCTATGATTTGTACCTAAAATGAGGACACAATTGAAACATTGCAGAAATTGAATTTTCTCATGTACGCTGACCTTACAGATTTTGCCTGTTTTACCGGGTTCTTGTTTAGATGCTTTTACTCACTGTTACTGAGGAATACTAGTGTCATGATGTATTTAATATGTATTTTTGGCCGGTTTTCATTGATTTGTACCTAAAATTTAGACATAATTGAAACATTGCAAAAATTGAATTTTCTCATGTATGCGGACCTTACAGATTTTGCCTGTTTTACAGGGTTCTTGTTTAGATGCTTTTACTCACTGTTACTGAGGAATACTAGTGTCATGATGTATTTCTTATGTATTTTTGGCCGATTTTCTATGATTTGTACCTAAAATTAAGACACAATTGAAACATTGCAAAAATTGAATTTTCTCATGTACGCGGACCTTACAGATTTTGCCTGTTTTACCGGGTTCTTGTTTAGATGCTTTTACTCACTGTTACTGAGGAATACTAGTGTCATGATGTATTTCTTATGTATTTTTGGCCGATTTTCTATGATTTGTACCTAAAATTAAGACACAATTGAAACATTGCAAAAATTAAATTTTCTCATGTACGCGGACCTTACAGATTTTGCCTGTTTTACCGGGTTCTTGTTTAGATGCTTTTACTCACTGTTACTGAGGAATACTAGTGTCATGATGTATTTCTTATGTATTTTTGGCCGATTTTCTATGATTTGTACCTAAAATTTAGACACAATTTAAACATTGCAAAAATTGAATTTTCTCATGTACGCGGACCTTACAGATTTTGCCTGTTTTACCGGGTTCTTATTTAGATGCTTTTACTCACTGTTACTGAGGAATACTAGTGTCATGATGTATTTATTATGTATTTTTGGCCGATTTTCTATGATTTGTACCTAAAATGAGGACACAATTGAAACATTGCAAAAATTGAATTTTCTCATGTACGCGGACCTTACAGATTTTGCCTGTTTTACCGGGTTCTTGTTTAGATGATTTTACTCACTGTTACTGAGGAATACTAGTGTCATGATGTATTTCTTATGTATTTTTGGCCGATTTTCTATGATTTGTACCTAAAATTAAGACACAATTGAAACATTGCAAAAATTAAATTTTCTCATGTACGCGGACCTTACAGATTTTGCCTGTTTTACCGGGTTCTTGTTTAGATGCTTTTACTCACTGTTATTGAGGAATACTAGTGTCATGATGTATTTATTATGTATTTCTGGCCGATTTTCTATGATTTGTACCTAAAATTAAGACAAAATTGAAACATTGCAAAAATTGAATTTTCTCATGTACGCGGACCTTACAGATTTTGCCTGTTTTACAGGGTTCTTGTTTAGATGCTTTTACTCACTGTTACTGAGGAATACTAGTGTCATGATGTATTTATTATGTATTTTTAGCCGATTTTCTACGATTTGTACCTAAAATTAAGACACAATTGAAACATTGCAAAAATTGAATTTTCTCATGTACGCGGACCTTACAGATTTTGCCTGTTTTACAGGGTTCTTGTTTAGATGCTTTTACTCACTGTTACTGAGGAATACTAGTGTCATGATGTATTTATTATGTATTTTTGGCCGATTTTCTATGATTTGTACCTAAAATTAAGACACAATTGAAACATTGCAAAAATTGAATTTTCTCATGTACGCGGACCTTACAGATTTTGCCTGTTTTACAGGGTTCTTGTTTAGATTCTTTTCATCACTGTTACTGAGGAATACTAGTGTCATGATGTATTTATTATGTATTTTTGCCGATTTTCTATGATTTGTACCTAAAATTAAGACACAATTGAAACATTGCAAAAATTGAATTTTCTCATGTACGCGGACCTTACAGATTTTGCCTGTTTTACAGGGTTCTTGTTTAGATTCTTTTCATCACTGTTACTGAGGAATACTAGTGTCATGATGTATTTATTATGTATTTTACGCTGATTTTCTATGATTTGTACCTAAAATTAAGACACAATTGAAACATTGCAGAAATTGAATTTTCTCATGTACGCTGACCTTACAGATTTTGCCTGTTTTACTGGGTTCTTGTTTAGATGCTTTTACTCACTGTTACTGAGAAATACTAGTGTCATGATGTATTTAATATGTATTTTTGCCCGGTTATCTATGATTTGTACCTAAAATTTAGACACAATTGAAACATTGCAAAAATTGAATTTTCTCATGTATGCGGACCGTAATGATTTTGCCTGTTTTACCGGGTTCTTGTTTAGATGCTTTTACTCACTGTTACTGAGGAATACTAGTGTCATGATGTATTTCTTATGTATTTTTTGCCGATTTTCTATGATTTGTACCTAAAATTAAGACACAATTGAAACATTGCAAAAATTGAATTTTCTCATGTACGCGGACCTTACAGATTTTGCCTGTTTTACCGGGTTCTTGTTTAGATGCTTTTACTCACTGTTACTGAGGAATACTAGTGTCATGATGTATTTCTTATGTATTTTTGGCCGAGTTTCTATGATTTGTACCTAAAATGAGGACACAATTGAAACATTGCAAAAATTGAATTTTCTCATGTACGCGGACCTTACAGATTTTGCCTGTTTTACCGGGTTCTTGTTTAGATGCTTTTACTCACTGTTACTGAGGAATACTAGTGTCATGATGTATTTCTTATGTATTTTTGGCCGATTTTCTATGATTTGTACCTAAAATTAAGACACAATTGAAACATTGCAAAAATTAAATTTTCTCATGTATACGCGGACCTTACAGATTTTGCCTGTTTTACAGGGTTCTTGTTTAGATGCTTTTACTCACTGTTACTGAGGAATACTAGTGTCATTATGTATTTATTAAGGATTTTGGGCCGATTTTCTATGATTTGAACTTAAAATTAAGACAAAATTGAAACATTGCAAAAACTGAATTTTCTCATGTATGCGGACCTTACAGATTTTGCTTGTTTTACAGGGTTCTTGTTTAGATGCTTTTACTCACAGTTTCTGAGGAATACTAGTGTCATGATGTATTTCTTATGTATTTTTGGACGATTTTTATAATTTAAACCTAAAATTAAGAAAAAATGTAAACATTGCAACAACGTAATTTTCTCATGTACGCGGACCTTACAGATTTTGCTTGTTTTACAAGGTTCTTGTTTAGATGCTTTTACTCACTGTTACTTAAGTATACTAGTGTCTTGATGCATTTTTTATGTATTTTTGACCGATTTTCTATGATGTAACCCTAAAATTAAGACGAAATTTTAACATTGCCAACATTGAAACTTCTCAGCTACGCGGACTTACAGATTTTGCCTGTTTTACAGGGTTCTTGTTTTGATGCTTTAACTCACTGTTACTTGGGAATACTAGTGTCATGATTTATTTATTGTGTATTTGTCCAGAGTTTCTATGCTTTAAACCTTAACTTTAGACACAATTTAAACATTGCAAAAACTGAATTTTTTCATGTACGCGGACCTTACAGATTTTGCCTGTTTTACAGGGTTCTTGTTTAGATGCTTTTACTCACTGTTACTGAGGAATACTAGTGTCATGATGTATTTCTTATGTATTTTTGCCCGTTTTTCTATGATTTGTACCTAAAATGCAGACACAATTGAAACATTCCAAAAATTGAATTTTCTCATGTACGCGGACCTTACAGATTTTGCCTGTTTTACAGGGTTCTTGTTTAGATGCTTTTACTCACTGTTACTGAGGAATACTAGTGTCATGATATATTTCTTATGTATTTTCCCGATTTTCTATGATTTACACATAAAATTAAGACAAAATTGCAACATTGCAAAAATTGAATTTTCTCATGTACGCGGACCTTACAGATTTTGCCTCTTTTACAGGGTTCTTGTTTAGATGCTTTTACTCACTGTTACTGAGGAATACTAGTGTCATGATGTATTTCTTATGTATTTTTGGCCGATTTTCTATGATTTGTACCTAAAATTAAGACACAATTGAAACAATGCAAAAATTAAATTTTCTCATGTACGCGGACCTTACAGATTTTGCCTGTTTTACCGGGTTCTTGTTTAGATGCTTTTACTCACTGTTATTGAGGAATACTAGTGTCATGATGTATTTATTATGTATTTTTGGCCGATTTTCTATGATTTGTACCTAAAATATAGACAAAATTGAAACATTGCAAAAATTGAATTTTCTCATGTATGCGGACCTTACAGATTTTGCCTGTTTAACTGGGTTCTTGTTTAGATGCTTTTACTCACTGTTACTGAGGAATACTAGTGTCATGATGTATTTAATATGTATTTTTGGCTGATTTTCTATGATTTGTACCTAAAATTAAGACACAATTGAAACATTGCAAAAATTGAAATTTCTCATGTACGCGGACCTTACAGATTTTGCCTGTTTTACAGGGTTCTTGTTTAGATGCTTTTACTCACTGTTACTGAGGAATACTAGTGTCATGATGTATTTATTATGTATTTTTAGCCGATTTTCTACGATTTGTACCTAAAATTAAGACACAATTGAAACATTGCAAAAATTGAATTTTCTCATGTACGCGGACCTTACAGATTTTGCCTGTTTTACAGGGTTCTTGTTTAGATTCTTTTACTCACTGTTACTGAGGAATACTAGTGTCATGATGTATTTCTTATGTATTTTTGGCCGATTTTCTATGATTTGTACCTAAAATTAAGACACAATTGAAACATTCCAAAAATTGAATTTTCTCATGTACGCGGACCTTACAGATTTTGCCTGTTTTACAGGGTTCTTGTTTAGATGCTTTTACTCACTGTTACTGAGGAATACTAGTGTCATGATGTATTTATTATGTATTTTTGGCCGATTTTCTATGATTTGTACCTAAAATTAAGACACAATTGAAACATTGCAAAAATTGAATTTTCTCATGTACGCGGACCTTACAGATTTTGCCTGTTTTACAGGGTTCTTGTTTAGATTCTTTTCATCACTGTTACTGAGGAATACTAGTGTCATGATGTATTTATTATGTATTTTTGGCCGATTTTCTATGATTTGTACCTAAAATTAAGACACAATTGAAACATTGCAAAAATTGAATTTTCTCATGTACGCGGACCTTACAGATTTTGCCTGTTTTACAGGGTTCTTGTTTAGATGCTTTTCATCACTGTTACTGAGGAATACTAGTGTCATGATGTATTTCTTATGTATTTTTGGCCGATTTTCTATGATTTGTACCTAAAATTAAGACACAATTGAAACATTGCAAAAATTGAATTTTCTCATGTACGCGGACCTTACAGATTTTGCCTGTTTTACAGGGTTCTTGTTTAGATGCTTTTACTCACTGTTACTGAGGAATACTAGTGTCATGATGTATTTATTATGTATTTTACGCTGATTTTCTATGATTTGTACCTAAAATGAGGACACAATTGAAACATTGCAGAAATTGAATTTTCTCATGTACGCTGACCTTACAGATTTTGCCTGTTTTACCGGGTTCTTGTTTAGATGCTTTTACTCACTGTTACTGAGGAATACTAGTGTCATGATGTATTTAATATGTATTTTTGGCACCTTTCTATGATTTGTACCTAAAATTTAGACATAATTGAAACATTGCAAAAATTGAATTTTCTCATGTATGCGGACCTTACAGATTTTGCCTGTTTTACCGGGTTCTTGTTTAGATGCTTTTACTCACTGTTACTGAGGAATACTAGTGTCATGATGTATTTCTTATGTATTTTTGGCCGATTTTCTATGATTTGTACCTAAAATTAAGACACAATTGAAACATTGCAAAAATTGAATTTTCTCATGTACGCGGACCTTACAGATTTTGCCTGTTTTACCGGGTTCTTGTTTAGATGCTTTTACTCACTGTTACTGAGGAATACTAGTGTCATGATGTATTTCTTATGTATTTTTGGCCGAGTTTCTATGATTTGTACCTAAAATGAGGACACAATTGAAACATTGCAAAAATTGAATTTTCTCATGTACGCGGACCTTACAGATTTTGCCTGTTTTACCGGGTTCTTGTTTAGATGCTTTTACTCACTGTTACTGAGGAATACTAGTGTCATGATGTATTTCTTATGTATTTTTGGCCGATTTTCTATGATTTGTACCTAAAATTAAGACACAATTGAAACATTGCAAAAATTAAATTTTCTCATGTACGCGGACCTTACAGATTTTGCCTGTTTTACCGGGTTCTTGTTTAGATGCTTTTACTCACTGTTACTGAGGAATACTAGTGTCATGATGTATTTCTTATGTATTTTTGGCCGATTTTCTATGATTTGTACCTAAAATTTAGACACAATTTAAACATTGCAAAAATTGAATTTTCTCATGTACGCGGACCTTACAGATTTTGCCTGTTTTACCGGGTTCTTATTTAGATGCTTTTACTCACTGTTACTGAGAAATACTAGTGTCATGATGTATTTATTATGTATTTTTGGCCGAGTTTCTATGATTTGTACCTTAAATGAGGACACAATTGAAAAATTGCAAAAATTGAATTTTCTCATGTACGCGGACCTTACAGATTTTGCCTGTTTTACCGGGTTCTTGTTTAGATGATTTTACTCACTGTTACTGAGAAATACTAGTGTCATGATGTATTTCTTATGTATTTTTGGCCGATTTTCTATGATTTGTACCTAAAATTAAGACACAATTGAAACATTGCAAAAATTAAATTTTCTCATGTACGCGGACCTTACAGATTTTGCCTGTTTTACCGGGTTCTTGTTTAGATGCTTTTACTCACTGTTTTTGAGGAATACTAGTGTCATGATGTATTTATTATGTATTTCTGGCCGATTTTCTATTATTTGTACCTAAAATTAAGACAAAATTGAAACATTGCAAAAATTGAATTTTCTCATGTACGCGGACCTTACAGATTTTGCCTGTTTTACCGGGTTCTTGTTTAGATGCTTTTACTCACTGTTACTGAGGAATACTAGTGTCATGATGTATTTATTATGTATTTTTAGCCGATTTTCTACGATTTGTACCTAAAATTAAGACACAATTGAAACATTGCAAAAATTGAATTTTCTCATGTACACGGACCTTACAGATTTTGCCTGTTTTACAGGGTTCTTGTTTAGATGCTTTTACTCACTGTTACTGAGGAATACTAGTGTCATGATGTATTTATTATGTATTTTTGGCCGATTTTCTATGATTTGTACCTAAAATTAAGACACAATTGAAACATTGCAAAAATTGAATTTTCTCATGTACGCGGACCTTACAGATTTTGCCTGTTTTACAGGGTTCTTGTTTAGATTCTTTTCATCACTGTTACTGAGGAATACTAGTGTCATGATGTATTTATTATGTATTTTTGCCGATTTTCTATGATTTGTACCTAAAATTAAGACACAATTGAAACATTGCAAAAATTGAATTTTCTCATGTACGCGGACCTTACAGATTTTGCCTGTTTTACAGGGTTCTTGTTTAGATTCTTTTCATCACTGTTACTGAGGAATACTAGTGTCATGATGTATTTATTATGTATTTTACGCTGATTTTCTATAATTTGTACCTAAAATTAAGACACAATTGAAACATTGCAGAAATTGAATTTTCTCATGTACGCTGACCTTACAGATTTTGCCTGTTTTACTGGGTTCTTGTTTAGATGCTTTTACTCACTGTTACTGAGAAATACTAGTGTCATGATGTATTTAATATGTATTTTTGGCCGGTTTTCTATGATTTGTACCTAAAATTTAGACACAATTGAAACATTGCAAAAATTGAATTTTCTCATGTATGCGGACCTTAATGATTTTGCCTGTTTTACCGGGTTCTTGTTTAGATGCTTTTACTCACTGTTACTGAGGAATACTAGTGTCATGATGTATTTCTTATGTATTTTTTGCCGATTTTCTATGATTTGTACCTAAAATTAAGACACAATTGAAACATTGCAAAAATTGAATTTTCTCATGTACGCGGACCTTACAGATTTTGCCTGTTTTACCGGGTTCTTGTTTAGATGCTTTTACTCACTGTTACTGAGGAATACTAGTGTCATGATGTATTTCTTATGTATTTTTGGCCGATTTTCTATGATTTGTACCTAAAATTAAGACACAATTGAAACATTGCAAAAATTGAATTTTCTCATGTACGCGGACCTTACAGATTTTGCCTGTTTTACAGGGTTCTTGTTTAGATTCTTTTCATCACTGTTACTGAGGAATACTAGTGTCATGATGTATTTATTATGTATTTTTGCCGATTTTCTATGATTTGTACCTAAAATTAAGACACAATTGAAACATTGCAAAAATTAAATTTTCTCATGTATACGCGGACCTTACAGGTTTTGCCTGTTTTACAGGGTTCTTGTTTAGATGCTTTTACTCACTGTTACTGAGGAATACTAGTGTCATGATGTATTTCTTATGTATTTTTTGCCGATTTTCTATGATTTGTACCTAAAATTAAGACACAATTGAAACATTGCAAAAATTAAATTTTCTCATGTACGCGGACCTTACAGATTTTGCCTGTTTTACCGGGTTCTTGTTTAGATGCTTTTACTCACTGTTACTGAGAGATACTAGTGTCATGATGTATTTCTTATGTATTTTTGGCCGATTTTCTATGATTTGTACCTAAAATTTAGACACAATTTAAACATTGCCAAATTGAATTTTCTCATGTACGCGGACCTTACAGATTTTGCCTGTTTTACCGGGTTCTTATTTAGATGCTTTTACTCACTGTTACTGAGGAATACTAGTGTCATGATGTATTTATTATGTATTTTTGGCCGAGTTTCTATGATTTGTACCTAAAATGAGGACACAATTGAAAAATTGCAAAAATTGAATTTTCTCATGTACGCGGACCTTACAGATTTTGCCTGTTTTACCGGGTTCTTGTTTAGATGCTTTTACTCACTGTTACTGAGGAATACTAGTGTCATGATGTATTTCTTATGTATTTTTGGCCGATTTTCTATGATTTGTACCTAAAATTAAGACACAATTGAAACAATGCAAAAATTAAATTTTCTCATGTACGCGGACCTTACAGATTTTGCCTGTTTTACCGGGTTCTTGTTTAGATGCTTTTACTCACTGTTATTGAGGAATACTAGTGTCATGATGTATTTATTATGTATTTTTGGCCGATTTTCTATGATTTGTACCTAAAATATAGACAAAATTGAAACATTGCAAAAATTGCATTTTCTCATGTACGCGGACCTTACAGATTTTGCCTGTTTAACCGGGTTCTTGTTTAGATGCTTTTACTCACTGTTACTGAGGAATACTAGTGTCATGATGTATTTATTATGTATTTTTAGCCGATTTTCTATTTGTACCTAAAATTAAGACACAATTGAAACATTGCAAAAATTGAATTTTCTCATGTACGCGCACCTTACAGATTTTGCCTGTTTTACAGGGTTCTTGTTTAGATGCTTTTACTTACGGTTACTGAGGAATACTAGTGTCATGATGTATGTCTTATGTATTTTTGGCCGATTTTCTATGATTTGTACCTAAAATTAAGACACAATTGAAACATTGCAAAAATTGAATTTTCTCATGTACGCGGACCTTACAGATTTTGCCTGTTTTACAGGGTTCTTGTTTAGATGCTTTTCATCACTGTTACTGAGGAATACTAGTGTCATGATGTATTTCTTATGTATTTTTGGCCGATTTTCTATGATTTGTACCTAAAATTAAGACACAATTGAAACATTGCAAAAATTGACTTTCCTCATGTACGCGGACCTTACAGATTTGCCTGTTTTACAGGGTTCTTGTTTAGATGCTTTTCATCACTGTTACTGAGGAATACTAGTGTCATGATGTATTTATTATGTATTTTTGGCTGATTTTCTATGATTGGTACCTAAAATTAAGACACAATTGAAACATTCCAAAAACTGAATTTTCTCATGTACGCGGACCTTACAGATTTTGCCTGTTTTACAGGGTTCTTGTTTAGATGCTTTTACTCACTCTACTGAGGAATACTAGTGTCATGATGTATTTATTATGTATTTTTGGCCGATTTTCTATTTGTACCTAAAATTAAGACACAATTGAAACATTTCAAACATTGAATTTTCTCATGTACGCGGACCTTACAGATTTTGCCTGTTTTACAGGGTTCTTGTTTAGATGCTTTTCATCACTGTTACAGAGGAATACTAGTGTCATGATGTATTTATTATGTATTTTTGGCCGATTTTCTATGATTTGTACCTAAAATTAAGACACAATTGAAACATTGCAAAAATTGAATTTTCTCATGTACGCGGACCTTACAGATTTTGCCTGTTTTACAGGGTTCTTGTTTAGATGCTTTTACTCACTGTTACTGAGGAATACTAGTGTCATGATGTATTTATTATGTATTTTTGGCCGATTTTCTATGATGTGTACCTAAAATTAAGACACAATTGAAACATTGCAAAAATTGAATTTTCTCATGTACGCGGACCTTACAGATTTTGCCTGTTTTACAGGGTTCTTGTTTAGATGCTTTTCATCACTGTTACTGAGGAATACTAGTGTCATGATGTATTTATTATGTATTTTTGGCCGATTTTCTATGATTTGTACCTAAAATTAAGACACAATTGAAACATTGCAAAAATTGAATTTTCTCATGTACGCGGACCTTACAGATTTTGCCTGTTTTACAGGATTCTTGTTTAGATGCTTTTACTCACTGTTACTGAGGAATACTAGTGTCATGATGTATTTCTTATGTATTTTTGGCCGATTTTCTATGATTTGTACCTAAAATTAAGACACAATTGAAACATTGCAAAAATTAAATTTTCTCATGTATACGCGGACCTTACAGATTTTGCCTGTTTTACAGGGTTCTTGTTTAGATGCTTTTACTCACTGTTACTGAGGAATACTAGTGTCATTATGTATTTATTAAGGATTTTGGGCCGATTTTCTATGATTTGAACTTAAAATTATGACAAAATTGAAACATTGCAAAAACTGAATTTTCTCATGTATGCGGACCTTACAGATTTTGCTTGTTTTACAGGGTTCTTGTTTAGATGCTTTTACTCACAGTTTCTGAGGAATACTAGTGTCATGATGTATTTCTTATGTATTTTTGGACGATTTTTATAATTTAAACCTAAAATTAAGAAAAAATGTAAACATTGCAACAACGTAATTTTCTCATGTACGCGGACCTTACAGATTTTGCTTGTTTTACAAGGTTCTTTTTTAGATGCTTTTACTCACTGTTACTTAAGTATACTAGTGTCTTGATGCATTTTTTATGTATTTTTGACCGATTTTCTATGATGTAACCCTAAAATTAAGACGGAATTTTAACATTGCCAACATTGAAACTTCTCAGCTACACGGACTTACAGATTTTGCCTGTTTTACAGGGTTCTTGTTTTGATGCTTTAACTCACTGTTACTTGGGAATACTAGTGTCATGATTTATTTATTGTGTATTTGTCCAGAGTTTCTATGCTTTAAACCTTAACTTTAGACAAAATTTAAACATTGCAAAAACTGAATTTTTTCATGTACGCGGACCTTACAGATTTTGCCTGTTTTACAGGGTTCTTGTTTAGATGCTTTTACTCACTGTTACTGAGGAATACTAGTGTCATGATGTATTTCTTATGTATTTTTGCCCGTTTTTCTATGATTTGTACCTAAAATGCAGACACAATTGAAACATTCCAAAAATTGAATTTTCTCATGTACGCGGACCTTACAGATTTTGCCTGTTTTACAGGGTTCTTGTTTAGATGCTTTTACTCACTGTTACTGAGGAATACTAGTGTCATGATATATTTCTTATGTATTTTCCCGATTTTCTATGATTTACACATAAAATTAAGACAAAATTGCAACATTGCAAAAATTGAATTTTCTCATGTACGCGGACCTTACAGATTTTGCCTGTTTTACAGGGTTCTTGTTTAGATGCTTTTACTCACTGTTACTGAGGAATACTAGTGTCATGATGTATGTATTATATATTTTTGGCCGATTTTCTATGATTTGTACCTAAAATTAAGACACAATTGAAACATTGCAAAAATTGAATTTTCTCATGTACGCGGACCTTACAGATTTTGCCTATTTTGCAGGGTTCTTGTTTAGATGCTTTTACTCACTGTTACTGAGGAATACTAGTGTCATGATATATTTCTTATGTATTTTCCCGATTTTCTTTGATTTACACATAAAATTAAGACAAAATTGAAACATTGCAAAAATTGCATTTTCTCATGTACGCAGACCTTACAGATTTTGCCTGTTTTACAAGGTTTTTGTTTAGATGCTTTTACTCACTGTTACTGAGGAATACTAGTGTCATGATGTATTTATTATGTATTTTTGGCCGATTTTCTATGATTTACACATAAAATTGAAACATTGCAAAAATTGCATTTTCTCATGTACGCAGACCTTACAGATTTTGCCTGTTTTACAAGGTTTTTGTTTAGATGCTTTTACTCACTGTTACTGAGGAATACTAGTGTCATGATGTATTTATTATGTATTTTTGGCCGATTTTCTATGATTTACACATAAAATTAAGACAAAATTGAAACATTGCAAAAATTCATTTTTTCATGTACGCAGACCTTACAGATTTTGCCTGTTTTACAGGGTTCTTGTTTAGATGCTTTTACTCACTGTTACTGAGGAATACTAGTGTCATGATGTATGTATTATGTATTTTTGGCCGATTTTCTATTTGTACCTAAAATTAAGACACAATTGAAACATTGCAAAAATTGAATTTTCTCATGTACGCGCACCTTACAGATTTTGCCTGTTTTACAGGGTTCTTGTTTAGATGCTTTTACTTACGGTTACTGAGGAATACTAGTGTCATGATGTATGTCTTATGTATTTTTGGCCGATTTTCTATGATTTGTACCTAAAATTAAGACACAATTGAAACATTGCAAAAATTGAATTTTCTCATGTACGCGGACCTTACAGATTTTGCCTGTTTTACAGGGTTCTTGTTTAGATGCTTTTACTCACTGTTACTGAGGAATACTAGTGTCATGATGTATTTCTTATGTATTTTTGGCCGATTTTCTATGATTTGTACCTAAAATTAAGACACAATTGAAACATTGCAAAAATTGACTTTCCTCATATTACAGATTTGCCTGTTTTACAGGGTTCTTGTTTAGATGCTTTTCATCACTGTTACTGAGGAATACTAGTGTCATGATGTATTTATTATGTATTTTTGGCTGATTTTCTATGATTGGTACCTAAAATTAAGACACAATTGAAACATTCCAAAAACTGAATTTTCTCATGTACGCGGACCTTACAGATTTTGCCTGTTTTACAGGGTTCTTGTTTAGATGCTTTTACTCACTCTACTGAGGAATACTAGTGTCATGATGTATTTATTATGTATTTTTGGCCGATTTTCTATTTGTACCTAAAATTAAGACACAATTGAAACATTTCAAACATTGAATTTTCTCATGTACGCGGACCTTACAGATTTTGCCTGTTTTACAGGGTTCTTGTTTAGATGCTTTTCATCACTGTTACAGAGGAATACGAGTGTCATGATGTATTTATTATGTATTTTTGGCCGATTTTCTATGATTTGTACCTAAAATTAAGACACAATTGAAACATTGCAAAAATTGAATTTTCTCATGTACGCGGACCTTACAGATTTTGCCTGTTTTACAGGGTTCTTGTTTAGATGCTTTTACTCACTGTTACTGAGGAATACTAGTGTCATGATGTATTTATTATGTATTTTTGGCCGATTTTCTATGATGTGTACCTAAAATTAAGACACAATTGAAACATTGCAAAAATTGAATTTTCTCATGTACGCGGACCTTACAGATTTTGCCTGTTTTACAGGGTTCTTGTTTAGATGCTTTTCATCACTGTTACTGAGGAATACTAGTGTCATGATGTATTTATTATGTATTTTTGGCCGATTTTCTATGATTTGTACCTAAAATTAAGACACAATTGAAACATTGCAAAAATTGAATTTTCTCATGTACGCGGACCTTACAGATTTTGCCTGTTTTACAGGGTTCTTGTTTAGATGCTTTTACTCACTGTTACTGAGGAATACTAGTGTCATGATGTATTTATTACGTATTTTTGGCCGATTTTCTATGATTTGTACCTAAAATTAAGACACAATTGAAACATTCCAAAAATTGAATTTTCTCATGTACGCGGACCTTACAGATTTTGCCTGTTTTACAGGGTTCTTGTTTAGATGCTTTTCATCACTGTTACTGAGGAATACTAGTGTCATGATGTATTTATTATGTATTTTTGGCCGATTTTCTATGATTTGTACCTAAAATTAAGACACAATTGAAACATTCCAAAAATTGAATTTTCTCATGTACGCGGACCTTACAGATTTTGCCTGTTTTACAGGGTTCTTGTTTAGATGCTTTTACTCACTGTTACTGAGGAATACTAATGTAATGATGTATTTATTATGTATTTTTGGCCGATTTTCTATGATTTCTACCTAAAATTAAGACACAATTGAAACATTGCAAAAATTGAATTTTCTCATGTACGCGGACCTTACAGATTTTGCCTGTTTTACAGGGTTCTTGTTTAGATGCTTTTACTCACTGTTACTGAGGAATACTAGTGTCATGATGTATTTATTACGTATTTTTGGCCGATTTTCTATGATTTGTACCTAAAATTAAGACACAATTGAAACATTCCAAAAATTGAATTTTCTCATGTACGCGGACCTTACAGATTTTGCCTGTTTTACAGGGTTCTTGTTTAGATGCTTTTACTCACTTTTATTGAGGAATACTAGTGTCATGATTTATTTCTTATGTATTTTTTCCGATTTTCTATGATTTAAACCTAAAATTAAGACAAAATTTAAATATTGCAAAAATTGAATTTTCTCATGTACGCAGACCTTACAGATTTTGCCTGTTTTACAGGGTTCTTGTTTAGATGCTTTTACTCACTGTTACTGAGGAATACTAGTGTCATGATTTATTTCTTATGTATTTTTGGCCGATTTTCTATGATTTCTACCTAAAATTAAGACACAATTGAAACATTGCAAAAATTGAATTTTCTCATGTACGCGGACCTTACAGATTTTGCCTGTTTTACAGGGTTCTTGTTTAGATGCTTTTACTCACTGTTACTGAGGAATGCTAGTGTCATGATGTATTTATTATGTATTTTTGGCCGATTTTCTATGATTTCTACCTAAAATTAAGACACAATTGAAACATTGCAAAAATTGAATTTTCTCATGTACGCGGACCTTACAGATTTTGCCTGTTTTACAGGGTTCTTGTTTAGATGCTTTTACTCACTGTTACTGAGGAATACTAGTGTCATGATGTATTTATTACGTATTTTTGGCCGATTTTCTATGATTTGTACCTAAAATTAAGACACAATTGAAACATTGCAAAAATTGAATTTTCTCATGTACGCGGACCTTACAGATTTTGCCTGTTTTACAGGGTTCTTGTTTAGATGCTTTTACTCACTTTTATTGAGGAATACTAGTGTCATGATTTATTTCTTATGTATTTGTTCCGATTTTCTATGATTTAAACCTAAAATTAAGACAAAATTGAAATATTGCAAAAATTGAATTTTCTCATGTACGCAGACCTTACAGATTTTGCCTGTTTTACAGGGTTCTTGTTTAGATGCTTTTACTCACTGTTACTGAGGAATACTAGTGTCATGATTTATTTCTTATGTATTTTTGGCCGATTTTCTATTTGTACCTAAAATTAAGACACAATTGAAACATTGCAAAAATTGAATTTTCTCATGTACGCGCACCTTACAGATTTTGCCTGTTTTACAGGGTTCTTGTTTAGATGCTTTTACTTACGGTTACTGAGGAATACTAGTGTCATGATGTATTTATTATGTATTTTTGGCCGATTTTCTATGATTTGTACCTAAAATTAAGACACAATTGAAACATTGCAAAAATTGAATTTTCTCATGTACGCGGACCTTACAGATTTTGCCTGTTTTACAGGGTTCTTGTTTAGATGCTTTTCATCACTGTTACTGAGGAATACTAGTGTCATGATGTATTTCTTATGTATTTTTGGCCGATTTTCTATGATTTGTACCTAAAATTAAGACACAATTGAAACATTGCAAAAATTGAATTTCCTCATGTACGCGGACCTTACAGATTTTGCCTGTTTTACAGGGTTCTTGTTTAGATGCTTTTACTCACTCTACTGAGGAATACTAGTGTCATGATGTATTTATTATGTATTTTTGGCTGATTTTCTATGATTGGTACCTAAAATTAAGACACAATTGAAACATTCCAAAAACTGAATTTTCTCATGTACGCGGACCTTACAGATTTTGCCTGTTTTACAGGGTTCTTGTTTAGATGCTTTTACTCACTCTACTGAGGAATACTAGTGTCATGATGTATTTATTATGTATTTTTGGCCGATTTTCTATTTGTACCTAAAATTAAGACACAATTGAAACATTTCAAACATTGAATTTTCTCATGTACGCGGACCTTACAGATTTTGCCTGTTTTACAGGGTTCTTGTTTAGATGCTTTTCATCACTGTTACAGAGGAATACTAGTGTCATGATGTATTTATTATGTATTTTTGGCCGATTTTCTATGATTTGTACCTAAAATTAAGACACAATTGAAACATTGCAAAAATTGAATTTTCTCATGTACGCGGACCTTACAGATTTTGCCTGTTTTACAGGGTTCTTGTTTAGATGCTTTTACTTACGGTTACTGAGGAATACTAGTGTCATGATGTATTTATTATGTATTTTTGGCCGATTTTCTATGATTTGTACCTAAAATTAAGACACAATTGAAACATTGCAAAAATTGAATTTTCTCATGTACGCGGACCTTACAGATTTTGCCTGTTTTACAGGGTTCTTGTTTAGATGCTTTTCATCACTGTTACTGAGGAATACTAGTGTCATGATGTATTTCTTATGTATTTTTGGCCGATTTTCTATGATTTGTACCTAAAATTAAGACACAATTGAAACATTGCAAAAATTGAATTTCCTCATGTACGCGGACCTTACAGATTTTCCCTGTTTTACAGGGTTCTTGTTTAGATGCTTTTACTCACTCTACTGAGGAATACTAGTGTCATGATGTATTTATTATGTATTTTTGGCTGATTTTCTATGATTGGTACCTAAAATTAAGACACAATTGAAACATTCCAAAAACTGAATTTTCTCATGTACGCGGACCTTACAGATTTTGCCTGTTTTACAGGGTTCTTGTTTAGATGCTTTTACTCACTCTACTGAGGAATACTAGTGTCATGATGTATTTATTATGTATTTTTGCCGATTTTCTATTTGTACCTAAAATTAAGACACAATTGAAACATTTCAAACATTGAATTTTCTCATGTACGCGGACCTTACAGATTTTGCCTGTTTTACAGGGTTCTTGTTTAGATGCTTTTCATCACTGTTACAGAGGAATACTAGTGTCATGATGTATTTATTATGTATTTTTGGCCGATTTTCTATGATTTGTACCTAAAATTAAGACACAATTGAAACATTGCAAAAATTGAATTTTCTCATGTACGCGGACCTTACAGATTTTGCCTGTTTTACAGGGTTCTTGTTTAGATGCTTTTACTCACTGTTACTGAGGAATACTAGTGTCATGATGTATTTATTATGTATTTTTGGCCGATTTTCTATGATGTGTACCTAAAATTAAGACACAATTGAAACATTGCAAAAATTGAATTTTCTCATGTACGCGGACCTTACAGATTTTGCCTGTTTTACAGGGTTCTTGTTTAGATGCTTTTACTCACTGTTACTGAGGAATACTAGTGTCATGATGTATTTATTATGTATTTTTGGCCGATTTTCTATGATTTCTACCTAAAATTAAGACACAATTGAAACATTGCAAAAATTGAATTTTCTCATGTACGCGGACCTTACAGATTTTGCCTGTTTTACAGGGTTCTTGTTTAGATGCTTTTACTCACTGTTACTGAGGAATACTAGTGTCATGATGTATTTATTACGTATTTTTGGCCGATTTTCTATGATTTGTACCTAAAATTAAGACACAATTGAAACATTGCAAAAATTGAATTTTCTCATGTACGCGGACCTTACAGATTTTGCCTGTTTTACAGGGTTCTTGTTTAGATGCGTTTACTCACTGTTACTGAGGAATACTAGTGTCATGATGTATTTATTATGTATTTTTGGCCGATTTTCTATGATTTGTACCTAAAATTAAGACACAATTGAAACATTGCAAAAATTGAATTTTCTCATGTACGCGGACCTTACAGATTTTGTCTGTTTTACAGGGTTCTTGTTTAGATGCTTTTACTAACTGTTACAGAGGAATACTAGTGTCATGATGTATGTCTTATGTATTTTTGGCCGATTTTCTATGATTTGTACCTAAAATTAAGACACAATTGAAACATTGCAAAAATTGAATTTTCTCATGTACGCGGACCTTACAGATTTTGCCTGTTTTACAGGGTTCTTGTTTAGATGCTTTTACTCACTTTACTGAGGAATACTAGTGTCATGATTTATTTCTTATGTATTTTTTCCGATTTTCTATGATTTAAACCTAAAATTAAGACAAAATTGAAATATTGCAAAAATTGAATTTTCTCATGTACGCAGACCTTACAGATTTTGCCTGTTTTACAGGGTTCTTGTTTAGATGCTTTTACTCACTGTTACTGAGGAATACTAGTGTCATGATGTATTTCTTATGTATTTTTTCCGATTTTCTATGATTTACACATAAAATTAAGACAAAATTGAAACATTGCAAAAATTGAATGTTCTTGTGTTTTGTTTGATCATAGTCTGTTTTAAAGCACGAAAACGGAACATAATTCTATAGGCGTCCAGTTCAAAGAAAGAAGCTTTCCTCATTGAATTTACGATTACTTGTAGGCGCAGATAGCAGGTGGGAGAAACTAGTGATAGCGTTTTCTGCTTGACGGGTGTATCTTCTGAAAATTTAGCAAGGGGGCACCATACATTAGAGCTCAGCCGTGCATTGCCATGAAAATAACGACAAAGCAGAGACAAACAGATTTAATATATGTGTTCCATCAGAGCGTAGATGATGTAAAATTAAAAGCTATGTTTTAGATGTATTAAAAGTGATCAGCCACCTGTTTCCTCATTGTATTTGCTGAAAATCAGAGGAGAGAGAATCAGAGATAACTAGGTCGTTTACAGTCTTAGATAGTAGTGTCATCAGCATAAATGTCTACGAATAATATAAGAATGTTATTTAGAAGATCAATAATGTAGTTCGTGGATTTACGAACACCTTATTTATTGTGGCGAACCTTTTCAATGGGATTATCCTCCTTATTATCATTATTTCCATGATTGATATTATTGTCTTCATGATTATTGCTATTGTTACTGTCATTATTATCTAGGTTCCTTTTTTTAATATAACGTTAATATTTATATAATAATTATAATGTTAATAATTGTTGTTATTGTGATTATATAATTGATAAGATTGGTGTTAATGTTGATGTCGTGATTGGTATTAATGTTGATCTTATTACAATTATTTTTTGGCCAAGATTAAAGGGTAGTATCTGTTCTTCAGATGTGCCACTTCCATTTCTCGCTGTCTTTCAGTGGAAGAGGAATCCTTCCCTACTGAGGCAATTTTTATTTTTGTACCTCTTCTCCACGTTAAAAAACGACCCTGGTGTCTAACTCTGCCCCGTGGGGAGGCATTGTAAATAGGTACAATCATTATTGTCACGGTGTCTGTGGACCAACACATGTTGTGTTAAATTTCAGTGGCACAAGACCAAGAAAATGAAAAAAGAGGAAGTAACTCCAATAGTCTTGCTCTTTGCAGCAACAACATTTTTTTTTTATTGGTACAGTCGTGACGCCACCCACGTGTTCTAGAACGTTCTCCACGTCTCTCAGGAGATCTTCAACATTATCTCGTCTACCCCATCGCCGTTCGCTTTCTCTTTTTATAGTGTTTTTTTTCCACCAGTAACGTCATTTCGCGTGAATTTACATTTGGGCATCTGTGCTTGGTTAAATTATTATTAATTTCGTTCATATAATTATCTTAGATATAAGGATAGTAACTATTGTTATGAGCACGTTTGCATTTTTTTTTATTATAACTATTAATACGATTGTCTATATCTTCATTATTATTATCATTGTATGCTGTCTATGTCTCATAGAAGATCAAAACAAAGAATAACACGAGCTCTTTTTTTAACGACATTTGTTCACTCATTCTCTCGCCACGATGATTTCCTATTACGGCCGTGACGTCACCCACGTCTATAACGTGACTTTCTCTCATTTTTATAGTCCTTGTCCTTGCCGTGACGATATTTCGCACTTTCGTATGCATTTGAATATGCGCGTCCGCGTATCTGCTACAAGTAAACGTCTTGGGTTTGTCATCTATGAATCTATAACTTTTACGAGAAAGCGCCAGATGTTGTTGCTCTCGTTAAACCTTTCGTTGCGACGTTCCTGAATGACGCTGAAGAAAAACAGATTGTAATGCACACATAATAAAAAAAATATTAATAATTCAAAGAAGTTTCTGACACGATTGCACATTACACAATTGTTGATATACGTTCTATAAACACAGCCAATTATATAAATAAAGTTCTATAACTGTTTATTTGTATCCTGCTCTTCATTCTACATACCCGCATTATATTTATTTTAGTCTGTCTGTCCGTCTAATATTTTTCTCTAAAAAAACTTTAGACATCTGGATAAAACGTTGCAAGTCCTTTTTATTATAACGTGCAGCGAACTAAGAACTATCGTGAGTATAACATTATCTACTCGATGCACAAGTTGCCACTAATGGGATTTAATAAGAATAAATCGCCATATTTAATAAGAATAAGTCGCCATATGAGCATATATATATATGTATATATATATATATATATACATATACATATTACCATATATGTATTATTATTATGTATATATATACATATATATATATATATTTACATATACACATTTACATTACATATATATATTTACATATGTATATATTTACATATATATATATATATATATATATATATATATATATATAATGCAAATTACAATTGAATTTACCAAAATGATACAAGATGGTAAAATTAAAGTAAATTATGAATATTAAAGAATTAATATTTATAAAATTATCTCAGCCAGATATAAAAGCTCGATAAAACTAAATAGGAAATAGAGCTCATAATATGAACAAAATTCAAACTATTTAACTAATACAAATCAGCAAATTTATATTAATACCAGAACTCGAGCTTTGAATAAAGTACATACATATATCAGCGCTACTTCAACATTAATTAAGAAAAGAATATCAAACCACATTTCTTCTTTTAACAACCATAATTCTAATAATAACCAAGGAACTTCTCTAACCACTTTAATTAAAAAACTTAACTCTAACAATACTCCCTTCTCAATCAAATGGACTATTATAAAAAAAGTTAAGTCTTATATTCCAGGCTCCAAGTAATGTACCCCTCTGTACAACCGAAGCTATAACTATAATTATTAACAATATTAGTAACAATATAATAAATTCTAAACATGAACTGATCTCTTTCTGTAAACATAAGTCCAAATTTAATTATGGCAATTTGGAAATTACACAGTTATTACTTTTGCCCTTTATATAGATATAAAGATTTTTCTTCAACTTTATCTTTTTCGACATACTTCTTAATACTTTATAATTTAATAATCCTTTATTTTAATTCTTTATCTCTTCTTTGCATGGCCGGTTTTTTTATCTGCATTTTCTGTTTTATTCTTTAAACTTTCTTATTTATCTAATATATAAATCTACCCACACTTTCATATCTTGTATGGATATTTACTTAAATTTTACTATGTGAATTTACTTTTTTTTCTTGAATTTGCAGATACCGGTCATCCTCTCCCCTTAAATAATTTTTATTTTTTATTTTTATTCTTATTTTATTTTATTTTATAGTTTATGTTTTATTTTTATTAAATTTTATTTTTTTTATTTATTTATTCTTTATTTTCTATTTATTTATTATTTATTTATTTATTTTTATTTTCGTTTTAGTGTCGTTTAACATCTCTTGCTGACATTTTTTTAAGTGATAACCTGTACATTTCAATTGACCTATATTATTTTGACCTATATATGTTTTCGCGCTTTTAACTTTTCCTGTCTGGGTCAGTTTTACTTTTGTTTCCATTTATTTTATATTTTATATTTAACTTTATCATCATTTTTTTTCTTCATTCTCTTCATTCTCTTACCAGATCTTTCTTATTTATATTTATGTCTCGAAAGTAGAGTGAAAAGCACATCTTATTTTTCTTTTATTAAGATTATTGGAATCTTTTCTTTTTTTCCTTGTACACATTTTTGTGAATTATTCCATGGGTTTCTTCCTTTGAATTATTATCGACCATCTTCCAATTACGGGATTTCCTTGGATTTTACTTGTACAAATGGAAATTCTTTTAACTTTCTTGAAGTTTTACATATGGATTTTATCGTCACTGGATTTTTCATCTTCAACCAGACTATCCAGTCATGTGTAATCACCTTTTTCTTTACCATATTCCCTCTGCTTAACTTTTTTTTGTTTTCAAGTAAGATCTTTGACTTGCTTGTTGTTTCATCAAATACTTCTGCATGCTAAATTACTATATATATATATATATATATACATATATATATATATATTTACATATATGATTGCAGCAGCTCGTTCTCGAGTATTGCCTTAACTTAAATGACGCAAACATAAACGCAACTAGCAGCATGTGCCAGACGGTCACCTCTATGAAGCTTCTATAGTCCAGCAGATCCTGATGTCCGGTCAAAGCTGTGGTGCCCTGAACACCTACCAGGCCAGACCCTGGAAGTTCCAGAGCCTTTATTGCCATTTACACACACACACACACACACACACACACACACACATATATATATATATATATATATATATATATATATATATATATATATAATAATTCTCCGAGTTTAAAATATCAAGTATTCTCAGTTTGTCATTTATTACTTTTCAAAACGAATCTATTACAATATTGTCTCCTGTTGCGACCATCTAGTCTGCATATAAACGAAGCGGTTAGAGCACTGTAAAAGTGGTGGACGGATGTTTGTTTAAATAGACATTTGGTGAGATTATTTACGGTCGCCGCCACCGGTGGTCGATCGGTAGAACTGCTGACTGTTAACACGGTTGTTCTAGGTTCACTCCTCGGCTTGGGAGAGGTGCTAGTCTAGCGGCACTGATGAGTTGTAATACAACGAAACATGACTGTATGTCGATGACTACAAATATTTTAAGCCCCCCTATTTGGGTAGATATCTTCAGTAAGTAATCTCACTCGCTACTTAATTGGCTGAAAAATGCGGCGCCTGCTCTTTGTTTATAAACAAAGTGGTTAGAGCACAGTAACAGTGGTGGAAATATGTTTATTTAAATAGACATTAGGCGAGATTATTTATGGGCGCCGCTCCCGTGGGTCGAACTGCTGACTGTCAACGCGATCGTTCTAGGTTCAATCCTCGACTTGAGAGGGGTGCTAGTCTAGCGGCACTAATGATTTGTGATACAACGAAACAGGACTGTATGTCGATGAATATATATATATATATATATATATATATATATATATATATATATATAAACAATAATTGTATATATGTGCCTCTGGATGTGTGTGTCTCTGGATGTGTGTGTGTGTGAGAGAGAGATAACCGTTGTAATAGTACGTATATAGATCCATAGCAACCTCTTAATATTATAGCTTGTGGAATAAACCAGAATATAAATACACACATTATTACAATGACTTCCAGACGAATTTAAACATATGTCTTTCAAAGTATGAAGGCTTAAAAACTTTAATAAAAACAACAGAAAATATAACGTATTTAGCTTTGAGTGTTGTCATGTCTTATATTGTATGAGTTTCTATGGTTTCTTTTGTCAGACACGCTGGCAGACCTGATTATGAATAAGGGATTTTATTTTATGACAATGCGAAAAAGAAAATAAAACTCTGACATCTTAGATTAAATTCATGTGGGTAAGATAAAAAAATTGTGACAGTATATAAAAGATAAGTAATGGATATATACGGTTTCCTGGAAAAGAAAAGATAAGTAATTGCTATTTGAGTTTGAAGAAAATCCTTAAATAAGATCAATATCGTCATCAAGTGTCATCCATAGAATTTCGTGATATTGTTTTCTGTTCATTGATTAACTCTTAAAATTTATTGACACAATCGACGGTAATATAATAATAATAATAATAATAATAATAATAATAATAATAATAATAATAATAATAATAATATGAGGGATATATATGTGGGCTCGCGTGCGTAACCGCTAGCTAACCCTCTCTAAACAATCAACGACAAATAAAAACTAAATACATTGAATCATAGCGCCCCCCGCCTCCGAACCTAAGAGAACGCTCAACAGGCCAAGACATACTTATCAAGAAACCATCTCACCAACGAGACGCCAAAAACTTTAACATTAAGATTCAAATTTTAAAGTAAGCCCCCTTCTCCTACTCCACATATTCCCCTTCCCCCTCCATGTATCTCTATGCCCTCAGCTACACCATAAATTAACTTTCCAGACCCCCCCCCACAATTTCCTTAAACCCCAAAACTAAAACATTACCGACATACCAAGCACCCCTCCCACCTTCCTCCTTGTTCCCTTCCTCTTTTTCCCCCACTCTTCTCGCACCCATCCCCTGATATCATTCACTCTTTCATCCCATCATAACAACAAACATTTCTGTAAAAATCTGAGGAAGCTACAGACGGCCAAAAAACGGCCGGGTAGCTAAAACAATAATGTAACTTAACAGAAAGATACGGTAATAAAAAATAAAACGTATATATATATATATATATATATATATATATATATATATATATATATATATATATATATATATATATAAATATATCTATAATATAAAGCCGAACGTCTGTGTGTGCGTCTGGTCACGAATAGGCTGATATATTGTTGACTATTATAGAAAACTGATCACATATAATGATAGAAGATGTATCGATACACAGGAATGGGTATGTTTGATCTGGCATAATGATGATTTGTTAAAATTGTGGGATCTGCGTACACGCCTGGTCTACAAAGTATGGAAATAAAACATTTAAAAATTAAAAAAAAAACGTTTACAAGTGTATTTTATATAGACGTACATAATAATACTTTGATAAGTATGTTTTAACTTAAATTTTGGGGTCTGCGTTCGCGCCTGCCCTCCATGGAATGGAAATAGGCACAAACTTCAATAAAGACTTTTCATATCTATCTGCGTAAGTATACTTTGATAATTATGTTTCAGTTTGAAGAAATATGGTATAAAAAATTATGTTTGTTCGCAACTGACCTCCATAGAATGGAAATATGTCACAAAGTTCAACAAGGTTTTTTAATATAGATCAACAGAATATTGTGATAAGTGTTTCAGTGTGAACAGGTATGGTATAATAAATGAAGCTATGTGCATGTTCCGTTCATTCTCCTCTAGGATCCTCCGACCACTCCGTCGTATCAGTTAAGATAAAAACGAAATGTAAGAAGCCCCCAGACGTACCCCTCCACCGTACTGTATACCGATACTCTATGGCTGACTGGGATAGCTTCCGTACATTCAGATCTGATTTACATCTGCACTCCATGTTTAAAAAGGAAGTGTCCTCTATAGTATCAGATCTGACCGAATGGTTAATTGTAGGCATAGACCAATTCATACCATCTAAAAAATTCCAACAAAAACCCAAAAGCCAGCCATGGTTCTCCCCAGAATGTGCTGCTGCTATCGCGCACAGAAATCACTTTTTCCATAGCTACCAACGTAATAGATGCACTGAGACTAAAGCTGCTTTCAGGGCTGCCAGTAACCACTGTAAAAGAGTAATAAAAAATGCAAGAAAGCTATATGCCCAGTCTATTAAATCCAAGGTAGCTGATCAGCGGCTTGGTTCCCACCAGTTTTGGCAAATAACAAATAGGATCCTGAACAGAAGTGTGCGTTCTATCCCAACCATTATCAATGGACCAGAGGTCATCTCGTCAGCGTCAAACAAGGCCAAACTATTTGCAAATAACTTTGCAGCTAATACTACCCTAAGTGACGAAGGCCATCAACTCCCCATATTTCCTCCTATAACACAGAACAGGCTAGGTAACATACAAATATCCGTGCATGAGGTCACCAAGCTAATCAAGAACCTAGATTCCAGTAAAGCAACTGGCCCTGATGGCATCCCAATTATAGTGTTAAAAAAGCTTCAACCAGAACTTGCTCCCATACTTACGAAACTGTTTAAGCGCTGACTTAAGGAGAAGTGCTTTCCGACTCCCTGGAAGACCTCATCAGTTTGCCCTGTATTTAAGAATTCAGGTGATAAGTCATCTCCCTCTAAATACAGACCAATAAGTCTCCTTTGTGTTATGAGTAAGTTGCTGGAATCCATATTAAATAGAGAAATAGTCAACCGCCTCAGCAGGAATAACCTTCTTAGTGACACACAATATGGTTTCCGCTCTGCAAGATCTACCGCAGATGTGCTGACGGTTATATCCCACAGGATTAGTGAATCTCTTGACAAAGGCAACATTTCTAGGGCAATTGCTCTTGACATATCAAAGGCCTTCGACAAGGTATGGCATAAGGGTCTACTTCACAAGATTTCCAGCTACGGTATAACTGGAAATGTTTTTTCAATCATTAAATCATTTCTCTCCGATAGGCTCATAAGAGTAGTGGAAGATGGACAAAAATCGGAGGCCTGCAATATAAATGCTGGAGTCCCTCAGGGGTAAATCCTGGGCCCAAGTCTCTACCTGATCTACATCAATGACCTCCCTAAACACATACTTCGTTGACATCTATGCTGATGACACGACCATCAAGTCCAAAGTAGCTGAGCAGCGGCTTGGTTCCCACCAGTTTTGGCAAATTGCAAACAGAATCTTGAACAGAAGCGTGTGCTCCATCCCAACTATCATCAATGGACCTGAGTTAATCTCGTCAGCATCAGACAAAGCCAAACTCTTTGCCAAGAACTTTGCAGCTAATTCTACCCTTTGTGACCAAGGCCGCGAACCCCCAATATTTCCTCCTGTATCAGAAAACACACTATGTGATATACAAATATCTGTATGTGATGTTGCCAAGCTAATCAAAAACCTTGATCCCAGTAAAGCAACCGGCCCTGACAATATTCCAATTATAGTATTCAAAACACTTCAACCAGAACTAGCACCCATACTTACAAAACGGTTTAAACGTTGTTTTAAGGAGAATTGCTTCCCATCACCCTGGAAAATCTCATCAGTATGCCCTGTACTTAGGAATTCAGGTGATCGTTCATCCCCTTATCAGTACAGACCAATAAGTCTCCTGTGCGTCATGAGTAAGTTGCTGGAATCTGTGTTAAATAGAGAAGTAATCAACCATCTCAGCAAAAATAACCTTCTTAATGACACACAATATGGTTTCCGTTCTGATAGATCTACAGCAGATGTGCTTACAGTTATATCTCATAGGATTAGCGAATCTCTCGACAGAGGCAACCTTTCTAGGGCAATTGCTCTTGACATATCAAAGGCCTTTGATAGGGTATGGCACAAAGGTTTACTTCATAAGATCTCCAGCTATGGTATTGCTGGAAATGTCTTCGCAATTATTAAATCATTTCTCTCTGATAGGTTCATAAGAGTAGTAGTTGATGGGCAAAAATCAGAAGCTCACAGTATTAATGCCGGTGTCCCTCAGGGGTCGATCCTGGGCCCAACTCTTTTCCTGATCTACATCAATGATCTTACAAATCACATCCTTACATCATTCGTAGACATTTTTGCTGATGACACTACCATCTATGGTAGCACATCTAAGACAGTAAACGACCAAGTTCTCTCCGATTCTCTCTCTTCTGATCTTGATGACGTTGTACAATGGGGAAAGGAATGGCTGGTTACTTTTAATGCATCTTAAACCAAGCTTCTATCTTTACATCATCAACGCTCTGATCCCCATCTGGCATCAATTAAAATGAATGGTCCTCGTCTTGGGGAGGCCTCAAGTTTTGACAGGCTTCTAGGCTTGACCTTTACTCCTGATCTTAAATGGAATATGTACATCAAATCTGTTGCCAAGGCCGCCGGAAAAATGGTCGGATCCTTCTATCGATCCAGTAGATATCTCACTGCTGATGCAATTCTCTATCTACATAAGAGCCAGATACGTCCAAGGATGGAGTACTGTTGCCACATATGGGCAGGAGCTGCTAGAAAAGACTTGTCCTGCCTTGATAGGGTTCAAAATAGACTTCGTGGCCTGGTGTAAGATGTCCTTTTCTCTTCGCTGCAACCTCTGTCTCACAGAAGAGATGTTGCGAGTTTGTCTCTGCTTTATCGTTATTTTCATGGAAAGTGTTCAACTGAGCTTCAATCTATGGCCCCCCCTCGCCAAACTTTCACAAGAAACACTAGACTAGCTGAAAACATTATCAATAATTTTCCCCACTCTTTATCTGTACCTAAACCTAAACGTAGATTCCATGATCAAAGCTTCTTTCTTAGAAATGCATGCCTGTTAAATTGTCTTCCGTTTTCCTGCTTTCCAGGTTTCTATAATATGGTTGTCTTCAAGTCCAACGTGAACAAGTTTCTGATGAGCCGTTCCACCTAAGTTAACAAATTTACCGAACTTCCATTACTATCGATTACTATATTGTCCTCTTGACTACTCTACACTCTTTAACCCTTATCCTTGAGTGGCCTATCAGCCTTGATAAGTGGTGACGTACTATGTAAAAAAAAATCTACGGCAACAAATCAAAGGCTGTAAATAACAAAGTTCTCTCTGATTCTCTCTCCTCTGATCTCGAGCGCGTGGTTCAGTGGGGGAAGATGTGGCTGGTTACCTTTAATGCATCCAAAACCAAACTCCTATCCTTACATCATCAACGCTCTGATCCCCATCTGGCATCAATTGTGATGGATGGCTCTCGTCTGGGAGAGGCCCCGTGTTTTGACAAGCTTCTGGGTTTGACCTTTACTCCTGATCTGAAATGGAACACGTACATCAAGTCTGTTGCCAAGGTCGCTGGAAAGATGGCGGGATCCTTCTACCGCTCCAGAAGATATCTCACTACTGATGCAATTCTCTATCTATATAAAAGCCAAGTACGTCCAAGGATGGAATACTGTTGCCATATCTGGGCAGGAGCTGAAAAAAAACAGCCTATCCTGCCTTGACAGAGTACAAAATAGACTTCGTGGCTTAGTGGGGGATGCCCTTTTCTCTACCCTGCAACCTCTCTCGCACAGAAGAGACGTTGCGAGCCTATCCTTGTTTTATCGTTATTTCCATGGCAGGTACTCGTCTGAACTCCAATCTCAGGTCCCACCTCGCCAATCTTTCACGAAAAACACCCGTCTAGCCGAATCCACTGTGAAAAATTTCCCCCACTCTTTATCTGTGCCTAAATCAAAACGTGGATTCCATGAACAAAGCTTCTTTCTTAGAACTGCACGCCTGTGGAACTTTGTTCCGTCTGCCTGCTTCCCACTGGACTACAACTTGGATGTGTTCAAGTCCAATGCTAACAAATTCCTAATGAACCGCCCCCTTAAGTAAACACTTCATCAAATCTCCACACTAACGTAATGTACTTGCAATAAACCTTATCCCTGAGTGGCTTCCGGGCCTTGATAAGTGGTGATCACTGTGTAAAAAAAAATAAATGATGGGGTTTATCTATTTTATTTTTACTTTCATCATGCTTTGTTTTGGTTTTGATACCCCAAATTCGAAGCTATCTCTTTACAACCCGTCCTTTTTATAACCTATCATACTTTCATAAGTCAGAATCCATTTTCTGTAACCTGTTTTTGCACCCAGTCAATGACGGGTACTTTTGCTAGTATATATAACTATATATATAAATATATATATATATATATATATATAAATATATATATATATATATATATATATATATATATATATATATATATATATAGCAAGCAAAGTTTGTGTTTAGTAAAAACCGGAAGAAATTACTCAATACAATTGAAGAGCAAATATATATTTTTATTACCGTTTTATCTGCTTAGTTACACATGTTTCGGTTACCGAATCGTATCAACGATCTAGTAACTGCGCCAGAGCTTTACAGAAACCTAATGTGTGACGAAGTTTCTGGATCGTTGCAGATAAAACGGTAAAAAAATAGAAAGCGAGAGAAAGTTAGTGACAGAGAGAACGAGAGATGTAGAGAGAGATTGGAAGAAAGAGAGAGTCTAAGGCATAAGGATTACAAAGCTCTTTCTAATAGTAATTTTCTGTATCGCAAGCCTACCTTCACCGGACAATACCTAAACTTCAACTCCCATCACCCATACAGTATCACACATGGAATCGCACGCTGCTTACAACATCGAGCAGAGACAATAAGTAGCGACACCATCAAGAAATGGTCAGGTTGAAGAATACCCTCCGTCGTAACAACTACCCCGATAGCATACTATCCACCAGATGTGTTAATAGTATAAGAGAGGAGAATGAAACTCAAAAACCTCCAACGGTCTGCCTACCATAGATACGAGGCTTCTCCGAAAAGATTCAGAGAATATGCGCCCCCTACAACATCAGGACGGTATTCAAGAGCAAGTCAACACTCAGACGAAACCTGGTGCGAATAAAGCCCCGCATGGATGAGAACATGACTAAAAACTGCATATACTCCATCCCATGCAGTTGCAGAAAGGTTTACAAGGGTGAAACATGCCGCCCCCTTAAAGTAAGGGTGGAAGAACACCGAAAAGCGGTAACTAAATGGGAGACGGAAAAATCGGGTATAGTCAACCATGTCTGAATTGAGAGGGGGACCATCGCCCCCTATGGGATGAAGTAAAAATAATAAACAGAGACCCACTGGAAAGTGAGAAAACAAAGAAACAGCTCACATGCTCGGACATAACAACCTACTGAGCAAACCAAGCATAGAGCTGAATGCAATTTGGACACCTCTGATAGAGAGAGAGAGAAAACCTTGAATAACAACATAGGTTTAAGATTAACAAAAAGCAACTAAGAATTGTCCTAGTGACATATGGCCGAGTGGTCATAGACGTTGTATCAAAGTTTACAGTTACCCAAAGGTGCTGAGTTCAATCCTGAACGAAGGCAGTGAAAAAGTAACATTCAAAACAGAGAATCAGCAACTATGTCCCAAAGCCTAGCTGGAGTCCGAACACGGTACCCCCGTAATAATAATAAAGTGTTGGGCTCAAGACTCCTAACAAACGGTTCCCCAGTTCGATACAAAACTCCTGACGAAGGCCGGAGGGCAAAACGGCCGAAACGTTGTGACAATAACAACCAAGATGAAGAAGGCAGTCCGACAATCTCAATCAACTCTTTCTAATAGACGAATCCGTGTTATGATCAATTGATGGATGATGGCAATCATTTGATAACATTTTCCAATGTAGGTGGTTACCGTGTATTTAAATCTAAGAAAGACACTATTTTCTAAATAAATATGATTGTTTTGATAAGTTTTTCTGCATGTCTAAATGTCGTTATAAGCTGGAAAAAAGAAGACTCGCGTGGCAAGATAAATAAGATACAAGGAAAAAAAGATATGAAATAGGAAAGGAAAAGATGTGCGTCTTATTTTTTATATCTAAAATTACCTTGATTCAATTAAAAATCACCGCCTGAATATTGAACAGTCTTTGTTTTTTACTTCTTGGGCCGTAAAACTGGTCACTACTCGCTGATTTGTTTATAAATGGTGGAGTTCAAGTTAATAGTTTCCATTTGATTTGGTAATTGTTTGTATGTGTCAGCATTAATCTACAAGTTTAGTTATTTTTATTTGTTCATGTATTAGCCTATTCATTTCTGTGTCTATTGATTTTCTATTTATTCCTCTGTTTATCCAGCATAGGATAATAGTTTTTGCCTTGATCTTCGCAAATATGTTCTATTGTCTTCAGGTTTTCTGATCATTACAATATATACATCGTATCGAATTGTTTAATCATCAAATCCAAATCATATCTCTAGCCATTCATCTCTCCTTTTTTCTCTTTCATGCGGTCTGTCTGTCTGCTGTCTCTCTCTCTCTCTCTCTCTCTCTCAGTATATATATATATATATATATATGTGTGCATATAAATATATATATATCATAGACTAGAGAAAGGCTCTCAATATTTTTAAAATCATTATTATCTATAGATACTTAAGTTTTATGCCATCGAATAGTCATATATATAGTAGCATTTTGTTTAAAGAATTTTGGTGAATATATATGTTTATAACTATATATATATATATATATATATATATATATATATATATATATATATATATATTATATGTTTGATTTTTTAAAAATTATATTTGTATCTCTTAGTAAAAAGAAAGTTATGCTAGATGTTGGAAATATATTTCCCTGTAACCAAGCCAGTTTCCCATATTCTAAAGAGAAGTATAAGCATTCGAAATGCATTGGTACAAACAGTTACTACATTTTTTTAATTACATTTTCACCCCAAACAAGGCACATTGCAACTTTAATGGAGGGGGTTACTATTAGGAACTTAGCTTACAGGAGTACTAGGTGGAGAATTGGGCAGCAAGATGTCGGTTCACGTTACACTTGAACTTCTGCATGTCAGTACAGTTAGCGAATCTCTACTGTGAAGGGGTGGGATTTTACTGCTTGTCGGGGTTGTCGGGGGTATTTACGTAGAGGGGGGTGCAATGCTTGCAGTTCGTTGAAACATTCACCGTAAAAGTACTGGTAGAACAGGCAGAGAGATGCTACATTACGGCGATGGGACAGAGGCTGAAGCTTGCAGGACAGTTCAGGACCTATTAGGTTGGCGACTCTCTAATGAACTTTATCTAGGAATGAGAGACAAGTAGCAGATGCACCGGCCCAAATATGACAACAATATTCCATACATGGGCGAATGGTTGCCTTATAGAGGTACTTTCGGGCGCTAGTAGCTTTCTAGCACGGTAGAGAGAACCTGGCTTTTTCGCAGCGGCCCTGCCAATGCTTTCAATGTAATTGTTCCAACTCATGTTTCCTGTGAACGTTAGGCCGAAAAGTTTAAAAGATGTGCTTTCAGATAAAAGTTTTTGCCCATTGCTATTGGTGGTAAAAGTGGTTTATTGTAGTTATTGAAGGAAGCAAGTTTAGTCTTGGCAGCATTGAATGTGACCATCCATTTTTGTCCCAATCCCACTATAGATTGGAGGTCATCCTCTTGTGTTTCTGCCATTTCTTTAGTTTTCATTTGTTTTCCTGTCGTGTCTGTTATATAGCATGGTGTCATCAGTATATATACCCATCTCACAAACAATTTTCTCAGGGAGGTCATTTATGAATATTAGGATAAATAGAGGTCAAAGGATAGACCCCTGAGGCACTCTCACATTTTTATCATATTGTTTAGATGTGCGACCATCGTGGACAACTTGGATTTTTCTCTTATCTATGTTAAGTATTCTTCCAGTGATACCGTATGATCTGATTTTCCTGAGAGGACTTTCATGCCATATCCTGTCAAAAGCCTTAGATATATTTAGAGCTACCGCGCTATCCTCCCCTGCTTTATCAAGTGAATGGTATCTACGCTCAGAGATTACAGTTAGAATGTCTGCTGTGGAACGGGCTTGTGTAAATCCATATTGTTGGTCGGTCAGTAGTTTAGCATATGTAAGCTGATGGACTAGAGTTTGGTTATTTATGGACTCAAATAGTTTGGCAAAAGTGGGAGGAAGCTAATGGGGCGGTAATTTACTGGGTCAGTTCTTTCGCCAGAATTCTTGAAAACTGGTACCACAGAATCAGTTTTTTAAGAATTAAAATAAAGGAGTATTAAATTATAAAGTATTAAGAAGTATGTCGAAAAACGATAAAGTTAAAGACAAAATATTTTATATCTATATAAAGGGTAAAAGTAATAACTATGTAATTTCAAAAGTGCCATAATTAAATTTGGACTTATGTTTACAGAAAGAGATCAGTTCATTTTTAGAATTCATTATATTGTTACTTTGAGGGGAAGTAATTATAGTTATAGCTTCGGTTGTGCAGAGGCGACATGACTTATAGCCTGGAGTATAAGACTTAACTTTTTTATAATAGTCCATTTTATTGAGAAGGGAGTATTGTTAGAGTTAAGTTTTTTAATTAAAGTGGTTAGAGAAGTTCCTTGGTTATTATTAGAATTATGGTTGTTAAAAGAAGAAATGTGGTTTGATATTCTTTTCTTAATTAATGTTGAAGTAGCGCCGATATATGTATGTACTTTATTAAAAGCTCGGGGTCTGGTATAAATATTAATTTGCTGATTTGTATTAGTTAAATAGTTTGAACTTTGTTCATAGTGTTCAACAAATGGTGGGACAATGTCGGTATGAGGACTATTTTGGAGGGGATAATGAGTGTTGGAAAGTTTAGGATGGCTGTTAGGAGAAATATTCTTATTTTCATTAATATTATGATTAATATTATTATTATTATCATCATTATTACTAGTTGTATGATTGTAGATGGAAGGGCTGCTCGAATGGTGTATTAGATTAGTAACTATATCAGATGGAGGATGGGAAGAAGAATAACTTGAATGCGAAATATCAATGTCTGTTATGGGAGGATTGCGTGGGAGCTCAGTAATAGTGCAAGAATATATAACATCTTTATGGATACAATCATTATTGAGTGGGCAGATATATTTGTTATTACAATTACAGTTAGTTTTGGGTTTCATTGGGAAAGAGATTTTTTGGGCTGATTTAATTTTTTTGTTTATTAGATGTTAAGATTCTTTGTGCAAAATTAGGCATTGTTGAATAAAGAAATCCGGATTGAATTTTTATTGAAAATATAACTATATCTGTGTATCTGTGTGGGTATTTGAAAGCGTTTTGTACAATTATAATTTTATAAATATTAATTCTTTAATATTTATAATTTACTTTAATTTTACCATCTTAGATAATTTTGGTAAATTCAATTGTAATTTTCATTATATATATATATATATATATATATATATATATATATATATATATATATGTGTGTGTGTGTGTGTGTGTGTGTGTTTGTGTGTGTGTGTGTGTGTGTATAACCGCGCATATTATGTCAGCTTGCATGAAACTTCTCTTAAGTTGATTTTAAATGTGAAAATAGTATTTTTAGAGGGAATGTAGTCCAAATTAATTCCTCAAAACCACGGAAATAATGAAAAGTTCATTTTTTCGGGCAGTGCAGTAGCCCAAAGAGACGTCTCTCCACAGCCGCATGGGACAAAAGAATAAAAAGAGAGAAAACAAGTATGAGAACTTTAATCACCGGCTTTATTAGAAAATGTGATTTCAGATTGAATTTTAAAGAAATTAAAATCAGGCTAAGCGGGGGAAAAACCAATCGCTTATAGCTCGTATTACTCTGACCGGAAATTGTCTTGACAGAACGAAACAGATCTTTCTATAAAGTGTCTAATTCGATGTCATTATTCATAAACAAGTCTGAGGAGTGAGGATTATAAAGTTTTAAGTGTGGCAGAATCTTAGCTTATTAAGAATATATAAAAGTCATGATGATCATAAAGATGGCAAAATACTACTACTACTACTACTACTACTACTAATAATAATAATAATAATAAAATAATAATAATGAATGCAAAGTAATTCTAATAATAGTATAGTCAATGATCATGTGTAATTATAATAGTAATTTAGTACTCATAGTAAAAACCTTAGTAATAATGATAACAAATTTAGTAATAATGATAAAATAAAAAAAACGTCATACAGATGACGATAATAATATTTACTACTGCTATAAAAATAGAATTAGTAATAGAGCTAAACATAATAGCAGCAACAGTGATAGTGACACCAATAGTGATGTCAATGATATCCCGATATTAATAAAAGGTATACATATATATATATATATATATATATATATATATATATATATATATATATATACATATGCACGCATACATACACATACTTACCCACATTTATACATACATAAATACACCCATAAACACACAAGTACACACACACATATATTTCTAATATATATATATATATATTATATATAATTGTGTATGTAAGTTTTGTGGGTTGTATATATATATATAATGTATGTATACTGTATATATTATATATATATGTGTGTAAGTTTTGTGGGTTGTATATATATGTGTGTGTAAGTTTTGTGGGTTGTATATATATATATATATATATATATATAGGTATTATATATATATGTAGGTATTATATATAATGTATATATTATATATATGTGTGTATGTAAGTTTTGTGGGTTGTATATATATATATATATGTATATATATATACATACGTACATACAGACATACAGGCATGCACACACACACACACACACACACACACATATATATATGTATATATATATATATATCCAGTTATGTTGGCTTTGTTTTTATACACGCACCTGCATATATATTCTGTCTAGCTCTGTCTTTTTTGGAAAGCATGTAACTGAGATTTACACAAATTTATAATACTTTAAATATAATTTCAACACCATTATTTTTTACTTGTTGATCTACATAACCACATTTTCATACTGTTTCTCTTCAGATAACTGAATTTAAGTAAAGTTGAGCCAGCCCGGACATTACATGAAGAGTGACATTTTAAAAATAGCACGTGCTATATGTGAGAGGACGGCGAAACCTTGTTGAAAAAATTACAAACAACACTTCCACGTTCAAAGTTATTTCCAAAGAACTGCCCTTATGTTGAACACAATGCCACGGGTCTGCTTCTCTGCTAATTCCGAGGACCTCGTTTTCAAGCCCCATTTAAACCAAGTTCGTTGACCTGCCCAAATACTTTTATCATTACCAATCATCACGGTGTTTTCTGACCGTGCACCTAGCACTTATTTAACCCTCATCCTCAAATGGGTCTTGATATTTGTGACTCGTTGGGTAAAAAAAATCAGTGTTAATAACTAATGTAAAAAAGTATGTAGGCGAGTAAAGAAACGTGTGATACATACATAAATAAAGAAAGTGTTCGACTGAGCTTCAATCTATGGTCCCCCCTCGCCAAACTTTCACAAGAAACACTAGACTAGCTGAAAACATTATCAATAATTTCCCCCACTCTTTATCTGTGCCTAAACCTAAACATAGATTCCATGATCAAAACTTCTTTCTTAGAACTGCACGCCTGTGGAATTGTCTTCCGTTTTCCTGCTTTCCAGCTGTCTATAATATGGTTGTCTTCAAGTCCAACGTGAACAAGTTTCTGATGAGCCGTTCCACTTAAGTTAACAAATTTACCGAACTTCCATTACTATCGATTACTATATTATCCTTTTGACTACTGTACACTCTTTAACCGTTATGCTTGAGTGGCCTATCGGCCTTGATAAGTGGTGACGCCTATGTAAAAAAAAAGGAAGAAAATATTTGAGAATCGAGAATTGCTACGAGTACGAGGATATGGAAATATAGAAAGAATAATAAAAGAAGATGGACTATGAAAACGTACAGGAAAATGCAGAAAGAATGAAAGGAGGGGAAAAAGAAGGATACTCAAGGAAAGCTAAAAAATGGTAGATAATGGGACGGTGATACACAATAGAAATAACGGTGATAGAGAGAGATTGAGAATTAGATGGAAGAGATTGTATATATATATATATATATATATATATATAGAGAGAGAGAGAGAGAGAGAGAGAGAAAGAGAGAGAGAGAGGGAAAGAGAGAGAGAATAGTATAGAGAGTATGATGTAGGATAAGATATAGAGAGATAATGAGATGGAGAGCGTAGTCTGTGATAAAAAGAAGGGAAATGGTAAAGAGAGGAGGTAACATTAGATTAAAATTGGAAAAGTATATAGAGAAAGTGAGATGAGGAAGAAAGAGGGTGAGAGAAAGGGAGAGATTAGAGAGAAAAGGAGGGAGATATGGGAGGATCGTGATATCGGATTAATTGTGGGAGGATGAGATAGGAAAAGAAAAAAATATATAAAGAGAGTTAATGTTTAATGAATAGATATGAAAGAAGCGAATGCGATGACAGATGGTAAGGAGGTTCTGTTGTCAATCCGAAGAGATGGTTGTTTTTTAATCGTAATTATCTCTCGTTTTGGTGCACGCTTTCATTAGGATTTTGCTCTCATCCTATGACAAGACATATGATATGTTTGCAGTTTTATGCCCTTAACATAAGATAGCAGGATTAAAATGTGTATACAAGCAATACATATTATTAATCTTAATATTAGTTAATGAGGAAAGATCGCATGTTCAAATCCATTTCATATAAAGTTTGTAATTTTAAGTACACGTTAGAAATGTATAATCTATTATTCTCTAACAATTATTCACCATATGTAAATCTCTCCCCCCTCTATCTCTCTCTCTCTCTCTCTCTCTCTCTCTCTCTCTCTCTATATATATATATATATATATATATATATATATAATATTTAAGAATCCTTTGTTAAGGTGAGGAGGATAGATATTTGAGGGACACTGTGGGCTTCGGATTTCGGATTTCTGCCCATCAACAACTACTTAAAATTAAAATGTGTATACAAGCAATACATATTATTAATCTTAATATTAGTTAATGAGGAAAGATCGCATGTTCAAATCCATTTCATATAAAGCTTGTAATTTTAAGTACACGTTAGAAATGTATAATCTATTATTCTCTAACAATTATTCACCATATGTAAATCTCTCCCCCCCTCTCTCTCTCTCTCTCTCTCTCTCTCTCTCTCTATATATATATATATATATATATATATAATATTTAAGAATCCTTTGTTAAGGTGAGGAGGATAGATATTTGAGGGACACTGTGGGCTTCGGATTTCAGATTTCTGCCCATCAACAACTACTTTAATAAACCTTTTAGGGAGAAAGGATTATATAATCGAGACGAATTTTTCAGCTATTCCGTAGCTGAAAAAATTTATGAAGAAGATTATTTCTGCCAAGCCCTATCAAATGCCTTAGATAAGTCAATTGTTATTGTCATAGAAACAACATAATCGTCAATTGTATCACTGATCCTGTGTGATAAAACAGTCTTCACGAAACATGTTGATTTCTCATAGCTAGCTTTCCCTCTATGCAATTTCGAGTGTCTTTGTTACGGCGATTTCCTTACAAAAAAAACAATTAGCGCGTTTCTCTCACTTTTTCTTTGTATCTCTTTTCCTATCTCAATTTCAATTATTTCTGTCTGCCTGTCCGTCTTTTTTTCTGTCTGTCTGTGTGTATGCCTCTCTCTCTCAATATATATATATATATATATATATATATATATGTATATAATAGCGCGTATGTGTGTGTGGTTTTGTGTCTCTGTGTGTACAATTCTCCTACAGCATGACGATGGTGTCTCACCTAAGGATGGTTCACGCCATTTTGCAAGGTTAAGGTCAGGGGCATAGCCTTATGTATATACTCTCTTACAGTCCAACCCACTTGAGAGATCATAACCAAACCTAGCATGATGATGGTCTCCACCTAGGTATTGTGCACACCATTTTCCAAGGTAAATGTTAAGTTCATGACCTATATATATATATATATATATATATATATATATATATATATATATATATACTCATTCAGGTAAAAAACACAAGACTGATCATGATCAAACATGACAAAATGATGGTCTTCGGCCTAGGAATTAGTGCAGACTATTTTGCAAGGTCTATGTCAAGGGTTATGGTAGTTACTTTGATAGTATGTACTATTCTAAGCTTGTTCTTAAAATCATTGATAACCATTGTCATCGATCTACAATAAGTAACGATCACTATTAACGGCTTAGGTGAAAGAATAACGTTATACGACGTTTTCGCTTCCGGTGTATAGATAGATTTCCGATAGTTGTATAACCTATTAAAACATTTTTCACAGACAGCGTCGGATGAAAAGCAGCCGAGCCGAGAGCGCTATTGAAATTTATTGCGTCTTGTCTCGTAACAGCTGTAGTATTTGAAACAATATTGCTTTCAATGTGATTTATAGGGCTAGTGGGCATGTAGGGCATCATCGCAGGTTGTTCACGTCTTTTTATATTATCGCTTTAGAAAACTAAAATTTCGCTGCATTCAAAAACCGGTTATGTGCGTGCTTCCTTTGACCGCCCGAGCAAAACCAATAGCATGAGCCAATAAATAATAGTATAACTTATTCTTATAAGATATTAAGTCGATATATTTCAGCCAGTAAAATATGGCGGCAGTTAAAATGATTTCCGTGTTTTTTCAAAAGAAACTTTTACGAAAATTAAACTCGACACAACGTAAGGGTTTATTTTTTGGTGTTTTGTTTAACGGCATATCAACCCAACCTTTTTCTACAAAAAAAAAAAAAGAGAGTGTACTCCTGGAATGTGTTTCCTGAATGGAATCGGGGTTTGTGATGAGGCTCCCAGTGTTAACATACACATGTTGTGTAGTGGGGTTTACATGACGGGAACAAGAAATATAACAGAGGATAGGGCATTTATATGATAGTGTGGACAGAGGTGACGGTGATGACAATTATATTAGATATAAAGAGAGACGTAGACAATTTTTTTAACGGAGAAAGGAATTCATTATCGAAGATGGGGACGGACAGTTATCATTTTGGAAGGGTGTTTCATATAATGTTCATTTACAAAGACGATAGATAAAAAAACATTACTTTTCGGTGGATGACAAAAGAAAACAAAAAAACAAAAGTTTATTTATAACATAAAGACAATTTTGCATCTGGATGAGAATGGTCACGTATTCGATGCCTTGCTAAATTACATTGTCTTGTTCCATTTTTTTTGTTCGCATTCGAAAGGGGCTTCGGCTAAATCAAATCCCGGTCAAGTCAGAACTCGTCTGACTCCCTCTGACTTATTCGAACTCCAACTTCTGAATATATTATAATCTATCTTTCTTTGTGACGCTAGAATGTGCTTAGACATGTGAATATCTCCTCACGTGAAATGACATATTGCATATGTTCTCAACATGCTTTTGGAAAGAACAAAGAAAATTCCTTGATTTACATTGTCCGATTCTATTTGCTCTGACCCAATGCGTTGTATAGTTATTTTAAAAACAAAGGACAATGCTCTACATTTATATCATCGTATCAAAATTGCAGTATGTATTCTTTTTCGCTTTTGATTACTGGGTTCGATTCTAGCCTATTTTTCGAATAAACATTATTTTCAATCCTCATTATTTAACTGTTAACTGTTTGTAACTGGATTCAATTAATTTATTTCTCCAATCACAGCGAGCAAAGAACGAATCCAAATACTTGATTAGTTTCTCACCTGAGCAGTGATGGCGCGAGAGTTTTAAAGATGTCCGGCTTTCTGTGCTCCGTGAAACAACCTTAAAAATGTCGTGCGGATGCCTACCAATTCAAAAGGTGAAAATTAATAGATTAAATTTTTATTAGTGGATCTTAAAAAAAGCATATTATATAAAAGCTTCTAGGGCTGACCTTCACTCCTGATCTGAAAGAACACATCAAATCTGTTTCCAACATTGATGAAAAAATGGTAAGACCATTCTATTGATCCAGTAGATATCTGACTGGTGATGCAATATTTTATCTGAATAAAAAACAAGTACGCCTTAGGATTAAGTAATGTTTCCACATCAGGGCAGTACCTGCTCGAGGGCTTATCATACCTTCATAAAGTTCAAAACCAGCTTCAAAACCTAGACTGCGATTCATTCCCTTTCCTGCAACTCTTTCCCACTGAAAAGACATTGCGAGCCTGTCCCTACTCACTCGGTTTTTCATGGCAAGTGCCAGTCTGAACTCGAATCTATGGTCACTCCTTGCCAAATACTTACTAAAAAACACACTACTAGCTGCAATCGCTATCAATATATTCCCCAAATCAATATCTGTGCCCAAATCTACACGTAGTTCTGGAATATAACGTATTTTCTAGAACTGGCCGCCTGTAAAATACTGTTCTACTAAATTGATGTTCGGTCAATGAAGTTTTTGTTGAGCATTCCTCTTTAATAATCCCTATTCTACCTAATCTACAACATTAATGATTTCTACAACACAGTCTTACATCATTAACCCTTATACTTGAATGCCTTGCGGGCCTTGATAGATATAAACTTCTTGTAAAAAATACAATTGTATCTATAAAGTTATTTGTCAGGTTTTGTTAGTAGTTTACATATAGGGTATTGTTTTTGTTTGTAAGGCATATACCCTAGGCAGGTTGATCTGGCCTCCTCCGAAGCAGGAGTGGCAAGGGAATATTAACCTCACATGTAGTTCATAGTCGCCTTAATAAATCCGCCAGTAGTGATAACGACTTTATGATTTTGCATTTCTTGCACAATGGTGTCTGTCACATGATAAGGGCTGTCCCCTTTTCATGTAAGTATGAAAATAGAGAGATTATTTAAAATGAAAATAAAATGAGAGAAAGCAGAAATCGAACCTTGGATATAAGTTTTAAAGAACAATAGGTTTAAATGGAATGTCCAGTAAATTGTTAATTCTGATGAAATAAATAATAAATAAACTATTCAATTGTTAGAAAGAATGTGGATAATAAAATATGGGTAAAATGAATTAGATATGTAGGTTGAATTCCTTTGTAAAAACATCAAAGAAAAAATAGGTTATTGGGAAATCATAATGTCGGAAACGTGCAAAGTCGCGCATGTTGGTGACTCGTGAATTTTGCTCACGTTGGCCGGACATGCATGGGTTTCTCAATATAGGAAGTGAGAGTTCGTTAGTCAGTTAGTCAGCGGAGAAACTCAGAGAGGGTCTGGGAATTCGAACGTCTAGGAAGCGAGACGGTAACTTTGAAACTAAAATGTGAAGCTTTGAATTCTTGATGAGAAAACCACGGCCGGTCGTGAGGAAATAAACCCATCATGTGTTTTGATAAAGCTCGTCTTTGTGTTTATGATTCTTACAAAAAGGTAAGTGAATTGTTATTATATGTCTGTGTTATAAAATGTCGTGACATACACATCTCATATCTACACTAAGACTGTCTGAACACTATCTCCTTACTCTAAGAGCTTCATATAGCAACACATCAATTAACCTAAGAATGAACACACTTTTAATATATATGAATCTTCATAAAACGAACAATCTCTCTTACAACAACACCTCTCTCACTAAGATACAACATCACTTATAATAAGACTCTTTTAATGAAACTGAAAAAATATAACAGTGTCGAGGCCCCTTTATATACAGCACATGGTATACCAAAGTGGTCAATAATTTTTTACTAACCAAGCTCAACATTGCTTGATATATATATATATATATATATATATATATATATATATATGTATATGCATGTATATGCATATATATATATGCATATACATGTATATTTATACATATATGTATATGCATATGTATATATATATATATGTGTGTATAAGCATATATATATGCATATATGCATATGTATATATGGGTATATGCATATGTGTATATATATATATGTATATGCATATGAATCTATACATGCATATGTACATGCCTATATATACAAGCATATATACATGAATATAAATATGCATATATATTCATATGTATATATACATGCATATATATATATATATATATATATATATATATATATATATATATATATATATATATATATATGAATATGTATATATGTTGAAAATTGCGACTTCCTTGTAACCGCGAATTTCCAGGAACATTAAGTGGGAGATGATACTGCGATTGGTAACTGTATTTTTAAAAGTAAGATATTTACTAAGAGAAAGCAAGGTGTTTGCAAATAGATTTTAAATACGAATAAAAGAGTTCAGAATTTAATTTAATAAACAATAAGATATTGCAGTAAAATATTTATATAATAAAAAAAATGTAGAATGTTAACTTCATAAACAATAATAATTTACATAACCCAAGTTAACCACACGACTCTAATTGGTTACGTCAGAGAATGAGAGAAAGAAATGTTTTTGTATATAAATGGAGTCAGTAAAATATAGAGAGCTATGACAGATTGGAGTTTTGATTCGTGAGAGATTTGGTCTCTTAAATACATAGAAACGGTTAAGTGGACATTAATAAATGTGAGACACAAAGAAGCGTTTTCAACTTAAAAACTAGGAACATCACGAAATAAATGTTCATAAAATATAAATCTGAGTATCGTATATCGTTTCTTCAGGGATGAAGAATCTCTATTGCCGCTTTTAAATATCTGTGATTCAATATCAACGAATAGAAAAGGAATGTTTCCCTATTTGGTCTTATGTACCAACAAGAAAATATTATTCCTCATTGTAAATAACTGTGTTCTGTAAAGGGCAAAGAAAGTTTTCTGTCAATTTTATTTGAATGTCTAAACCAACAACACACATACGCACGAACAAATGCACATTAGATAGTATGGAAAACACGAGCAGCTGGGCAGGTATGGGTATATATAAACGCATATATATATATATATATATATATATATATATATATATATATATATATAATTGAATTTTGAATTTTCAGAATATGAGAGACGATATGATTTATATAATTCGAATCCAGAGTTCGCATGTCTTAAATGCCCAAATGAAGGAGCAAATCGACCTCCGGTTTGTTGACTTGCCTTAATATCACTGACTACGCTCTCTCTCTCATCTTATTATCTCTTACCCCACCTCATACTCTCTATACTACTCCTTCTCTCTGTCCCTTTCTCTCCTTTTCTATCTCTGCCCCTCTCTCTCATATATATATATATATATATATATATATATATATATATATATATATATATATATATATATATAAATAGATAGATAGATAGATAGATAGATAAATAAATAGATAGATAGATAGATAGCGTGTCAGGGGGCGATGAAAATATCCAATAAAATGCAAGATCGTGGATTTTAAAACTGAGAATAGAATATTTATGTCAGAACTATATATACACATTTATATATATGTACATATAGTTTATATATATATATATATATATATATATATACATATGTATATATGTATATATATATATACATATGTATATATGTATATATATATATACATATGTATATATGTATATATATATATATATATATATACATATGTATATATGTATATATATATATATACATATGTATATATGTATATATATATATATATACATATGTATATATGTATATATATATATATGTATACATATATACATATGTATATATGTATATATATATGCATATATACATATATAGGTATATAAATATATATATATAGTAGGAGGTTTTAATCTGATAGGATTTACAATATGATTTCCATCATTTAAATAGAAATTCTTGTACATTTATGAAGAAAGTGTGTATTCGAAGCAACAAATCTGTATTTTATATTATTTTGACGCATTTGTAATTAATTTATTAATTCAAGTTTATTCGATCTGTGATTTTGTATTGAATGCATTTTATATTGTAACGTACAAAAGAAAAAAAAAAGACTAAAATGTCATTAACGAGCAGACTATCTCTATACAATCACTTTGCAATTTTAGAAAGCTCATAAATACGGGCAGCGCCTTATGTCCTATCCTTGCCAACATTTTCTGTTGGGTTTTATGAATTGAATTTTCTCAAATCACCACATGACACTCTTGCTTTATATTCCGTTATGTGGATGATACATTTGCGGCTTTTCTTTTTCTTGACCTGCCTTTAGAATTCTAAGAACGTCATTATTCCTTACATCACGCTTTGTCTATTACTATGGAGATAGAAAAGGACAACTCTCTCCCGTTCCTCGACGTGTTGATTGAAAAGTCCAGAGGAGAGTTTCTTATTTCTCTATATAGAACACCTTCCTCGGCCCATTTATGTATTAAATGGTGTTTTGTTGCACCTAAAACAACCAAGTTTACGTTGATTTATATGTTGGTGCATAGGGCTTTGGTTATTCGTTCCCCCTGTCGACTAGATACTGAAATTACTAAAATTAAGGAAATCTTTTTCGATAATAGCTACCCAGAATGATTAATTGACTAATGTATTAAATTTAAAATCAACCAATTTAATAAATATATAATCGTTGGCCCTAAAAAATGTATCCTGTATATCTAGGTTTCCATGGATTGGTTGAACATGTATCATTCATAAATCAACTTAAACAGACTGACAATAGTTGTTTCCCGTCTGTATTACTGTTGCATACTGGGTTTATTAAAGAGGACTGATGTAATATATTGTTGTTGTTATGTTCGTCTTAGCAGAGAGTCTTAAGGGTTCATGTTGTGTGCAGATATATCGCGTATATATAAAGAGAGAGACAGTTCTGTATATATAAGGAGATATATTATGAGATAGAGACAGTCTTACATATAAAGAAACCGGGTACAGGCTAATACAGGAGAGCCGGGCATGTAGTTCAATAAGAGGAGATTTATGATACACTGACAGATAGACTGAGAGATAGTGCGTTTGACATTTACGTTTGACAGTTGTGCATATAATATAAACACATTACCTTTCTCGTTGTAATGATGAACACAGAAAGACGGCAGTTATAAAAAACATGATGATCGTTTATTCTTCGATCGGTCGAAAATGATTACTTCACTTCAGAAGTTCAAAGTTGTTACATGGTTCATTCTAAGCCTCCTTTTATTTATTATTTGCATATGCTGTTGTTTATTGTTGAGTTAGAAAGGGTGTCAGTCGCTGGATTGAACTTATTTCCCCCCTATTATTTGCATATATTTATGTAGTGAAAATTGTTTGAATAAAATTAATTCATTAGTTAGTTAGTCAGTAGATGGAATTAATAATTTTATAATTTACATAAAAATTACTTATTTTTTTATATCATAATAAGGATCATTTAATTCTTTCTAACTCAACAATAAACAACAACATATGCAAATAATAAATAAAATATTTATTAATATTCAAATTTTATTTTTAGCTGCAATATTTAAAGTCTAAAAAATTCTTATTTTTTACTTTACTAGAATATCTTGTTCTTTACTTTTCCAGGTTGAATTTCTTGTCCTTTACTTTTCCAAGTTTAATAAAATCTTAAGAATATTACTTTTCATGCGCGCATTATTCCATATAATCCATGATTTTTCCAGGCATTGCTATTGTATTAATATATAAATTTATAATAATTATTAATGATTGTCAAAAAAAATTAGCTCTCAAACACACATTTATGCAATATTTATCATTTAATCACAGTAGTTCCGAGCCAGGGTCTCTACCGAGACTGCGGTTCATGAATTCGTGATCTGTATAGAGCGTAAACTAACAAAAAAGAAGATGGCACTCGGTGGCTTTTTAGATATGGTTGGAGCTTTTGACAACATCCCCTTCAGTAGTATGTTCAAGTCGCTACGAGAACCCAATGTGCCACCAGTACTCATCCGATGGATTGAGTATATGGTGAGGCACAGAACAGTTGAAGTAGAACTACTGAGGGCAACTGTTTAAAGGGAAGTAGTTAAATGAAACCCCCAAAGTGGGATTTTATCACCTTTGCTATGGAACTGTATGCTGAATCCTCTTTTAAAGGAGTTTAAAAATAGGAATATTTATGCCCAGGCTGCTGCTGATGACATCGCAGTGCTGGTCGCGGGTTCTAAAGCATCATTGGTCAGACGCATTGCCAAAATGGGACTACATTTTTTCATCAAATGTGATAACGAAAAATTTGAGTTCATTCAAAGCATATGTATGTCATAGAATTCACTAATATTTTTAATCGATAAATTCACCATTTTTTGCTATAAAATCATAAGGAGAGTTAAAAAAAATTAGTTATTAAAAAAAGAGTTCAGGTTTTTTAATTATAAAAAAAACGATACACGGGATTGAACCTAAAATCTTTCCACCAACCCCCGGTACTCTAACCGTTACGCTAACATGTCATATTGGCAAAATCGCAGTAAAAAATATTTATATACAAAATAAGTTATGTAAAATAAAAAAAAAGCGTTAGTCACTTATGTACTTACTCTCCTGTTTGTGAACCCACATATTTTGTTGTAACTTTTTTTCTACTGAACCAATTTTCGAAATTCTTTTTTCAAAATGTAGCTAATGAGGTGTTCTATCCAACTATATAACCTGTTTGAAATTTGGTTGCGAACGAAATTAGTGGTGGGGGTTTGAATGTGTCTCGATTCATTCAATTTCGGACTGAAGCATATATTCAACCACTACCGTGGTTGAATGATAGAATTAGATAAACATATATAATTCTTCTTTTGTTGCGACTAGCATGGAACATTTTGTCGCTTAAACACAAATTCAGATAGAACAAACTTCATTGCTTAACAATTTACAGTTTTTTTTTTAGAGATATTTAATTGAACTCAAACACTTTCCTATTTTACGAAGGCATAGTTAATCTGTGGATGTAAACGTAATGCGATTAACCTTTTTAAAAATTTTATTTGATCAAATTTAATATATCAACTTAGCCAGTATCTTCATACTTAACGGATCCCTTGTGTATTATAATGTGTATAGTCATAAAGTTTTATTCGCTTGTTTAATTAATACATCTTCGTATTAATTAAACAAGCGAATTAACTGTAGCAATTATTATCATTATTTATTATAATAGCATCACGAAGTTAATTTTAAAGATTTTCTACGAAGCTTTATTATTTTGTCAAATGGAAATTAATTTATAATTTTAACCGAGAAAATACACTCTCACAGACACACCGACACACACACACCGACACACACACACACACACACACACACACACACACACACACACACACACACATATATATATATATATATATATATATATATATATATATATATGTATTGTGGGATCGTCAAGAGTTCCAGTATATATGGACGGTAGTTGAGTCTATTCCACAACAATTACAGAACTAATTATCGATTTTGTTTTATTTTAATCTTGTTTAAAATTTATTATTCTCTCATTTAGAAAATGATAATTTACTGTATATATTATATTAATTAGAATTCATTATTGAGATGAGCATTATTTATATTAATTTATTTATTGCGGACTATTAATCTCATCTTTATTAGTTTTTGTTTCGGGGCCCGGGGTGCAGTGTATATAGACGTTGAATCTGTACGGTTCCAGATGAGAATTGTCTGAGGATAGCGGTTTCAATGCTACCCAAAGCCGACCAGAGGTTTACTTGGCCAAAAGCGTGGTGAGACGACAACAACTAGGGATGACAGTGATTGCTGAAAATGCTGGTACGAGATTCGAAGTTCCTATCCGTCGCGGTTACATCCTGACGAAGGACAAAGGAATAGTTGGCCGAAACATCGTGAAACAACAACTAATAAAGATGAGAATAATAGTCCGCAATAAATAAATATTGATAATACATACACACACCCACACATATATATATATATATACATATATATATATATATATATACATATATATATATATATATATAGTAGCGTCCAAAAGTTAAGGAACGATCGATCATTTTTTTTTATGGCTTCTTCCTTATTCTATGAAAAAGAAAAAATACATTTTTGGTGAATTTTACAATGTTTAATAATGGTAGTTAAAGAAAAAAACATTTTTTAAGTTTTGATTTTAATACATTTAAGTTTTTTTACATATAAATAAATTTAATTAAATTACAGGCGTCAAAAAGTTAAGGAACGAGGGAAATTCATTATGAAAAAAATAAAGAATCCTTTCAGTATTTAGTGAAAAGCCCCTTCTTTTCAATCACACTATGACATCCATTGCTGCAAGACAGAACCAATCGTTCACATGTTATAGGTGAAATATTCCAGGATGTTTTTATACATTCCCATACATCATCAAGATTTTTGGGGTTTTTCTCTGTGATCTTATCACCAATTATTTTACAAACACTTTCAATTGGATTCATGTCTGGGATCTGAGATGGCCAATCCATAACGCAAATATTGGATCTATTTAGCTCTTCTAAAACTATTTTTGCTTTATGGCACGGTGCGTTGTCTTGCATAAAGATATCAGAATTAGAAAGATTAGTTACCACATGTCCTCTACTCAATTCTCTGTACATTCGGGCATTAACTTTTCCATGAATTCTCACAAGGGGGCCAGTTCCTTTTGAAGATATCATGCCCCATACCATTATTATATTATAATATAATCTAGGCAGACACTTTCTCCGCTAACTAATCAAACACTTCCTACAATCCAATACGGTCCACACACTTTTCGATAGAAATACGGTTTAATCTAGTTATTTTGTTTGTGTATCCGTACGTATTCTTTTAGCTTAAAAGTTCATAAGCTAATTAACTCGCCAATGTCCAACTGCTCATGCTGAACAAGTGAGCTTTACATTTTGGTAGGAGTATTTAAAATTAAATCTGTCGTTTATGAATGAATTTATCCCAAGCACGATAACTAAGAAATACAAAATCTACTCCATAATGCATCGCGAACGGCCTTCATTATCTTTAAGCCAAGCGTTACACCGTTTTGGAATTTAGTATGTCCAACTATTTTATCCATAGCTGGAGGGAGCGTGCGTTGATTCGTTCTATCCTCAAAAGTATTAATCAATGTGATTCAATTGTATTATAAGGATAGGCGCCCGTAATGCATAGCTGGATTTCTTTACGTTAAACGCCAACTTCTTGCTTAAGGCTATTCACGTGAGGGGAGGGACATATCTACAGTCATTTATACTATGTGCATTGGCAACATTAAGACGCTAACCAACTGTACATTCAAAGCTGATTATAATATAAGAGATTGCGGATTGCGCTTTGGCTGACGTCAAGCTTCAAAATGTCAAAAGTAGAAACTGCTAACTGACATCAGTGAATCTGAGAATGAAAACGATTAACTCTGGTTCTTGTTTTCTCGCTTTCTTTGTTTTTTTATGTGTTATTGTGTACCCCATGTTTAAAAGCTTCTCACATTATGTATGTTTGTATTGCACGAAAAGACAGCAGTTGCTGAAGCCCAACACATAGGTTAAAGCCGTATCTAGCGTCCAGGATACGATACTATTTTTTTTTGGAATGCATAAATAAAATATGTGCATTTAGTATAGATTGGTTGTTTTTGTTTTCCGGCATACCAACCCTTTTTCGGGTTATTTAATGTCAAATCCAGTTATTTTGAAGAAATTTTTATTAATAGAATATATTTTTTCCAAGTCGGCTTCTATTTAACCCATAGTTGGGACCCTAACAGGTACTATCACTCTGTGATAGAGTGGACATGAGAGCAATGGCAATTAAAGGATGGCTCAACACTCTTCAAAGCCCGCGAGCTGGGGTCTCACCATTGAATATAGTTTAAGATCATATCCAGGACCTCATTTAGTATAAGAATTTTCTTCGTTTTTTTTTTTACAAAGTGCTCAATTTTCAGTAATGATGATCCCGACAAGCCCACATAATTACTATCTGGAGAGAATTTATGATGCCAACCATACACTAGTTGATTGCCCCTCTATTAAGTAACTACAATGCATCTGGGGCAAGTTAATCGATAAAAATAAGATTCCGTTCAGAGACGCCCGACACCGCAAAAACACAAGACTACACGCTTCATAATATGATAGAATCAAGCAGTAGTGCTTACAGACATTGAACCCGGGACGCAGAGTGCACAATCATTGCTTATAACCACCACATTTCAATACAACTTACCTCCTACCAAAGTGCAACTAAAAAACTTCTCGTGAGAATCAATTTAGTTCGATACAGGTATTGGAGATGCTGATATGTAAATTATCATAATTCTCTGAGACATAATGTCTCTATTTCCGATTATACTATAGAAAAACTAGCCCCCGGCAAATGCTATTTAAATGCGCTTCATTAGAATACAATTCTAAATTAATGAATCTCGTTGGATAATATATGAAGCTGGCCAAATTCTAGTTAATTACGCGAATTCTATCAGGTGTGTGTGCTGCCAACTGCAATCTTTATGGTCACTTAACATATTTTATAAATATAAACACAACTATTATAATAATATGAGTATGTATTGATATATTGCTTTTTGATGCTATATTAGATTGTTTGGAATATTATTTTCCTCGATAAACCTGCTTTTCTTATTTAATATGACAACACAACTATATATTCATCGGTCTGTTACAATAAGCTTCAGATAACATTGTTGGTGCAATTATCTATGTGTATAATAGGTCCATCCTGCACCCACTTTTATAACCAACAATAAAGAACAATATAAATACACCAATCCTCGAAGAAAAAGAAAAAAACAAAACGATAACAAAAACAATCGCCCTTGACGACGATTGAATGCACCGATAGAAAGCGCTTGAAAAATATATGACTGAACAACAACTTTTGGGCGCCGGTATATAAAACATGCCAGCTGAAATAATAAAGACTGCTCAGCGAATTGAAAAGATACCCGGAAAAATTAGAAATATGAAAAAAATCTGTCGTTTTCAATAAGACGTGCTTGAATTATGACGTGCTCCCAAAATATACAAATATGATAGGTCTTGTATCGATCGGTCTTATGTTGCCGATGATTTATCTCATGAAGCAGCCGTTTATAATTTACTGGAACATTTATAGACAACTTGGTACCTGCTGCGTCATATGCTCTATGGAGAGTTGAATCAGTTTTCACCGAGAGGAAATGTTTATTGAAAGTATTCAGAAGTAGTTCCAAGTCGCGTGTATATTAGAGTTAGTAGGGCATACTATTTTAGTTTTTTTTTTGTTTTATTTTGCAGATATATAACAAGGTCGTATTTGTTTCCAACGGTTTCGTTACATTTTAACACTCAGAGGCAACATGTTGAGCTTGAGACAGTCGTTAGAAAACAAACAAAAGGAAGAAATTCTTTTTTCTTCATTTTTTAACAAAAGGCGTTTATGACTGGTACTTTCTAACCAACACCTGCATATTGTTTATTAGAGTAATCTAGCAGAGATATGTGCTTAAAAAAACCGTCGTATCGAAAACACGCTTTAAAATTTTTACTCGCCACCAGTGGGCAACATGCTCGTCTAACGTCAATACTCCTTGGCAGTCCTCTGTTGCTGCTTTCTGACAAAGGGTAAAATAGACCAGAAATAGAAATCTTATAAAACCATATAAATATAATAGAAAATATATGGTTCCCCCTATCTTTAAGCACTTAGAAGATATTCATAACATATTATTAAATATACAATTTTTAAATAACTGTTTTGTTTTGCACATATTAAATTTACTATAAAATAACAGTTGAATCAAAACTTAATTGAAGTCACAAATATAATAAGTTAAAACCGTGAGGAAATAATTGATGAATAATACGTTTCTATTGATATGGTAAGCATTAATTAAATAAATATAAATATTTATATACAAATATATGTGTATACATATGTGAGTATAGATATTAAATTATTAACAACTTTAACCTAATAGAGAGTATAAATAGAATAAATACGATTCAGAAAAAGTAGGAAATTAGTTTCGTATTTTCAACCTATGTAACATATTTTTGATACAACCCTTGTTAACAGATTACAGAAAAAATATTTGATACATAAAGTAATAGTATTATATACATAATTCATTTGTGGAATTTGAGCAGATTCATTTTTATTCAAACGTTTAGTAAAACTGGTCTGCACATTTGTATCTTTTACAACGTTATTTCGCAATGTTTTCTATACGTGTGACCATAATACAAGTAGTTGATGATCTGTATGTTTTGGTCTCGATTCTAGCTGATTGTATCCAAGCAATTAAACAAGGCCTTTTGAAACAATTACTATATATTGGATTAAATATGATATTCAGTATAGAGAATTGGCTCTGTGATAATACATACGATAGCCGTATAAATTTAAACAATATTATATTATTATATTATACGATCCAGCACCGCCGGGCGGCTTGTTAGCACCCCCCCCCCCATACACACAAACATACACACACACACACACACACACACACACACACACACACACACACACACACACACACACACACACACACACATATATATATATATATATATTGCCGTTTTATATGTTTTAGTTAAACATGTTTCTGTTACCGGATCGTATCAACGCACACAGAAACTTCGTCAGACTTGAACAGAAGTGGTTATTATGATTTGGAAAGACAATATTAGAAGAAGACGATGAAAAAAAAGGAGGGAGGGTCTCCATTTTGATCTGACAGCATTTAAATTATATATATGTATATATATATCTATATATATGTGTGTGTGTGTGTGTGTTCATATCTATCTATCTATCTATCTATCTATCTATATATATATATATATATATATATATATATATATATATATATAGAGAGAGAGAGAGAGAGAGAGAGTCCTGGGAAATTTCAATTACATAAATAATTGAGTGTGTCTGTGGGTAGTAGAAACCAATGCGAATTAGAAAGTGTGTATTATATAGAAAGAGATAGATAGATTGATAGATAGATAGATAGATAGATAGATAGATAAAGAGAGTGAGTGAGTGAGTGAGTGAGTGAGAGAGATAGAGAGGAGGGAGAGAGAAGACTCATTTTGTATGCCATTGTCTTCAAAGCAGGTACTTGCCAATTAACCCGTTCTACTAAACGGGCTCACATCACATAGATAAACTTCTCTTCATTTTCGAACTTAGTCAAGCGAGATATTATCTGATCAAGCGAGGAACACGGAGATTTGGAAAGAAAAACAATCTTATTCAGTATATTCTGTCGTTGTTTTCCCATATTTATGAGGAATGAAGCGTAAATTTCAACAGCATAAATTAGGAGTGATGTTTTCGTTAAACTGATATTCTTTTTTTATTTTATCTTATGTTTTTGTCGGAAGGTTTCTCTTATAATTAAGCGAAGTACATTTTCCGATATTTTTCTATTGATATATATATATATATATATATATATATTCACCTATCTATCTATCTATCTATCTATCTATCTAAATCAGTTTGCTATATATCTATCCTTCTATTTTTTAATCTTTTTTTATATTAATGCATATTAATTTTCAATCTCTATCTGTCTATTCGCCCACATAATTGTCTATCTACTCATCTATGTGTCTTTTCGTCTATATGTCTCCCCATTTTCTTATCTATCAATATATCTATCTATCTATCTATCTATCTATCCATCTATCTATCTATCTATCTATAAACCCCATCAATTATTTGTTTTTCAATCTACCTCACTTTAAATTGACATGTTTACCTACACATACATTGATCCATCATCCTATGTGTTTATCTAGCTATTCTTCCAAATATGTGTCTACCAATCTATTTAGATATATTTTATATCTCTGTCTAAACCTATCTATTTATCTATCTATTTTTATACTTATCAATCCACGCAGCTACTTATCCAATCATTGATCTGCCTGTCCATCTGTTTGTCTATTCAACTATTAATCTATATATCCGACGTATTGTTGCGATGTGGATCGAACACGTGACTACGGTTCACGTATATTTAAGAAGAGTGAAACTGATTACATTCAGCTAAAGCTACTAGTTGGAAGACGAACATTTAGCTGTAAACTTACTAAACAACTTATCTATCGTTGCTATCGGACACGGACTTCTATTATTGTACGTACCGGAATAAATATATTCTATATTGATGTTTGTCTATTTTTTCCTATTCGACGATACAACAGATCTTGACGAAATATATATAATTCCTAATCAGATAATCGAGCCGCATCACATAGCATGCGTTGTCTCTTTATTTAGTTCTTTCCACGGATGGACTGATAATTGTGAACGAAAAACATATTTAGATTGTACATTTGTCTTAACTAACTGAGATAAAAAGCACCTCTTCTCATGTCCGCAATATCGTAAAACACTTAAACACTTCCAAGGAATATGAGCCTGATCTCATCCCGGCTATAATAATTAAGAAATGCTCAGTTGAACTAACCCCCATACTTTCCAAGCTCTACAATAAATGCTTGCTAAATATTGCTTCCCTAATAGCTTGATGAGGGCCTCTGTGGAAACAATGTACAAGAATTCTGGTGACTGGCTTTCTAAATTATCGACCTCCTTCCTTGTTCTCTAAAATCTTTGAGAGCTTAATTAATCAAGCTTTAGTTCGCCATCAGGCAAAAGCAAATCTTTCTGACAAACTATGCATTTAGGCAATGTCGTTCTGTTGCAAATATTTTAACATTTATCTCTGAACACATATACTGTGTATAGGATAAGAAAGACTAAGCCCTATGATTATCCAAGGCCTTTGACAATAGAGCAACCCAGGGACCTATTGATGGCCGTATATATATATATATATATATATATATATATATATATATATATATATATATAAGTGAAAATGTCTGTGTGTGGTTGTGTGTGTCTGCCTTTGTGTGTACATTTCCCTACACTATAACTCTGTCCATTTTCGGTCTACAGACTCGAAATTTGACATAAGTTGTGCTGACAGAAAAGAACTCTCTAAGTCTTAACTTCCGTTTCTACTCTCCGGAAGTGGGTTACTTCCCTTGAGTTTTTCCTTCTTTTTCTCTTCCTTTCCTTGAAGTAACAGGTCTCGTTCCCCGGGTATGTTCTAAGTAAAATAAATCTTATTTAAAGTTCACTCCGCATCGAAGTTTTTCATTACAATTAATTTTACTAAGAACAATTAAAACACAAACAATGGAGAAGTTCCTGAGACCTCAACGGCTGGAATTGGATCCCACAAGAATGGACGCTGCCGACACGTGGATACACTGGAAGCGGTCGTTCACGATATTCCTAGAAGCGGTTAACGATTCACTCCTTACGGACGAGTCGAAATTAAACCTGTTAATCAACTTGGTGTCTCCGACAAGATATAAATATATCTTGGACATCAACGACTATCGGACAGCCATGAACGCCCTCGAGGAGGTTTTTGTTCAACCCAAAAACGTCATCTTCTGTCGGCATTTATTGGCTACTCGTCGACAACGAACAAATGAAAGTGTGGGCCAGTATCTACAGTCATTGAAAGAAGTTGACAGTGACGGTGAATTCCAGGCCGTGACTGCGATACAGGCGAGTGGCGAATACATAAGGGGCGCGTTCATAAACGGGATTTCATCATCCCACATAAGACAAAGACTTTTGTAAAACAAGAGACTCGACTTACACACGGGGTATGACCAAACACTCACGTTGGAGTCCGCTCAATAACAGCTATCTATTTACGCCCAGTCAGACTCTTTTACTGCGTCCATATCTGCTGCTAAAAACGAAGAGGACAAGAACAACCAGACTGAGCATGAGGAGCAACCTACAGCAGCGGCACCCCCGGAGCAGAAATGCTTCTTCTGTAGAAAACCAAAGCATAACAGGGCGAGTTGTGCCGCTAGAGACTCGATATGCAAAAACTGCAAGAAGAAGGGGCATTTTGCACGTGTCTGTAGATCTCCAACGGCAGCTGCTATGAATTACGATGAGTCTCTTCTTCACTTATCGTCCAGGGAAACCGAATGCCGCTGCAGACGCTTTGTCTCGAATTTGTTCTTTTACCACCTCTGCTGACAAATTACACTCTTTGCACACAGATTTATGCCATCAGGGGTAACCAGGATGGTACACTTCGTCAGAACCAAAAATCTCCCCTACTCTGTGGAAGATGTGAGAGAAGTTATAAAAGCATGTCGGGTCTGCTCCGAAATAAACCCCAGGTTTCTCAAGACGTCTCCTCAGACTCTCGTAAAGGCGACTCAGCCTTTTGAGAGACTAAGTGTGGATTTCAAAGGACCGTTACCTTCAAACTCCCGCAACAGATACATACTGACTCTCATTGATGAATACTCGCGTTTTCCTTTCGCTTTCCCCTGTGCCGATGTTTCAGCTGCTACTGTCCGGAAACACTCACCTAACTTATTCTCCATATTTGGAAACCCTGCTTTTATACATTCTGATCGCGGAACTGCTTTCATGTCGGAGGAACTAAAGGAGTTCTTGCTTTCTCGAGGCATTGCTACTAGCCGAACAACTGATTTCAACCCTCAAGGTAACGGACAAGTGGAAAGGTATAACGGTATCATCTGGCTGACGGTAAGTCTGGCTCTGCGGACAAGAAACCTTCACGTTACAAATTGGGAAAGAGTACTAGATGTAGCTCTCCACAGCATTCGCTCACTGCTTTCCACCTCCACTAATTGTACTGCACATGAACGCCTCTTCAATGTCGAAAGGAAATCGGCCACTGGAGATTCTATGCCCATCTGGCTTACAAACGCTAAGTCTGTCCTTTTAAAGCGGCATGTGCGTGGAAGCAAATATGAGCCCCTGGTTGAGACCGTAGATCTACTTGAAGTCAATCCAAACTATGCTCATGTTCGTTTCGATAATGGACGAGAGATGACGGTATCCATATGCCACTTATCGCCATTGGGCGAGAGGCTGAGCAGCTTGGAGGCAGAATCAGATCCGGAGATGGAGAGCCAACAGCTGCAGAATGCACCTCTGGAATCTAACCTTTCATATCCTCAGCCTAGCGGGATCGAAAACTCCATCCTAGATGATTCAGTTCCTACTCCCTCCCTCTCCGATGATCGACAAAAAAGGATCAGAGGAAGACAAGGTGCTGGGTCTTCGACGCTCTACCAGAGTCCGCCGCAGCCCTCCATATTTAGCTGAAAACTATCAGCTTTAAACTTCTGTTTCTTTTTTCTTTTTTCAGCCTGAACAGACACCCACCTTTGCTGAGATTCCTTGAAGCCTTGTGCCCCCTGAAAGTCATGCGGCCCCGAATTTCACTGAGCGGCGGAGAATGTGCTGACAGAAAAGAACTCTCTAACTCTTAACTTCCGTTTCTACTCTCCGGAAGTAAGTTATTTCCCTTGAGTTTTTCCTTCTTTTTCTCTTCCTTTCCTTGAAGTAACAGGTCTCGTTCCCCGGGTCTGTTCTTAGTAAAATAAAGCTTATTTAAAGTTCACTCCGTATCGAAGTTTTTCATTACAATAGTATTGAGATTGTGGAAAATCTTTTTCATCGGTTTTCGGCCAGAAATCTGCTTGTCAAAGGGTCAGAGGTCGATGATTTGGCCTTTGTAAACCCTACCAAACACCTCCACCAATCTTGGATGTAAACACTTGAAATTTTAGGTGTAGGTTCTAAAACATAACTCAAAGGTTTTAACTTGGGTTGAGCACAAAACAATGAATATTAAGGAGCCAAAATTTGGACAAATTAAAAAAAAATATATATTCTCAGCTAATTTTTGGTCCAAACATTTGAAATTTTATTAAAAGTGTATTCGGACATAGGGCAAGCATTTTAATCGGTTTTGGGGCGAAATTATCTGTGAAAAATGGTTATTCAAACATGCAGCTAGGTATTAATCAGTTTTGGGGCAATAATTTAGCTGCTAAGAGGTCAACGTTGAAAGAATTGACGTGTGCAGACTCTACTAACCAACTCCGTTATTTTGGGTCTAAACATTTAAAATTTTAGACGTAGGTACCTGCATCTGATTCAAACATTTAAATATATATATATATATATATATATATATATATAATATATATATATATATATATACACATATCACATATATATACATATACACATATATATACATATATATATATACAAACATATATATATACACACATATATATACATACATATATATATACACACACTCATATATATATATATATATATATATATATATATAAGATCTTACCTGATAACAAAAAAGTGAAGCAGAGGGAATATGGTGAAGAAAAAGGTCATTACACGTGAATGGATAGTCTGTTGAAAGATGAATAATCCAATTACGGTAACATCCAAAAATATAACTTCAAGAAAGTTAATTGAATTTCTATGTGGACAAGTAAAATTTCAATTACGGGATTTTCTTGGATTTTACTTGTGCAACTGGAAATTCAATTAACTTTTCTTGAAGTTATATTTTTGGATTTTACCGTCACTGGATTATTTATTTTACTATCCATTCACGTGTAATCACCGTTTTCCTCACCTCTGCTTCACTTTTTTGTTATCAAGTAAGATCTTTGACTTACTTGTTGTTTTATCAAATACTTTTGTATACTAAATCCGATCACGCATTTTGCCAATTCCTACCCTCTGATGAGAAGGAAAGTATTTCTTCGAAACTCCGCGGATTAAGGACTATCCACTTATCAAGTGTTTCCTTTTCAGATACAATATGTTTTTAACTCTTTTTCAAAGTATTTTGCTAATCCTACCCACTGATTAGAAGGAAAGTATTCCTTCGAAACTCCGCGGATTTAGGACTATCCACTGATCAAGTGTTTCCTTTTCAGATAAAATATGTTTTTGACTCTTTTTCAAAGTATTTTTTAACATGTTTAATTAGCTGTTTGCTCGTATTATAATCTCTATCTCCTATTTGATTTTATCGAGCTTTTACTTCTGGCTGAGATAACTTTATAAATATTAATTCTTTAATATTTATAATATACTTTAGTTTTACCATCTTGGATCATTTTGATAAATTTAATTGTAATGTTTATCATATATATATATATATATATATATATATATATATATATATATATTACAAGAAAATATATTTCTGCAGAAATATATAGCTTGAAAATTTCTAATTTAAAGCATTTCCTTTTGAATTCTTAATTTTGGTTATTGAAATGTATCGCTAAATTTGAGATTGCACCAGGAATTTCCCATAAGTGGGAGCAATCCCCCCCCCCGCAATGAAAGGAACACTTGTTCACATAATTCCAAAACTCTCAAGTTACTTCTGGCATGTTTAATATCATATTGTTTTATATGGTTTTACATTGTTTTTCTCAAGTGAGAAATTGAAATGGGTCAATGGGATCAGATGATAGGCTCTCCGTTTTGTGTATTCTGCTTTTCTAAAATCATGCTTTTTGCTGTTCACTCTTATCTAAGAAGGGCAACAGAATTGATATAAAAATTATATATTTCCACGGGATTTTAGTTTTCTTTTTACAATATTTTACTTTGGTTTCGAAAACTCCAAATTTGTCTTTAGACGAACACCCATTTTCATAAACTTTCATACTATCATAAATCAGAATCAATTTTGAAGGCTAGTTTTAAAACCCAGTAAATGACGGGTGATTGTGCATATATATATATATATATATATATATATATATATATATATATATATATATATATATACTAGCAGACATATATTTACTAAGTCCTGATTTCAAATCTCGCCAGATTCAGCCACGCTGATGAGTCGTAGACGACGAAACACGGACGATTATATTTTAAAAACAATATATCTGCCGCTGGCAATTTAGAGGGAGCAAATTAGTCGAAGGGAACATTATTCCCTGCTTTCTTTTCCTAAATTCAAAATGTATCGCAAAAACAAAAACAAATAAAATAACATAGCGATATATCACAGCAATCGTGCGAGGTGGTCCAGTGGTAAGAGTTCAGGCTTCTTAAAACGATGTCCGGATTTCGAATCTCGCTAGATTCAGCAATTCTGATGAGTCGTAGACGACGAAACACCTGTCAGTGGATAATTATATTTAAAAAAAAAAACTTTATATATACATATATATATATATATATATATATATATATATATATATAACTACTTAATTTACTCACATAAAATTAATATACGAAAGTATAGATTTATTCGTAAACTTTAAGTATTTACTTCAAAAGTGCTCAATACGTAGGTAGAGCTAATTAGTAATTTATAAAATATATTATTCTCTATATTGCTATGTAATTACATTGAGCTATATATATATATATATATATATATATATATATATATATATATATATTCTTAATTAACAATCGAAGGAAAATACTAATCTTATTGTTTTACGAAATTTCCAATAAACCATAGCCTTTATATAAGTTATGCCTTCAATAAACTCCGATTAATGGAATTGCTACACTTCAAGGTATGGGGGAATCAAACTACTTTAGTTTTTTACAACGTAATATTACTCATTATAAATAATCAAGTGTCAAAATGATAATGATTGGTGAGAAGTTAGTCAAAATAAGGGGTAAATAAACTTTGAGCGCGCCGAGCATCATTCAAAACTTACAAAATGGACAATTTTATTAAACAAATCGGTTATTTAGATTCGAGCTACAAACGACCTTATCTATTCTGTTTATTAAATATCGAAGAATAAAAGGTATATGTTCATGGTGATTGTGTTTCCACTCGCAAGATACAGATTATCTGTTTACAATTGGCAGAGTCATACACTTTCGTTTGGCGTTAATAATTTTAAGAAAATCATTTAATTATGAATTGGAAAATTAAAACTGTCATGAGGGTGCACCTCCCATATAATCATAACTATACTTAATTCTAAGCAAATACTATTGTCCTCTTCTTAGAATAAAACCAATTTTACATATCGCGGCTTGGATATAAAGTTCTGTTTTGTGCCCCTGTCAATGGTACAATGTAACTAGTATATTAGTAAACAAGTTTATGAAGTTTCCGTTACTAAGACTTGATGAGCCATTCCTATATAACTTTACTAAGACTTGATGAGCCATTCCTATATAATTTTACTAAGACTTGATGAGCCATTCCTATATAACTTTACTAAGACTTGATGAGCCATTCCTATATAACTTTACTAAGACTTGATGAGCCATTCCTGAAATGTGAAATGAACACAAATTGATGTCAAAAGCGTAGAGACAATTATATTCCGGATATTAAATATAATTGTTCAAAATAAATATAAATCCGGAAAAGCTTTGTGATACAAAGATTGTTAAGTAAGGATCAGCCGAGCGTAGTTCAATTTTAGGGGTAAGACGAAAAGCTATGATGTAAAAATTAAACACTTTTAGTATATCTTATACAGCGATTCTGATATTTGATTACTTCGGATTTATCACACGTGACTATAAATCTAATGGTCTTAGTTTCTGGGATCATAGCCAATATTATAAAAAAAAATATTGTGACAGGGAGAATAACACATACTCTACACGTTATATAATGATCTCATTACTGAGGCGCGATTCATCATTTGATCAACGATATCCGTTTCAAAAAGGGGGGAATATATGCCAGTACTACATTTGAAATTGTCAAGGAATCGAGTTATATTATTAATGATATTAGGCTTGATATCTCTTTAATATGTGAATTTTGGAATATTGAAAAATATTTTGTAATTCTTTTCTTAAGAACTAAATAATGAGTTATCCCAATGTATTCATCTGCCAAAAATAGCGCTTTATGAAACATATTACCATAATAATATACATATGTTTGCTTCGGACAAGAAAACTCCACGTGAGTATATATAATTAGGTGGATTCCATTCAAGGAAATAAATCAATATCATATTACCTCGCAGTGGGTAACTATGGAATTAATCTATTTATTCGAAAAGGTCAGAAGTTCGACGTTTAACTCCTAAGCTCTCCTATATCAATGCTTCTAACCATAGATTTAACCTCTAGATTTTAATTAAATTCATACGTAGTTCTAACAACAAAAAAGAAGAATTATTTTTATATAGGGGTGCTACATTTTAACAAGAAATATTTTCTGGAAATTCAAAAGCGAATATTTATTTTATTTTATAAAACTGCAAAGTTTGACATTTGAAGTAATCTAACGAGTTTTGTATGATTTATTAATTTGTTTGATAAAATAAGCTATTAAGAACAAATGATGAATATTCTATGAACAAGTTAAGTTTACATAAGAAAATATTACAAGTAAAATGTTTTATTTCAAACTAGTGTGAGTAAAGTAAGTAAAAATATTTAAAAAATTAAGCATACCAGTATATGAAGATATGACGAACAAATATTCTTTATTATGATTAACCGTGGTTATCGTATAAACATGCTATATTACGATTAAGCAGAAAATACAAGCAAAAAACTATGTTACATGTGAATATATAACAAAAATATCATTCTAATTCAAACTTAAGCGTGCACGGTCAATGGAAAATCACTTTCAACCGAAACATCTACGAAATTATTACTTCAAAGTTTAGCATATCAGATCGATCGAAGATGAATATAAAAAAGAAATGTGTCAGATAAACAAAAAAACTTTTTTCTTACGTAAGCGTGACTGACCAGTAAAAATTATATTTACACTTAATCATACTGATCAACGAAAATTTTACTTAACTTAACTCATTTTTGTAACTTAAATCTGGCTGATAAATAAATATTCAATTTCAAAATTACACCGAGAGACGAGTAAAAATGCTATTTAACACTTAAGGGTGAATGTCGAAGCTAAGTCTTACAGGAAAGTTAAGAATACCTGACCAACAAAATACTATTTAAAAATCATGAGTCATTAACCAAGTATAATGCACTTCAAACTCCGCAAAACAAACAGAAATGTTCAATTAAAAATAATATTTCTTACTCAAGTGTTAAGGAAAGTTATGGACAAAGCTGCCCATATAAAGGACAAGACGGACCTAAAGTAAAAATAATAAAAAATACCGGATAGAAGAAATCGTACCGGAACTCTACGTCATTAAGTAAAATTACTTATACTAACAACTCAATGTTTTTCAAGTCAAATATATATATATATATATATATATATATATATATATATATATATATATATGTATGTGTGTTTGTTTACTGTTTTTTGGGAAAGAATTCAAACATAATGCAATCTCCACGCTCTCATTAAACGCCAACATCTTCGATCACGCAGCTCCATATCACAATGAAGCGCTCCATAAAGCGGATTCACAGAAAGCATCAAATACCAGCCAACGCAACATCAGATAACAAAAAACAAGCGCAACAGGAGGCGGAACATCATTTGATTTGCACTTCCCTTTTCCTCAACACAAAAGCACGAGTGCGACATTTATTCCTGAAACTGCTAGACAGAAATTTCCCTCCACAACATAAGTTGCACAAATTATTCAACAGACACACAGTTAAGGCCAGCTATTCTACAACCCCATGAATAAAAATCGCAATGAAACGCAATGAAAATAAAAATGCGGACCGCTCTTGCAGATCCGAGAAAGATTGATCATTAGAGGGAAGACGCAGGGTGAAATCCCTCGTATATGAAGCGACACTTCCGCATCAGGCTAGTGATACACAAGAAACTCACATAGGTATGATACAAGGGGCGTTTAAGCAAAGATTTTACAAGCATAACACTTCCTTTAGGGCAAAAACCAGGATAAAGATAGCATTATCTCCCTGAGTATACTAGTTAAAAGACAACGGAACACCATTCAGCATTAAATCCAAGATCATAGCGAGAAGGCCGGCATACTTACCAGCCTCAAAACGGTGTCCGTTTGTGATACGGAGATATACCGCATTATAAAGACTAATGATGACCCTGTTTATACGTCCGCAGTGAAAAACTTAAGGCCTGTATACATAGGAGACAAGCGCTCCTAACAAACTGGGAGAACCGAACAACAAACGAATACCCTACCTTAAGGAATTTCTTCAAGAGTATTCTAAATTCAGTCAATTTAACGTATAAAATAATTTAGTTAAAATAGATATTTAGGCAATTTTAAGTATAAAATATTAGAAATTTTATGGCTATATTAAAGAATACCATAAACCCATATATATATATATATATATATATATATATATATATATATATATATATATATATATATATATATATGTGTGTGTGTGTGTGTGTTGTTTTGAAAAAATAAAAGCCGAATGAAATTATGAAATAATCAACGTTTTGTCCCTATTTCAGAGGATATCTTCAGGATATGAAATAGGGACGAAACGTTGATTATTTCATAATTTTATTCGGTTTTTATTTTTTCAAACAACATAACGTCAGTCATCGCTGATTTTCTTTTCTTATATATATATATATATATATATATATATATATATATATATATATATATATATAAAGACCTAGACATTACAAGTTAGGAAATGATATTTATTAAAATAGCTTCTTTAATATAATAGAAAAGCAAAGAATTACGAGTTATCCGCTTTTAACTAAAATAAAAGAAAGTCAAAGAGTTAAAGAATTAATCAAATATATTAATTATCTTTCTCGGACCAACAAAAGCTCACCGATTAGACCGGAAGCCATGCCAATTGGGAACAGAATAGGACAACATACATTTACTAAAAATACATAAAATAAAAAAATTAAAAAATAGAAAATTGATATTAAAACAAAATATAAAGAAATAGGGAGAGCTATAATTAAATAAAAATGAGCATCATTATGGACAATATATGTGGTCCTACATTTTCCTCGAACAGAAAACAACATGGCTGACGAGAGCCTTAAATTATTTACGATTTACCATTAACTGTCCCCCTTATGTTAGGCTTAAAACCGACGGTACCAATGTTTTTCTGATCTTCTGTACAATTTGAATGAATATATATATATATATATATATATATATATATATATATATGTATATATATATAATGCGAAACGATAATCGCTTCAGAGAAGACGGTATGATTCCATTTCTGTTTGATGAAAACTGGTTTTCTCTTTTTGTTGCAGATCATATAGTAGTTGGCCAGTTTTATACAAATCACAAAAGACATAAGACTCTTCTATTATGTCTCAAATAATACAATGTTCAACTAGAGAGATATGGGATGGGTAGCTCTACAACTCATGCTCTCTACCGATTCAAGCGATGAAAACAAAACCATTGCCTGCACCCTAAACCTGCATCGCTAGGTTGCCACGAAAAACAGAGATGTGCTAAGGGCGATGAAAAAAATTCCAATTACGATTATTATCTTTGGTGTGGTTTAAAGTGACGGCCACATCTTATCACGTCACATTTTCGATGTCGGCTTGAAAACTAAAACCAAAGTGTACCTGGATATTTGTAAGAGCCGCTTATTGCTTAAAGTAACGCAAAACTCTTTGTAAATAATCAAACAAAGCAACCAACGTGAAAGTGCCTGTGAAATGTTTGAATATGCATTTAAGGATGTCGTTTACGGGCACCGATCAAGGGGGTCAAACGGTAGATGTGCAAACTATCAACTTAATCGCTGTGGGTCTGAACTTTGATAAGGGATGCGTGCTAGTCCAATCGCACTGTAGAACTGACGCAGTGAAACGCTGTCTGTGGATTACTAGTATATCTATATCTATATCTATATCTATATATATATATATATATATATATATATATATATATATATATATATATATATAAATGTAAAGTTGGTTCGTTCTAAAAGAATAAAACCATATTTCTACGTTACCAATTTATTTGTAATTTTCAGACAACCCATTTTTAGAGTCAAGGTATGTTTTTATGTTATTAAAATAAATTTACCTAATTAAAATTAAAATATTAAATAAAATAAATATATTTTTTTAACCGTTTCTGCGAATCTGTTCTGTTGATAAAACTGAACTTCCGGTTCGATTCATTTCACAGCCACGAATTGATGAAAGGTTTCATTTTCTGTTAACTCGATAAGTAAAAAAAAACAAAAAAAACATATTTCATTTGTTTATCTTCCAAATTTTTTAATTTACACATCTTTTCTTTATTATATAAGGCCAAAAAAAAGTTTGTTGCTTGCTTTTGAGTTTTTTTTTGTTTTTCTATATAAGATTACTCATGCAGAGAGTGATCCGTGCTGAAATAATGTTATTATTTAAAAAGTCATTCTTAACATGGGGAGGTAAGGATGTTTTATACCTATTCTGTACTTTAACCTTACAATTGAATAAATTAAAAAAAAACATATCGTAAAACGTTATTTAAACGTGGAAATATGATTTAAAAAATAGCGCGGATCGCCTTCTGCATTAGCACCATTTTTATTAATTGCGGACTATTATTCTCATCTTTATTAGTTGTTGTTTCACGAATTTTCGGCCAACTATTCCTCTGGCCTTCATGAAAAGAAGTCCTTTTATAAATGTTCAGTAACTTTTTCCTTTTATTATTCTTAAAGAGTAAAACTTTTCTTATTCATGAAAGGAGTTAAGCCTACGTAAATAAATAAATGTTTGTACACGTGACAAATTATCAATAAATGGTTTAGTTACTTTTTTAAAAAAATGTTTGTAAAAGTGCGAAAGGCGACGTTGTTGTACAACCATTACTCCCATGCTTAATTTCTATACTTATAGGTTTTTGGAATTTTTTTTTCACTGGATTATTATTGATTGGACACTAATTAAACAGATTATTAAAAAAAAATGTAAAAAAGAAATCATTATTTCGACATTTGAAAGTGGTGCTCACTTTTTAGTTACAACGTTCTGATAAATCAGTCACCCATTTTGTAAGCAATAAAAACGCGGTATATCAAAACCATAGAAAGTAAAAATAATGAGTCTCTACCGCATTTGTAAGTCAGAAATATATTTGTTTCGCAAAGAAAAAAAATAGAGAGAACAGGACTTTTTTTATTGTTTTCATGAAAATAATTTTTCGAGATTTTTAATTATTTTTTTTTTTTACTTATTTAGTCAGTTTGTGGTTGTTTTTTTTAAATTGTTTTTGTGAAAGGTGAGTTTTTTTTTCAAAACTTTTGTTTTGTTTCTTTTTAATTTTTTTAAAGTATTATAAATTTCACTAACATGCTGGAGAAATGTTTAATAATTTGGTATTTTTTTAGATTAGCTCCACCTCCACAATTTTCCTTTCAATGACGACATTTATAGGTTTCCGAGTATGCTGAACACGCAAATTGCATTGAAATTTTGCGGACATAAATAGTTGTATTATGCATTGTATTCTTCGGCGGCCATCTTTTTACGTGCACACGCGCCATAAACAAATACACACACGTAAAAAAGATGGCCGCCAAAGATTACAATGCATAATACAACTTTTTATATCTTGATAACTACTTATTTCTGCAAAATTTCGATGCGATTTTCGTATTCAGCATGGTCGAAAACCATTTCAAGTCGTCATTTAAAAGAAAATTGAGGAGGTGGACCTAATCTAAAAATTTACCAATAATTTTTAATCCCGTAGCCTCCCGATATATTGCTTCGTCAACATGCGACCATTTTATATCTCACGAAGACACTTCCGTATTTAGAAAAAAATAAATAAATAAAAAGTGACCGATTTACCAGAACGTGGTAACTAAAAAGTGAGTACCCCTTTCAAATGTTGAAATTATTTTTTTTTTTCAATTTTTTTTTCATAATCTGGTTAGTGTTCAATTAATAATAATCCAGTGAAAAAATTTCCAAAAACCTATCAGTATAGAAACTCCACCACGTAAGTAAATAAATAAAAAATGTTACGTGCGCATGCGTTAGCCTTGACTATGGAGGTACTAAGGGAACGACCATTAAATAATTCTGCGGGTCGCCATGGAACTCAACGCCCAAGGAGTACCAAAATAGTTTTCATGATCTGAAGAAATTTTTTTTTCGAAAAGTGGGTGATCACTTTTCCATCTAAATTTAACTTAAAATGAGCACCCACTTTCTGGCCATCTGAGCCAGGGGCATTTATTTTCGTGTTTATTGGCTTAAAGGTTTTTTTGACAAGACAGTTTGGTACGCGAATGCATATTTAACAGTTTTCGTTTATGCTCACGCATAGCATAAACAAAGGCTACGTCTGTGAAATGGAAAATAGTCCCAGAATTCAGGGGTTAATACCATGCAAAAGAAATCAAACAAAAAGACTTTTTAGCCAAGAAACACACAGAAAGAAAAAAAAATAGCATCCATTTTTTTTCTATCGAATTCATTTGCTGTTTTTATTGAAAACTATTTTCCCCCGGATTTTTGATATAATTTTCCATTAAGAGCTGTGCGTCTCACGTTCGTAAATTACAAAAAAATTTTTGTAGATTTTGGTGTGCTAAAAACGAATCTGCAAACCGTTTCCGTCGCAAAAAAAATAGTTTTTATGATATGAAGAAATTACTTCTTTTTCGAAAAAGTGGCGATCACTTTTCCATGTAAA
>NC_136511.1:68620808-68743308 GCF_053919585.1 Euprymna scolopes
TCTGCAATGTTCAAAATTAATCATACCCCCTTATTTTTTCAGTATTAATCGAGTTTCTGACTGTTTGTTTCCTGTTTGATTCTTATTTTGAATGCTTTTATACAACCTTTGATTAATTTCATTTCGTTTTTTTTGCATTTTATCAGAAATTAAAATGATATCAACTGAAAACCAATAAAAGAATAAAAATTATTAGAATGGGGAAGAAAAAAGAGCTTAGTAATGATCTTAGGACTAAAATTGCGAATTCACATAAGGATGGTTTAGGTTAAAAGTCAATTTCCAAGAATTTTGAGGTCCCTACAGCAACAGTACAGAGCATCATCAAAAAATTCCAGAGCCACCACACAACAAACAACTTGATTGGTAGAGGAAGGAAAAGGAAACTGTCTGCTAGAGCCACCAGGAATATTGTAAGAAGTGTTAATGCAAATCCAACCACCACTACTAAGGACATTTTAGAAAATCTGGAGTCTTCTGGCATAAAAATATCAAGGCAAACATTGCAAAGGACTCTGCATGGAAATGGTCTGAAAGGAAGAAGACCAAGAAGGACTCCATTGCACACCGGAAAACACCTTGCAGCACGTCTAAAGTTTACTAGGAACCATGTGAATTCTCCAGAGTCCGTTTTCTCAAGTATTTTGTGGACTCACGAAACAAAAATTGAATTGTTTGGCCATATGGATGCTTCTTACGTTTGGAGGAAGAAAGGAGAAGCTTACAACCCAAAGAACACCATACCCACGGTGAAACATGGTGGTGGTAGCCTAATGTTTTGGGGCTCCTTTTCGGCTAGTGGTCCAGGTAGTTTGGTCAAGATAGATGGAACCATGAAGAAGGAGCAATATTTGGAGATACTCCAGAAAAAACATTAGACAGGATGCGGAGAAGCTCCATTTAGGACCAAACTGGGTCCTTCAACAGGATAATGATCCAAAACATACTGCCAAAATAGTCAAGAAATGGTTTGAGGATAATCAAATTAATGTTTTGGAATGGCCTAGCCAGAGTCCCGACCTGAACCCTATCGAAAACCTCTGGCACATATTGAAAACTGAGGTTAAAAAGCGGAAACCTAGAAATTTGAGGGATTTGGAGAACTACTGCATTGAAGAATAGTCAAAAATCAGTGTTGATGCTTGTAAAAACCTTGTTGATAAATATCCAAAACGGTTACAGGCAGTTATTAAGAATAAAGGACATGCTATTGACTATTAGTAAGAGAGGTATGAATAATTTTGAACTAGTGCCATTATTGTTTTTCTTTGTATAATGTTTCAAACTTGCATAATTTATTTATTTGTTGAGTTTAAATTAAATGCTTATGCTTGATTTATTGTTTGAAATCCCTTTAATATTGTCTACCTTCTGGTTTGAGCAATAATCTTATAGAAATCTCAAAGATCCGAGGGGTATGAATAATATCGGGCACAAGTGTATATATATATATATATGTGTGTGTGTAGGTATATATATATGTATTTATATATATATATATATATAATTCTAACATTACAAACATTAATCTTTAAATGCAAACATTCTATAAGTGTACAGTTTATATAACAAATCTCTCAAACATAAGCGCTTAAAAAAAGTTAGTTTAATCTTATATTAGTTTCGTTTTAAATAAAAGAAAGGGATTTTTACTGTTTAGAAATGGCTAGCTCCGACAGAGAAACATTACTCTAATATAAACAACCTAATACTTAAATTCTTTAATACTATTATACGACAACCAGTGCGTTCTTCAAAAGCTACACTAATGAGAAAGAGAAAACTTGAACCACTGGGCTGTTATAAAAGAATTAATAAATTATCAGATTATTAGTAAAATTATTCAATTTTTTTAAAACACAATTTTAAAAACGAATTTTCAATTGCAATCAGTGATTGGACAATTCCAATATCTTCTTGATTCCAAGACAATTATCGAATTCTTTTAAAATTCAGTTATTGTTTTTGTGTTTGTTTTCAAATTTTACATGTTTAATTATAGTGTTGTGTTTTTATTTTAGGATTACCGTTAAAGGCCATGTAATGTTTGCATATAATGTTTTACAAATGAAAAACACAAGACTTATATAGGAGTATATTACAGAAATACACTTTAATAACTTTATCTAATCTTTTTCTTATAATTGATTGAAATAGTTATTTGTTAAACTCATTGCGAGATTTCCATCTGCACTTTCTTACTTGTGACACTTTCACTAAGTATTAGGTTGGTGCAAAAATAATGTTATATATATATATATATATATATATATGTATATATATATATATATATATATATATATATATATATATAGTTGAACGTCAAAAATTATATTACCAACCTAAAATTTAATCGACTTATTGCGACCCGTCCCATCTTTACCTGTGTCCTTATCACTAAGCAATTTTTCCTGTGCTATTTTAAGCGAAAATGGGTTATTAGGATTTATAGATGTGTACTTTTACTGGTAGTTTATATCAATAAATATTTATCATTTTATTATTAGTGCCTGCAGTAAACAACAAAAAAGAAAAAAAAAACAACGTTTTTTTTTCTTAATCGGAATTAGGACTCATGTCACCATAGTTTACGATTCTTATATTCTAAAAATTTCCGATGTCTTTTTATTCCCGAATCTCATTCCGATTGATAGTTCGAACAGTAGTCAGATATTTTTTTACATAAATCTACCAGGAATGGCCAGAATGATTTATTAGGATTTCGTTTATAAATACTATAAGCGTAAAAAATAAAAATAAAAATAAAATAAACGCAAAACTTACCCGTATTTTGGTCACAACATTGAGCAAAAGTATTCAAATCGCACGCAACCTTTTTTCTGGCATCGGAAACAAACGAAACTATTTGTTATCGCCAATCATTACGTAAATAAATGTAATCCATATAGATGAATAGATAAATAGAATAGATAGATAGATATACAGAGAAATATCAGGAAGAGAAAAGGCTAACAAAGAAGCCAAACCAAAAATACAGGCCAAAAGTCAGAAATACAAATGAATTTACAAAGTCAACACCCACACACGCCTTCTTTGATTCGACAAGGTGCTTTTCTACTATTAAAACGATGAAAACTCAATCGAATCTGTTAACCATGATAGACACATAATTAAAACGAAAATCTATTAATAGAAAATCAGAATTATCGTACGCATTTTGTTTATCGCATTGTGTTAACTAACTTAAAAAACAACAACTAAATGGACAAAACATGCGAGTTTATTAACCGATGAGATTATTTAAGAACCTAAAAACAGAAACAGACAAAAATAAAATATAGCATAACGAAAGAAACAGTAAGTAATCCAAGCAAGAATATGTCCATTTGGTCTCAAGCCATCTTAGGGGATTTAAGGAGTTATATTACAGTCTTTTTCCTAGTGCTAGATTATTTGTTTGTAGCATAATAATATTTATTTCTACATAACATTTTTGCAGTAGCTAAAAGGAATGTATCAACTTGGCAAACAAGGTTTCTTCTTTCTGCTCATACGACGTTCAAACTGAATGGATTAAACAGACTTTCACTACTAAATCCTTTGCATGTCGTACGAGTAAATGATTTATCTTGTGCTGTCTCTTAATATACATCTAGTCTTTTCACTAGGCATGTCAAACATGCGGCCCGCAAGAAGCAGAATTGCAGCCCCACAGGCAATTTAAAGCAACTTGTAAAAATCAAGGAGAAAAACGAAAAGATCAAAATAAGAGTTGAGTTCGAAAAGTAGTTAAATTTTCTTATCTATCCTTGCTTTAGGAAAGTCTTTTTTGATACTGACCCCATATAGAACATCACAAACACAACTGTCACGACTTCTCATTACGTTCCTTATTTTCCCTTTCTTACGCAGGGTACCTTTATTAGCCCTACACCGACTTTCGGCGGTGTCATTCACTTCCTTTTCTCCTACACGCCAACATGCTGTCCCAGCGGTAGCTTCTATTTTTTCACTTCCACCTCGACGTTCTGCACCGACGCTCTAAGTCCTTTTTTTCTTTCTCTTTTTTGGTATTTGTTTCTCTGAGGGTCCTCTAAAGCTAAATTACCGGTGACAAGACAAAACTTTGTCCCTTCGAAAAATTTAATCCTATGCTGGTTGTGGGTTTTGTAAAATTAAGTTTTGTTGCATTCATAATTATAAATGTTTTCTGCTCACAAAGTTTAATTTATTTTTCATTTCATTAATAAATATTTTTAGGGATTAGTCAGAGAAATAAAAGCAACAACGGCAGTAAAGAAAGCAATTCTATCCACAATATTATTTTTTCTTTTAATTAAGATTCAAAATTCTAATTGTTTCTATATTCTTAATTCTTCCATTTGTTTTAGTTTTAATTGTTTCGTTATTTTTTATGTATTTTATTTAAAGTTGATAAAAAGTTATTTCGTTAAATTGGTTTTGCTAGATTTGTTTTATCTTTTTTCGACTCGCACTTGTAAAAATTGACAAAACGTAATTTTAAAAAAACCACAACCAGCAGAAAATTCAAATAGTCAAAGGGACAAGCTTTTTGCTTTATCACCGGTAAATTAGCTTCAGTGGGCCCTCAAAGAAACAAATACTTTTTTTTACAGAATGTATTGACTTTTAACTTCTTCACATCGTTATTTGGACTCACATTTTCATTTTTCTGTGACTTCTTAGCATTTCCTGCTTCTCTCTCTTACCCATTTGTCACACTGTCATTGTATTCCCCTTTTTTCTTTCCTTTTCAGTTTTTACCTTCTTCTATTTTCAATAAACCTGTCGATAAGTACATTGTCTTCATAAAGTGATGAATAAAAAAAAAACGGTTGTGCCCGTAACGTTCTAAGCCTTTGATAGATGGTTTCAATGTAAAGCATTACTTTCCCAACGCAAGGACAGATAAGATAATTTAACTATTCTACGAACACACCTCTTATTCTGTATTTATTTTATATACTTTTACGTTTCCTGCCGCGTAGGACCTATATCTGTATTGCCTTTTATTATTGTGTACTTTTTATTAAAATTGACTTTTATAACTAAAAATATGAATCGGGTAATACTGTGCAGGGGTAAGGTTCCTTTGTGATAACTGCTTTTATTGATATTTTATAAATAATTTCGTTGCGTTTGGTTTTATTTTATTTTTAATGTTCTAGATTGCTCATTGTTTCTGCGACTAAAAAAAAAGAAAGAAAGGTAAATGAAGAAAGACGAGTGTTTCAAGAAAAATGGGAGCTACAGTATCTTTGCACAGATGTGAATGGAAATATACATTATTTAATTTGCAAAAACCATATTTCCACGCCAGAGGCGTATAACCTTCAAAGACATTATGAAACGAATCATCTGCCTTATAATAAATATGAAGGCCCCAAGTGTGTTTCAATGGTCTACGAATTGACGGTTAACTTGACACAGCAACAGGCCTTTTTTACAAAATGTCTGAAAGTACATCTCGCTTTAGTTACTACGAGCTATGACATCAGTCGATTGATAGCGATGCATGCGAAATCCTACACCGAAAGAGATTTTATGAAACAATGCCTTATAAAAACGGCTGAAGTTTTTTGTCCGGAAAAAGCACGCTTGTTCAAAAATATTTCCCTCACCAGGAGCACTGTTGCTGAATGGATTGGTGAAATGTCAAGTGATTTGAAGCAACAGTTGTAAGATGAATAATTAAGATTTGAACAGTTTTCAATTGCAATTGATGAGACTGTCGATATCACTGGGATAACTTAGCTTGCGGTCTTCATCAGGGCCTGTGACAATAAATTATACATTTATGAAGAACTGATTGAAATAATCCCTATGCGTGACACTACAACAAGCCATGCCATCTGTGAGAATGTTTAACGGATTCTGCATGAATATGATTTAGATTTGAGCAAGCTTGTATGCTTGTCTACTGACGGTGCCGCGAATAAGGTTGGCAGGCATAATGGTGTTGCTGCCAAGTTACAAGCAAAACTAAAGAATTTACATCCGGATGTGTCATTTACATATTTCCACTGTGTTATTAATCAACAACATTTGTGTTCAAAGATTTTAAAATTGGATAATGTGCTTAGTTTAATCATAAAGACAGTGAACTATATCAGAGGTCGTTCTCTAAACCACCGTCAATTCAACCAGCTGTTAGAAGATATGGACAATCAGTTTACCAATGTTCCATTCTATACAGATGTACGCTGGTTCGCATGTCACAAAGTGTTGACAATATTTTATTTGTTAAGATAAGAAATAATCACTTATTGGAGACGAAAGGTTGAAACACTGACTAAATGAAAGATGAAAGTTGGCTCTAGGATCTTGCATTTTGCCGTGGACATTACAGCACAATAAAACGAGCTCAATTTTAAATTACAATGTAAAAACAAACTCATCACTCAGCTGTATGATGGCGTCAAATGGTTCATTACAAACTTGAGATTATGGAAGTCACAAGTCTCAAATGAAAATTTAATGCATTTTCCTACGTGCAAAAGCACAACAATAGTACTAATACTAAATCAGCTATAAGTGTTGCCAAGTATGGTATCACTTGGAATCATTGTCAAAGGAATTTCAAAAAAGATTTCGCGATTTCTCATATTTTGAGCAAGAGTTTGCATTATTCACAGCGCCGTTTACTTTTGATGTTACTAAGGCAGACGAATACCTACAAATGGAACTGTTAGAAATGCCGCCAGATTCTTTACTCAGAGCAAAATATTTTCATATGGGAATATCTGAGTTCTTTTCATACCTTCCAAAAAGGTTTATAACTTTCAGAAAGTTTTTCACACGTATTGTGGGAATGTTTGGTTCCACCTATTTGTGCGAACACTTATTTCCTTCATGAAATTAATAGTTTTCTCAGAGAACTAGTTTGACTGATAAACAGTCATATTCTCTTGTAAAGCTCGGAAATATACAGGAACTTCAGCCAGAAATATCAAAGCTTGTCAAGAACAAGAGGTGTCAAACCTCAGGAGAAAACACGAAACATTTTTGAGTACTTGATAATAAATGTTAATTTTTAATTATTAAAATTTATGTGCATTGCATTTGTTGCATTCAAATACATGTTGGCTATGTATGTTGCTTTTTATATTTTCGTTATATCGAAATAAAGAACAGATTTATATGTCATGGTTATTTCCTTTGTTATATTCTTTTGTTAAACTACAAGTACTTTTAACTTGAATTCTTGAATATAACCAAACTATTGCATGTTTCTAAATTACCGGTAAAAGAAACATATTCAGCAATGATTCCTATTGGACGACTTTAATTATTATTGTAAGGGTGAGCCCCTCATGCCAACACAAATTGATGTATGTGGCCCCGAGGAGCTTTGAGTTTGACATGCCTGCTTTAGACCACTGATTCTAAGGATTGAAATACCAAAAAAACTTCTCAGAGTAAGATTTTATAGCGCTAAGGTCTTTCAGTGTACCATTCATTGTTTCTTCCAATTTTTGAATTGGCAGCCTAGCACGATGTTGATCCATATTTCCAGTCGAGTTACTTTAGGTGTCTATATAAGGGATTACCATCTTTATTATTCGTGATTGCAATCAAATATGCTCACATCTTTTTCGTCACACCTTAGGAAAAATGTCTATCAGCAAATTTCGTGTTACTTAATGCCTCGTCCAATAATAATGGTATTTTGTTTCTTTACTTTGTATTGCAGCATATAACTACTTCTCAGATTATTTTCTGCTAAATTCAGTAATTACAAAACCCTTTTCTACATTAAGTTCTCTATATATATTAAACTATTTATTAATGATGTTTTGGAAGGTGGTTTTCTTTTACGGCATATATCTTTGTTTACGGTTATATAAATGCAACTTTGTCTGTGTGTATGTGTGTGAGTTCGTTCCTTATAGACTCCGAAACGGATGAATAGATTGTCTTTAATATTTACAGAATTTTAGTGTATGGGTATGGGAGTGATATTACTTAAGTTTTGTCTCAGATTACCCTTGATAATTACTGAAAATCGATAATCGAAACCTTCATTTTAATTTATCTATCATCGGTAAACCATTTTTCCACGTCGTCACTTAGTAACAATGCTTGAATAACGAAAATTCTACTGTGGGAAATTGATAGCGTGTTTGTTTGTTTTTTTGTTTTTTTTTTGTATTTTTTTGCATGACGTGATCTGTAGGTTCAAACTCTGCAGGAAAATTTTTTAATTATCTTTAATTAACTGCCAAGAATTTTATAAGACTTGAAAATTTACGTGTTTTTTTTTTATTTTACATGACGTTGTCTGTAGGTTCGTAAATTTCTTAATGTGTTTAATGTTAACTGGAAAGCAGTTTATTTATAAGGTTGGAAAAATTACTCGTGTGTATATTTTAAAATATCTATTATTTTTGCTATAAAAAACTGGAATATTACAGTACTTTAATTAAACTTTATAATTGACAAGCAACTGATTCTGGAGAAATTGCAAAACAGTCTACAGACATATTAAGTGGACATGTGGTTAAGAGGTTTCTTATGTCGGTTTAGCAAAACGTAGGCCCCAGCAACCAAGCACAAGTAGTATGTCCGGCAACATAAGATAAGTAAATTTTTTCGACACAGTTTACTTTGTAGACTTATGCAATGACAACCACATAAATTCTTACAACGCATAGATACTCGATGTTGATCCTGTTGTTTCTTTCGCATACGGTTCAACAAATCATGACCCCCAAAACCTCGCCGAAGTAGTTGGGTTGGAGCTGGAAGAATAGCTGCCTAGGGGACAAATCAGAGAGATTAGATTGTTGCTGGCACATTGCATCCATTGTGTCGGGGTTACATTTATCAGTAAGGTTTCAGTATAACCGAAATTTACTAAAATAATTTTAAGATTACAAAATAAAAGAAGAAAATATTGGAATTACCAAAGATACAGATCAAAATAAGCATAAAAGGCATCAAAGCAACTCTTAAGCAAGGCTGGGTAATACTGCTAGTTTAATGAGAAATCAATCTTTATATCTTGAAATATTTATCCATGATATTTGGTTATTTCTTTATAGCAGTCTTTTGAGTTATTTAGCTGTCATTTTATTAAAGGTTTAATGCTTCAAGCTTTTGTTTATTTTGAAATATATATACGCTTTGGTTTGCTTATTTCCGAGAGGGGAATTGCTTTCGTTTTAGACTTTCCAGATTATTTTTAAGTTTTACAACTATAAAGAAAAATATAATAACATTAATCCTTAGGGCATATTTTGATTAAAACGTCATTATTTGTTTAAAAAATCGGGTCTGATCGGACCAGGAGTAATAGATATAGAATTTCACCGATTGTACAGTTTCTGACCTTGACAACAAAGTTCATTGGGAGCAACAGGATCGATCTCTTGCTATGCTAATCCGATGATCAATTCCCTTTGCACTTTGGCAATTGGCGTGATTGTGTTGCAATTTAACTAGAATGATTAACCGTTTCGATATGTTAACCGCTAAAATTGGTAAAATGGATGAAAATAGGATCGATATCAGTGAGCATGTGTCTGGCGCCAAACTCATTTATTTCGATGCTGACTTCAGGAACGAATTTATTTATACGATTCAGAGCAGCGCTGTCTTAAATTCCTTGCCCGTGGAAAGAGATAAATATATAGATAGATATAAGAATGAAGAAAAGTTTATAGGTATTCTGTCATTTTCAATAATATGAATCTCACCTGTCTGTTTAAATGTATGTATGTATGTATGTATGTATGCATGTATGTATGTATGCATATATGTATGTTTTCCTAAATCTTTTGGCACAGGCGACGGATTTTCAGGAGATTGAAATCGTTTTGACGCTCGACCCTTTCGGACGACAAATATCGAAAAATTGGCTAAAAATATTAATTCCTCCACCCTCAACTTGGCACTTTCCTAAAGGAAGGGGTCGTTTTTTCGCCTATAGTTTCGAAAGCCATCCCTCTCTTCAATTGAATAGCCTTAATTTAAATATTCGCCACTTCAGGTTTGACGATGGGCGCAACAGCAAAGACATCACTTTTTCACGTTCTTTTCCTCCTCTGCGGTACGGGTTTGAACCTGCCTACCTACGACCACTTTTTTCTGTTTTGCTAAACACACACCTCCACGTACCCGCGCAACGCCGGGCACTCAGGCTTGTCTATTATATAATCTCACCTGTCTGTTTAAATGTTTATTTAATTATATTCTTATAATCTACGATAAATTGTTCGAATTTATTTCTAAATGATTTCTTCAAAAAACTTTTCCTCTAGCAGAAATAATATTTTATTCTTATTTATAAATTTATATTGTTTCATAAATTTGTTGAGAACTTTTTATTCACTATTTTGTGTTATCTAAAAGAGATATTTTACCAATGCTGAGCACGTGACTATTAGAGACTACCGTAGCATAACTACTATTTTATTTCCCTCTCTTTGTGAATAAAGGCTTTGACTTGACCTATTCTCAGGAAAACTTGAGTTCTGACATTGTGCGATATTTAATTGAAGAAACTGTGAACGATGCCAACAACACATTTCTCGGTATAGATTTTAATTTGTCTTCAAAACAGCCAAAAATTGAGCTATTTTTTTTTCTTATTTTCAAAATATTTGCAATCGAGAGATTGTACAGCTTATACATTAGCGGCCCGAGGAGAAACGAAATTGTCTTAATGTGATTTCGGGTCTGTACGTGAAAGCTTGACATTCAGAACAGTAAATAAATTGGCTAATTCCACCATTATAAACAACCTCAGGTCAAAATATAATTGGCCCATGATTTCAGATATTTCTTTTGCAACGTTGAGAGTATCCAACTTATTTACTGCGATTTGAGCATTTTAAATGAAAAAAATGTCATTTATTCTCTGAGTTCATTTTAAATTTCAGTGATAACTCGAATTTAGTTCAAGTGCAGTCTTTCTAAAATAGTGCAATTATCTAAACAGTTATGGCTGGGTTCGTTGAACTATTAGATTAGTTGAAATATATAGTTTCTTACACTTCTGAATTTTTAAAATTAATATTTACTATTTGTATTATCTAGACTCTTCGGAGTACTATTCTTATTTTGAATACTATCTTCACAACGTTTCAGTCGATGTAACTTCCATCTTTCTGCCGGTGTATTGTGTCAAACTCGGGGATCGGCAGGACTCGTGGCGTAGTGGTTTAAGTACTCGGTAAATTAATTTACAACAGTTACACTTTTATTGAGATTGTAGATTCAATCATTTGTACGGCAAAACTTACAATACAATATCAAATAACAAAAGACTAAAACCCAGTCATGGCTGACTGAACGAGAACATTGTTACATCCTTGATTTAAATAAAGAATTATTTTCGCAATTCCATGCAGTTCCCGCATTCGACAGAAAGAGTCCATAGGTCGAACAGACGCATTCCAGAGATCAAGAGAAGGATTAGGAGTTGGACCGAAAGATTTCGAGTTGGGCCGAAAGACTCCCGAGTTCGATGACCATCTGAAGAAGGTCGGGAGTTATCTCGAAGTACGTAGTGTAAATGTATACCCTGTTAGTAGAAAAGAGAAAGGGGCGCTTCTACAGAATTGGAACAATATTTTGTAGTCGATATATGAAGTTTTCAGATAAAGAAAACAATGGTTTCAACTGATTTTTTGTCAATTCGAATAAGTTACAATTGTAACTTCCAAATTATGAAATCGAAATTACTTGAATATTACTGAATTATTAAGATAACAACTTTAATCCTGTTAGCTAGTGAAAAATTGCCGCCATCTTGTTTGAATCAAAGCAGAAAATTACCTCATTAGGACCTCTCCTGTGTCTTACAATCGTTTTTATCAAATTCCATTTTTATTTTCTTTTATAAATAAGTTGCTACTTTATCGATTTTCGTAATTTTTTTTATATAATCATCTTAAAAATACGAGGAATACGTTTAAATGTGAAATTTAGTATTACGATTTCCAAAATTTCGTCCCAATAGTGGAGAAACGCAGTTTTTTTTATTCACGAAGATAGGGTCTATGTTTTCTGTTTTTATGAACAAGTAACCATTTATCCGGGAGCAGGCCACTAGAGGATAAGGTTTATAGCCTGGGAGAAAATAACACAGGAAAAAATAGAAACGGAAATCGTCGCATGCTGATCCGTTTTTAATGTCACCTTCACATAATTCGGTAATGAGAAAAGACACACGATCCATTCGTACTTTATTTTCAATCAGAATATTAAGTATTGATAACAGATGAATGCATGGCACGTGTGAACATTGTTTGTCAAACATAATTGGTTATGAAAACTTCTTTTAAGAAGCAGCTGTTAGCAAACCGAAACGTATTCTACCATTTAAATAATGTGAAAAAGCATTAATTTATTAAATCTAATTCATATATTTTCATTATCTATCTAAACTGTATGGTTTATTAACTAGACCTTTTTTCGTTAAATTAGAATGATTGCTTTATGCAAAATTGATTGTCGCATCTGTCATTAAATGCCTAGAAAATTTGGTTCTCCCAGCAACTCGTAGTGTCGGGTGCAAAGAAAAAGAATGGAGAAAAAGAGAAAAAAATGGTTGCTGCTTCTCTTTATATGCGGACAGTCTTGTCACCTCTAGGATGCTTCCAATTTAAATATAATAAAAAAACAGACAGTTCCTTCAGCTATAATCGAAACCGCAACCAAAACTTGGTAAATTGTTTATTTCAAGAAATGGATGTCCATAACGATTAAACGACTCAGATGTAAGTATGCCACAGAAAATAAATAAATAAATAACACACAGGCTATCGTATTAAAATATAGATAAATCTCATACTGTGCATAAAACGGATACCGTAATATTTAGGTAGCTACACCTTATCTTAGCAAAGGTTTATACAAATCTTCAACCAGTGCGGCTGAGTATCTCTTCAGAAAAAGATGTACGGACAGAGATACAAGAAAAGGGAAATAAAGATGTTAACCGTCCTCCATTATTGTTTTCAATACAAGCAGGTTGACACAACGTTCTTACGGTTTTTAACTTTCAAATTCAGGTAAACATATCTCGGCTTAAACAAACAATTATTAATTTTAATAAGCATCATCAAAATCAACACACTTTTGCCAATGCAAGACAAGTGCATTTTAACGTAAAAATCTTGCGTTCTTGTAGCGATGGAATCGCTGAAACGTTTTTGATATCGCTTAATCATTTTTGATGAAGAAAATTGTCGAGATGCGTGAAACAGTAGTAATCAGTAAAATAGCTCTTGAGAGTACGGCGGATGATGCAGAGTTTCGGAACACAAGTCGTTAGACGTTTGCAGGGTCAGTTTAGTAACGTTCGGTCGCGCATTGTCGTTGAGGAAAATTGAGGCTTTTCTGTTAACTAATGTTGGGGGTTTTGTCGAAGTTTCTGATGCATTTTATCCACTTGTTGGCAGTACTTAATCAACGTAATGGTTTCGCCTGCATTAATTAAACTTTAATGAATTAGACTGGTCGCAGAAATGTCTCTCACGTGGTTAGATGTAGTCATATACGTTACATCTAATTCAATAGCATGTTCTCGCATAGTTAGTCCTGGATTTGCTTTGACTAAGGCTTTAATTAATCAGTGACAACATGAAATGGCCGAATACTACGCTTACTATCTTCAAATCTCTCGTCTCCGGCACAAAATCTTGAAAAGTCTTTGTGCTGTGCGTTCAGTAGTTGTTCCTGTGCCAAACGCTTCGTTGATAGCGTGAGCTGTTTCTGGATATTTTCGCGTTGATTGTAATTGAAATTAGAAATTGTGTGAATTTGCTTTTTTCTATCTTTCAGTTTACGAATTGAAAAAAAAAAAAGACATTTTTTAAAACTATTGTAATTGAAACGATTAGATAGACCTAACACCGCTCTTTAAACTGATAAATAAAGTAAAGGTTTTATAACGATTACTAATTTGAATTAAATCCTTTAAAATCAAAATTTGAAATTCCGCAATACCTTCTTATCAACTTAATAATTTAAATGTATATATATTTCACTACATATAATTATATTTCTTTTTATTAATACGGAAGTGTTTATAAATATAGTTCCTAAAAATCTAAGAAAAAAAGTAAATATAAAACGCACAGATCAATTTTAAAGTAGATTTGGATAAAAAAAATCTAGGAATAGGAAAGTTGAACAGTATTTTTTTACGCTGCATCAAATAGTATGCCGTGGTTCAGGAATCGGAATTTTGTTAGAAAACAGTATATTTCCAGCTTTGATTCTTTTAATCAAATATCTAATGCGTTCTATTCTGAGACGTGCATGAAGCGAGTGTTGGCTGTATTTCTTTAAAGAGTTACGATTGAATGCATAAAACCTGATGCATGACATAGAAGAATAAAAAGGAGGAATAGACAAAAAGATACAAGAAAGAGAACGATGAAAGAAACACTGCGTAAAACAAAATTGATCATGAAAATACGTATGAAGAGGAAAACAAAAACAAATAATCCAGAAGTTTTCCCATAGGAGATAGCTTTGCAAATCTCATTACCACTGATATCGCTAATCTACTTTAGGAATTGGCGAAAAAGTAAGCCAAAGGTTTGCCTGTACACTAAGCGAGATCAGGATTTAATGCGAAAATACTCTTGGCTTTCGCGTCGATGTGCTTAAACCTTTTAGTCCAATGTCGGATGAATATTGACGGAAACCATACTGCTGTGGTTACCATTAAGCAAAACGCAATACTTATTTTATAGGTATCCTTACCATAATGGAGATTGTAGGTTTGTAAGTAAACTGTATAATGTTACATTAAACCCGCTACATGGCATTTCCTTGGATTCTTTTTATTTAAACTTTTATTTTACTAAATATCTTTATATATCTTATATATATATATATATATATATATATATAATATTATATATCTCTATCTATATACCTTCTATTTTATTATCTATCTACTATTATATAAAAAGTGCTTTGTCTGTATGTATGAAAGTTCGTTCCCCATGGACTCTGAAATTCCTGGGCCGGTCAAAAAATATCAGGCAAACGTACTTCATGTGTCTGGCAGTGTTCTTAAATAGGTCTTTTATCGGAATGTTTTCGACGAATATCGATAATCTTAATATCCGACGAAAGAATGAAGACGCGATTTTGAATAAGGTTTACACCTGCAGCTAAAAATCACAAGTGCAATTGATAATTTTTATATCTGTACAAACAAAAAAAAAAGCTCGGCATAGTAACTCAACAGGAGGTTCTTATATATGCCAATGACAAGTTTTAATTGAATGTTTCTGTTTAGAGCATAACTGAACTGGTATTGGACTTTTGCATATAAAACTTTAATTTAAGCCGTTATATATAAAAATCAATAGTAGGTTCTCTACAGCACAATATCGTCGTCGTTAGCAAAACTTAGATACGAGTATATATTTTATGCTCACTAGAACTGAGCCAGCCCAAGCTACTAAGTGTTTTAGGTAATCCACAAGGCGCTACTCGGTGTCGCACACCCACCAGATGTCACTATTCGCTGACGTTAACATGTACTTGACATGCTGGTTTGCATCAGGTTGCCGGTACATCATTACGTGGAGTACTGCTTTGTCTTGCCAGCCAGGGGAGTTTATTCGGATGTGCATCTCCTCCACTCAGTGAATTCGACGACTCCACATATCAACCTATAAATTTCTACAATTCGGCGCATATGTAATGTAGACTACAATGTATTGTGGATTAAGTCATTGCGGGAAGGCCTTTATCGCATCCTCCAGATGCACCACGGTGGACCCCACATTAACGCAGACAATCAATCAATTTGATTGGGTGAAAATGGATTTCATCCATTTCGATTGGATTAAAAACTCGGTGAATATCATTTCGATTGATCCTAAAGACTTTCGAGTTTGTAATATTTACTGTACAATGTGTAAAGAATTGAGAAAAACTAAAGTGCAAAAGTGTTGATTCATCAAGTAGGCTGGGATAGATGTTATATTTCTGCTAAAGTTATTTGTTTTTTATATGTGTACAATAATTTGTATGATTTGGATTGTTGGGATCACTTTTCTCAGCTTAAATGTTTTTCTCACATCTTTTAAGCCGATATGACATCTGATTATCCTCAGGTGCATCTTGTTAGATTCGACAATCTTTCTGTTAAACTAAGTGTCTGTAGAGAATTTTGAACGGGAATTTAATCCAATATAATTGCTTGCCTTCGTGCCTTCAGCCATAATCGGGTAAAAGATATTTTCCAATCAGTAACAATAATGGAAAACACAACTAACTTTCACATCATATGTTCCAAGCGTATTCTTCCGGTATTTCAAAGTAACACCGCAGACAGACATCGCGCGGCGTTTTTAAATACTGTTTTTTTTTTCAACTTTACATCATGGCGAAAAAAAAAAATGATAAAATCCTGAGGATGGTTTCTATCTTCGAAATATTAATTTTACACAAATAAATATTTGTTTATTTTCATAATAAAGCGTTCTAATTTGGTTTACAAACGTATTTTATTTTACAATTTACACAACGCGTCTGTCACGGAAAACACAACCACAACATCCAAATCAGTAACTGTTTTCTGAGTATCGCACATATTTATGATTGAACCATCAACATCTAGAAAAGTGTCAGTTAGATCTGATGATATTTAGCAGTTATATCCTTTTTGCCATAGATTATTGCAGATAATTGAAGTTTGCTCAGGAGCTCATCTGAAAAATACGAAGCAGGTAGTAGGTTACCCCTCCCGAAAGATTTTATAGCCTTATTTCAATTTTTCTTTTACTAATAAGTAACAGCTTACCAAGGCCCGAAGACCACTCAAGGATTCTGATTTAAGAGATTGTTAGTTGAATGATGATCACACCCACGACAACATTGTAAGCAATGGCTATGATGGACAGTACTTGAATTAATACGAGTTATTTAACAAAGAATGCTCCCGAGCTATTTGGTAACAGTAGACTTGCAGACGGCCAGTTAGGAAGTATCTTTGTGAATTGTCTTCCACTGGTGGGAGGTTCGAAAATTTATTCATAGCAGTTCCGTTTAGATTTTGGTAGAGAGAATGAGAGAGAAACAGACAGAGAAAAATAATAGTTATATGATGTGGTTGCAGAAAGGCCAGTTCATATTGTAAATGGTTTACAGAAAAGATTAATGATTGGAGCTCAGTCGATCATCTGCTATAAACATAACTAAAACGTAGAGAGGGGCTAATAACATGATTTCCGTTCGAAGAATCTCGAGAGAAGAAAACATCTTCGATTAGGATAACATAAAAAGAGAGAAGATAAACGAGTATAACAAAAAATAAAAACAAATGTAAAACTCAACAAATAATAAAACTAAATAAAAGACTCGAAAAATAATATAACGGAAGAAAAGGACTAACAATTTAACAGAATCATTTTATATAATTTTTTGGATCACCGATAAAAGGAGGGTAGACCTGTAAATTCACCCTTGATCGTTCGTCCGTTCGTCTGTCTGCACTTTTCTCAATATCAACGCGTTGGAATTCTTTGAAAATTTTGTACAAACATTAAACATGATATGAGTCAAAATGTAACAGAACGAATTTACCGGAAAAACCTCCGGTTGCCTCCCCGCGGGTGGCTTGAAAGGTAAAATGGCTAAAAAATTTATTAGAAAATTGATGCCTTGGATTTTTAGAAAACATTCTGAAAAGTTGTAACTAACTGATTTCTATATACCTTTGTTTGTATATATTAAGGATAACTCTTGAGTGTGCCCCAGGGGCTCTTTTAGGGCTAATAAAACACTCTATTTCGGGGACTATTTTACCAAATTTGTCCAACATTTTCTGTGCATGTCTAGTTAGCAGTTTTGCATGGTGCTGAACTCAAATTTAAATATGTTAAGGTCTTGAGAACTTTTGGGTTTAAATAGGGGGCAAATAATGGAATTCGTCATTTCCTCTTTTTGTTGCAAGGCGCAGAACAAAAATATCTGACGTCCACTGGGGACCTCTGAGGCTAAATGAGGAGAGCAATGCTGAACTTAGTAATTTTTCACGAGGGACCATGCATGCTTCACTTGATTTGTTTTTAGTTTTATGGCGTAGCAAGCCGTTTCGACTTTTTTAATGTTGAATCTAGTTATTTTGTAAAAAAAAAAGCTCAATGTTTCAAAGTTTTTATATCTTCATATATTAAATTTTGGTGTTTAGTTTATTCGCTTTGTTTTACGGTACATCGACACTTTTCGGGTTCAATCATGTTGGCAAAAGTTTGTTGCTTCCAGTTCAAATTACATTCATAGTGTTCAGTTTTTAATTTACATTTTTAGGGAACATATATATCAAATGTGATCAGGCTTTAAAAATAAATATTAAATTAAGATACATATATATATATTATACATATATATATATATATTATACATATATATATATAATATACATTTACATATATATACATATATATATTATACATATACATTATTATACACATATATATGTATTATACATATATATATATATTATACATACACACATATATATATATTATACATATATATCATATATATACATATATATATATATATTATAAATATATATATATATATATATATATAAACATATGTATATTATACATATATACATATATATACATATATATATTATACATATATATATATATATATATATATATATATATACATATATATACGAGGGGCGTGCAATTAGTCATGCCGCTGCCCCACATCCAGTTGTCTGATCAAGCTGAAATTTCGCATGTGCGATTATTTATATCTCTACGGGTTATGCGGTAAATTACAGCTCTGAACTAATTGTGGTTTCTGTTTTACAGGTGGTTAAACTGAGTCAGATGTGAAATGGAACATGTTGAATGGCGAGTAGTAATCCGGTTTTTTGCATTCGAAAGGACCCACACCACAGGAGACTTTTGATAAAATGAAAGAAAATGATGTTGATAATGCCCCATCATATGACCATGTAAAAGGCTGGCATCGTGAATTCAAACATGGCCGGAAGTCTGTGGAAATAGCTATCAGACCTGGTCGTCCCCTTCTGCCATTGATGAGGCATCTATCCGTCAAGTTGAGACTGCCATTGTTGAAGATCACGCATTATTATTCGCCCAATTGCCCAAGATGTAAAGATTAGTACAGGGTCTGTGGAAACTATAATTTCTGCCTATTGCGTATGCATCAGGTGTCTGCCACACGGATTCCCATGTTGCTCACACCATTCCAGGAGCGAGAACGCATCGAGTGCTGGAGGATATATTTGGAGATGTGCCAAGAAGATGAGTCAAAGTTTTTCAAAAGACTGATTACACAGGATGAAACCTGGATCCATCACTATGATCCAGAGACCAAAGCCCAGTCAATGCAGTGGAAACACTTGGACTCACCACCTCTAAAGAAGGCAAGGGTGCAGTCTTCCGCTGGCAAGGTCATGCTCACAGTCTTCTGGGACCAGGACGGAGTAGTGATGACAGATTTCCTGGCATAGAGTACCACAATTACAGGAACCTATTATGCTTAACATTTGAGGAAATTAAGTGAAACTATAAAAATCAAGAGACGGGTCAAGATTATCAAAGGTACTCTCCTCGTGCAGGACAACGCTCCGGTCCACAACTCGCATGTCGCCAGATCAGAAGCACGGGCGTGTGGTTATGAAATAACCCCATCCACCCTACCCTTTTGACCTTGCACCCTCTGGCGTTTCCCTTTTCTTAGCCATGAAGTCGTTTTTGAAAGGAAAACGTTTCCAAGATGATGCAGGCTTGATTTCTGAAGTCACGTCGTGATTGGAGGACCAACCTGGGGTGTTCTACAAAAACGGTCTCCAGAGCTGCATCAAACGATGGAAGAAATACATTACTCTGGGTGGTTCCTATGTAGAGAAAGACTAATAACTGTGCCTAGTTTCGTTGCTCTACTCCTATGGGAAGTGGCCCAGGGGCATTACTTATTACACGCCCCTCGTGTATATATATATTGTACATATATATATATATACATATATATATTATACATATATATATATACATATATATTATACACATATATATATATTATACATACATCTATATCTATATATATATCTATAATATAAAGTTGAACATCTGTGTGTGTGTGTGTGTGTGTGTGTGTGTGTGTGTGTGGTCACGAATAGGCTCCTATATGGTTGACTATTTAATTAAAAACTGATTATATATAATAATAGATCTATCGAGGATCAGGAATGGGTATGTTTGAACTGGCAGAACGGTGGATCATAAAAAATGTGGGGTCTGCGTTCACGCCTGGCCCCCAAAGTATGGAAATAAAAAATGGAGAAATAAACGTTTACAAGGGTTTTTGATATAGATGTACATAAGAATACTTTGATAAGTAGGTTTCAACTTAAATAGGGATGTTATAATAAAATTGTGGGGTCTGCGTTCGAACCTGTACTCAATGGACATAGGCACAAACTTTAACAAAGATTTTCATATCTATTTGCGTAAGTATATTTTGATAATTATGTTTCAGTTTGAAGAAATATGGTATAATAAAATTATTGGGTGTTCGTTCGCGCCTGACCTCCATAGAATGTAAATATATCACAAAGTTTCATAAGTTTTTTTTAAAAGGGGTGATGGTTCACAATAACACCTTAACTTTAATCTTAATTCACGTTAGCTTTTATTTATTTTTTTAGTTGAATCATATTGTGTTGAATAAATTCATCTCATTAATTCACGTTCTTATTAAAGTGAAAGCCAACACAAACGTCGGAACTTAACACAATTCTCGACGCAAATTTTGCATAACTCTGTTTTTTTCTTTCTCCACTGTCACGTGGAACTCTTCTGAAAATAGATAAATAGGTAAATAATAAAAAATAAGAACGTTACTTGCTATCGTGTCAAAAGAAGGAAAACATTCTGCTCACGTGATTACGTGTCTTTTTAAAAGCATTTATATAACCTTTTTATTTTTATTTATATATCTGTTTAATCTTTTTCGTCAGTGTAATAGAAGGTATTCAGTTTATTAAAACCCTTTCTGCGTGTTCTTTACATTACAATAGTACAACCCTTAATCCGACGGCGCAATACTACACCGTTCAATAGTGTAAAACTGAAATAAAGCTGTTCTTTTTAAAAAGAGCGCTATTCTCCTCTTATCCATATTTCTGTCGATTCTTTGCTTTAAAAAACTAAAGTAATTACGTGTTTACTTTTTTAATATCCCATTTTGCTGTTTCAGATTATTTTACTAAATTAAGTAAAGCTTCATTATTTGTCAAAACTGTTTTTGTTTCTTTTTTTTTCGATATTTTGTCGATATCATTTAGTGAGGGTGTTTAGCAGAAAAGCCAACTATCGACTAACCGGAAAAATAAATATACAAGAAGTAATTGTTGCCATAGTCAATAAAATTTCAGTTCATGTTTTTTGTTGTTTTGAAATAGTTTTTAATGCTCTTTACTTGAAATAATTTCAGCGAACAAAAATTAAAATGAAATTTGAGGCGATAAATATTAAATGAATTTTTATATAAACTACACATGTCATAATCGAATACTCCTCAAGAACTATATAACGTAGAATATAAAAAATATGTTTATAAATATTCCTTACGTTGACGGAACACTCTTAAATTATTAACACAGAATGCTCAGGGGCCCCTGCTTCAAATTGAAAACCGAGCTCTCCATTTCAAAGTCACTGCCATTTTAATTTTTAAACCGGTTCTTGAATTAAAAAAAATTACAAACTACTTAAAAACACAAATCAAGTAACTTTTCTACCATAAAAGTAAGTTTTATTGACTATGGTAACATTTATTTCTTGTATATTTATATTATTATATATATACCATTTTCTCTTTGTAAGGAGACATCATTTTCTTTGTTACTCTTGGCTACAGATGGAAACCAAGTTGATATAAACAATATATGTTCGAGAAAATTATCTTTACTTTCATCATATTTTGCTTAGGGTAAAATTTTTGAGTATCAAAACCTATCTCTTTACAACCCCCTCCTTTTCATAACCTATCATACTTTCATCAATCACAGTCCATTTTCTGTAGGCTGTTTTTGAACCCAGTCAACAACGGGTACTGCTGCTAGTATATATATATATATATATATATATATATATATATATATATATAATATGCGGCCTTGTTTATTACCCTCTGAACAACGTGCAAACGCATATTAAAAGACAAAAATAACGTGTTTAACCTGAAAATATATAACATGCTTATGTGTAGAAGAGTTCTTTAAGTCCATTGTTACCTGGCAAGTCTCAATATTGTTCAAGTTTAATTAATTGCCGCTATTTTACCGGATAAAAACGAATTGAATTTGAGTTACGGGTCAGAATCCTTTATATTTAAAATTCGAATTCTAAAATTTGACACGGGAAATTTGGCTATAACCTTCCTCAGACACAAGTTTACTCATATATATATATATATATATATATATATATATATATATACATATATATATATATATGCGTACTTAGGCAGCATATTGTTTTAAGGCGAATGTTATCAAATAAGTGTTTTGATTTTATGATATGTATTTTTATTATTTCAGATTTTTAAATAGTCCATTGTGTATTTCCTACAAACTGATATATATATATATATATATATATATATATATATATAAATATATATATTTATATTTCTTTTTATATCCTTTTTCTTTTTAATTATTTTTTTCATTTAATCTTTGTAAACAAAGAAATCAATCGATCATTTTAAAGAGCGGTAGTAAGCAGATTATATAAATTGACATTTTAGGATGTCGTTGGCGAGCACGATGCCATATTGATGTTGTATGTTCAAATCTAATTCGGGATGGCTGCTAGTCTAGCCCCACGAAAGAGTTGTGATACAAGGGAACAGTCGCTCTCTCTCTTTTTGACTACTATATGTTTATATAGATGTCTATGCATGTGTGTATTTTTATATATATACATATATATATACATATATATATATACGTATGCATGTATATATATATGTATAAGTAAATATTATTTTTATGTCTAATTTAATATTTGCATATAGTAACAAAAATCCTATATAACATGTACATCCGATGGACGAAAATGACGTCGACACACAAGCAGACTCCTTGACTGCATTTAGAACGGAAATGCTCTAGTAGCAAGAAAATATAAAAAATCAATACAGGAAAAGAATCTTAGATGGATGAGGTCTCACATTAGCTATAGCTGATTCCGGGAGAGAAATCCCGAAATTTGCCTAACGACATCAACTCGAAGAAGAAGAAGAAAAAAAAACGAATTGAGGAATCAAAATGCCCGTAAGATGGATTGTTTAGCCAGTTGACTGACCGATGGCCAATCGGATACTAAGCGTGCGGATGCAGTTTTTCAACGAGTCTGGTAAGATGCTGCAAGATTCATGGCGCGTTTCCAAACTGCACTGGTCAACGATTCGGAAGCATTCTGCTCACGAGAAAAGCGTTTTTATTTTGTTTAGGCCTGGCAAATCCTTTCCTCTCTCGAATTATGTTAAAATACCTGAAAAGATAAAAGAGATTTTGGCGTGATCCCTGACCTTGGGAGAGCCATGTTGGATGAAGATAGCGTCTTTGGGTAGTGCCAAGGACCACACAAACATTTATATCAATTCTAGTATAAAAGTTATGTTTAGGCATAGGAAGAAATATATATATATATATATATATATATATATATATATACAGGCAGGAAAAGTCATCTCTTGCACTGATGATTGAGTAAGAATGGAACACTAGTTTTTGTAAGGATAAAGAATAATTGTTGTTTACTTATAATATATATATATATATGTGTGTGTGTGTATGTGTGCGTGTGTGTGTGTGCATGCGTATATCAGGTTGACAACATGGTTCTTGCGGCTTTATACTTTTTTATTTTAGATTAACATATCTCGATTCATCGAAATAAGCACCATTAGAATCAACGCAAAAATTTGCCAATGCAAAACAGGTGTATTTATGCCAGTAACGTAGAAAATTTGCCTTCTAGTGCCGATATAGTCACTATTGGCGTTTGTGATATCGCTTAGGTTTTTAAAACATTTATTGCGTGGAAAGTTGTCTAGATGCCTAAAAAAGAGGTAATCAATAGGTGTGAAGTCTGGAGAGTATGGCGGCTGAGGCAGAGTCTCGGAGCCCAATTCGTACAACTTCTACAGGGCCGGTTTAGCAACGTACGGTTGGGCATTGTCGTGGAGGAGAATTGAGTTTTTATTTGTTGACTAATGCTGGGGGTTCTTTTTATTGTCTTGTCATGTCCTCCATTTGTTGACAGTACTTAAAAAACTGTAAGTAGATGAACAGTCCTCATGACTTCTATTGGTGCAACTTTGTTTCGAGGAGTGTTGTGGAGCTACGTTGTCGTCAAACCACAGAATGTAGCTGAGCCGGTTTTCGTGAAGAAACCACTTTTCATCGCAAGTCACACCCCGGTCGAAAAATGTTCTTGTTTAGTAAAAGAAGGGAGGATGACACTTCCTAACGGCATTTCTCTTGGTTGTTGTTCAACTCGTAAGGCACCCATTTATCATTTTTTTTGTCTTTCCAATCCCTCTTAAGTGGTTGAAAATCGTTGTATACGTTACGTTTTATTCAGAAACAAGTTCCTGAATAGTGGTGCCTGTACTGGCTTTGACTACGCTTCTTAACTGTTCATTGTTTACATCCGATGGCCGACTATTATGCCCATAGTCGACGCCACAAAATTTCTTAAGCCACTATTGTGCTCTGCGTCCAGTAGTCGTTCCTAGACCAAATGCTTCGCTGATATAGTGAGTTGTTTCAGCAGTTTTTGACCTAGCTTGAATTGAATTAAGAAAATTGTGCAAATTAGGTTTTTTACACGGATTCTAAGAATACATACTTTTGAAAACAATTGTAATCTACACAAATATATAGAGCGAAAAACGCTCTTTAAATTATATATAAAGGTTTCATAACGAAACTTATTTTAAAAACATCATTTAAATTCAAAATGTAAAATTCCGCAAAATTTTCTTATCAACCCAATAAAATATAAATAAAAAAAAAAATTGTTATCATTTAGTATGTGCTTACCAAAACAAATACAGTTTTATGAAAGAAATATTTAGGGGCGACATTTTGTCATAAATACTATTATAAAGCGATAAGATATAAAATTTATTTTTGATAAGGAAATGTTCATTCGTGATGCTAAGACATGTTTTGTGATGAAAAGTGGAGTCATATGCCAAAATGTTCATACTGCGAATGTAAGTAATATAAGTATGTGAGTATTTGGCAGATGGCGTTATGCAAGTGTATATGTCAGAGTACTTTCTCCTTGTACAGCGTGTATAGATGTTGCCGGGTTGATGAAGGTTTGGGTGCTTTTATTACTTTCTCTGGAGTTTGCTGTCATCGGTCCAGAAGTGTTAGGGTGTGATGTAGTCAGGTGCTTGCGTACTTTCACGTGAGGTCAACTTGAGAAATCTAGGTAAAAAAAAACTGGTCTTGTTGATTAGGTCATATAGGAGTTTCTAATCTTACACTCTCTTATTACTTTAGATAGACATTGAAGTTTTGAGGTTTTGAACAATTTGTCTTGTCTGAAAATACTTTCAGTTAACGCGTACCTGCGAAATTTACTTGACTTAGGGAGTGAGGAAGAAAGCGAATTTAAACAAGGCGAATAAAAGAAGAAGGGTAGCAATTCAAGCCGTTTTCTTTTTAGCATTTGTATGAGCACTTCGCGATTTAGACACCATATGAAAATAGTGAACATGCCAAATATTGTTCCGCCAGTTCAAGTAGAATAAATCACTCTTTATAATAATTAAGATGTCATGTCTACTGTTAATCAGGCTCAGCTGTAAATTAATGAGATAAACGCTGGAAAACATAGATAAACATAACCTCCAATATAAGCATAAATTTGAACTTATATTTACTGGGGATCAACATTCATCAAGATCCAAAAGCCAGCCGAGAATAGGCGTAAATACTCAGGCTGCAGGTGAGACAACTTGATGATGGAAAATTTGGTAGAGTTAAAAACAATGTTTGTTGTGGATGTTTTTCAATGGCGAATTATAGATTAATGCTCAATTAAACACCTGCCATGAACATAACGATAGAGGTAGAAAAAAGACTATCAAAATCACTTCTGTAGGAGGGGGGAGTATCGGAGCACTATTCTAAATTTGTTTGTAATTTTAACAATGTTTTGACCAATGATGATTCTAGCTTGTTAAGGTTCATTTGTTTAGAGTTTATGAATCATTATGACTGACTCGAGACCTTACTGAAATTTAGAACTGAACTCTTTATTTAATCCACGAGCGTAAGTTATCTTCTTGTCCTTACTCTTGGGGCGGCATTCACCCTAAGTCTGTTCCTTCCTATGAATTCACAGCATCTCGCACGAAAGCTTACCAAGCTTGGCGATCCGTCGCTAACGCTGTTACTGTCGACAGCTAGTCACGGTTCCAGCAAGGAACACCGTAGATTTTCGGACCCAGAATCAGTCGGTATCTTGCTTAACCGTTTTGATCCACTTGTTAAGCTTGCTGCTGCATCGTTCCTCCAGTTTTAGGGAGAATCTGGATCGATGGCTTCTCTGATGCGATCGCCTCGTTGATAGCGTGACCAACCCAGCGATGGCCTTTCGTGAGAAGAGCTTGCTACAGATAGGTGATCTGGCGTAGCTGGTTCTCATTGCGTAAACCTTATGTAGAAGTGTTAATTGTTATGTTATGTTTATTCATTATCACTTAAAGTACAGATATTGTCAATTATAAAAATGTCAATAGCAAATAACTAATAACATGCATCTCCGTAAATTTGCAATGTAATTCGAAAAATCCCGAGAAAACATTAACTAAATCGTAGTCGGCATATAAACAGAAAAGATATTAATATTTTATAGAGATACGTTTGGAAGCAGAAGCCAATATATTAATCACAACGAATTCTCAATTAGAAATGCACATTTAACATAGGACGGATGAGCGTATGTATACGCATGCGAAATAACGTCACCGGTAAAGAAAAAAGGCCATAAAAAGAGAACGATCACATGAGAAGCATGCAGCACAGAACGCGATAACGTTCGAGTTCTCGTGAGAGGCGCGGAGAATGTTCTATGACGTCACAGATGACACAATGAGGAAATAATTGTTGTTGCTACAAAGAACAAAAACGAGTTTGTGTTATTTTCTATTCTTTGTGTTGGTCTACTTTGCGACTTAAACTGCACATAACGTGTGTTGCTTCCCGGACAACATTAAACACATATGTATTTATTGAACCTATATATATATATATATATATATATATATATATATATATATATATATATATGTGTGTGTGTGTGTGTGTGTGTGTGTGTGTGTATTCAAGTTTTTAATCTCTGGATATTCACTTATCTCTGAAGAGTTGGAATTAAAAAATAAAATCCAGTGCATAAAACAGTGCAACTACTTTTACTACAATACGATACGTTAACATTAATTTGTATCTATCAGCCTAGTACGACTTTTTTTGACCGGCTTTGTCTAGGTCTTGCCAGGGTTTTCCCTGTTTCTTTCTAGAATTAATTAATGATAGGATAGTTCGCGTGACGATTGCTAACACCAATAGTTGAAATTGGTGTTATAAAACCGACTGAAACTGATAGGATTTCAAACTGACACAGCCATTTAGTTGTTATCTACTTGACCCACAAGTAATCTCTGTAGAGCTTTATAATCACTAAATTCTTTGGTATGTATTGTTTACAAAGAATATACTGGTGCTCACATCGGTTACTTCTAATCGAGAACTTGTTAGTCTTACCAGTGGTACTTATTACCCAGTGAACCAAGTGCAACAAAGATATAAACAATTGCACTTAGTGGGACGGTTAGAATCCGAATATGGTCTCTCGGTTGGAATATATTAGATAGTGGGTAACTATCTTGCACTCAATGGGATGCCACATTCTTAGTTAAAACAAAATAATTAAATTCTAAAAAGAAGCTTTAATGGTTGGAAGATCATCATCATCATTCCAGTAACCACGAGAGCAACCGGACCAATTAAAGATTATTAAAAACTACTTTTATTACTTCTTAAATTAGTATTTTTACTTTTAAAGAGAACCTAGAGAAGAAACCTCGAAAGTATATAGTTGACCCTTTTCCAATATCGAACATGGCGACTTATACACTTGAAGAAGTTCTGATGTTTCTTCAACCCAAATCTTGTACAAATAACATTCAAGACGAGAACAGCACTCACACTAATCCAAGTATCAATCATCCCTCATCTAAAAATACTTAGTGAATATACCCGGTGAACAAATGTAAGAGACATACAATAAAGTACAAGAGAAATACAAAAAAAACGCAATGCAAACATTCTATTACTACCGTGAACGCGACATAAAAACAAATTATTTTTACAAAAAAAAAACAAACAAACATGCATGAAAAAAACAAACATGCATGTAAAAACAAAAGGATTACAAATAAATCGGTAGTCTTTTATATAAACTGAAGAATGGCAGATTAATTTAAATATTATCTAATTTAAGTGACAAACTTGTAGTGTCTCTAACATACGGATAATAATTAACTTGTAACGTAAACCCCCATTAAGAAGCGTTAGAACTACGCTGAGGTAGCTTGGTGACGCCAGATAACCCAAGGATTTAAGATAGAGAAGATAAATATACATATTTTATTTCATATCAAAATAGATATTGTTTGAAAATCAGAAAAATGTATTTTACGGCTAAAAGTTGACGACAGGAAATTTCACTTAGAACCTTATCTGCCCTTAGATGAACCCAGGGTCGGAGGTCAGAATTGACATCTGTCCTTGAAAATCATACTTAGATTTCAGTGTGGGAATTGTACCCACGCAAAACCCTGGGGCTTAGGATTTCGTGGAGATTTCGTGGCGAAATCTTATTGGCTGGGGAGAAGTACTATCCCCATCCACTTACCTGACTATAAATACGACTATCGTGCGAAAATTAATAAGAAGAAGAGCAAGAAGAGTTTCGGAGTTCAGTCGAAGAGAGTTTCAGATCAGAGTAGAGAAAAGACGTGACCCCTCTCCACCTCATCCATCCGTCGGTCGCTGTCTGTGAAGAGAGTTGAGACTTTGAAAAGAACTTACAAAATATGATTGACAATTGTAAAAACATTTGTACATAATTTTATGAGAATTAAGCTTTTGTAGACAGACTACCATCGTTGTCTTTCTTCCTGCCTGCCGCTTCGATATTCGCTTTCAGCATACCAGATTATGTAACAACCTCCGAGGAGCCTAGACGACCACGTGCCGAGATCCAGTGAAATAAGAGTACTAGCCACCTCCTTGAACAAGGCGTTACAAACTCCTCCATTTTCTATAAATACCGAAGACAATGTCTCTTTTTTTAGAATATCAATAATGAACAAGACGTGAACACGTAGCAGTCGGGCTAACGTATAACGACACTCATTTTTGTTGTATTTGCTTTTCAGTTCAATTAAATATATTTCATTTCCTCTAATTCACGTGTTGTGTCTTTTTCCTGATACTTAATTACTTACTTACTTACTTACAAACCAATGGAAATGCGAATTTAAAAGTGTGTGGACAGGCCAACAGACATAGAATTCCCCTAAAAGAATATGCCTGGCAGACAGACTGGTTGTTCTACCAAGTAAACTTCATTTGTAAGGAATAACAATAGAAAACCAACAAATGAAAAAAGAAAAATAAAGAATTAAGATGGGTCTTCTTAGCGCACATAGAATAAAAATAACAACAAATGAATCGCAGATTATTGAAAAATATTTCAAATTTTTTACTTTTAACTGTTTTACCACAAAGTTACAGAATATTTCGTGCCAGACTAACAGACATGTAATGTAAAACATATGTTTGGCGGACCGGCCGATTATTCAGCCCCCTTAGCTGCAAGTGTAGGTAAATTACAACATAAAAATAGAAACTGAGTAAATTCCCAGAAAGTTTTTACCAGGTAAAAAAGATGAAAAAAATAAGATGAGACTTCCAGGTTTACAGAGAAAAAAACTGCATCAAGAAATTATGTTTGTATCACTTTTATTCTTAGTCCACGTGTAGTAGAAGAAAACACAGTGAAAAACAATTCTAAGCAGAAAATTGCATTTACTTATGTAAGTTTCGAGCTCATGTGTGTACTTTATTTTATAGGTATCTATGTAAATAAAACAGTAAATGGATGTATGTATGTGTGCCCGTGAGAATATATTTAACCGATAAACTCTTAAACTGTTAGTCACATAACACTGTAATTAAAAGAAAATAGTAATCATACACAAACTTTATACATAACGAATAAAATCTGTGTTAGCATGGACGCATAAAGTGTACAGAAATATGTCGGCAGGTTAAAATGCAAAATGTCTATTTCAACTCGCCCACACATTTAAGTTACCTTTGCGCACACGCAAATTCATGCATAACTTGAAGTGGTTTAATTGAAAATCTTTCTTATCTCTATGTCGACAGCTCAAACGGTAAAGAGCGCGGTTCGACCGCTAAATGCTTTGATGTCGATTCTATCTGATGGCAACCAACCCATTAAAAAAAAAACTTTTCAAATTACTAAGATATAGTAAGTACAATTTAATATTTAATATAAAATTGTCTCTCTAATAATAAATACGAACTCTTCATGAATTAAAATATAGTTAAGTGTATTTTACGACCGGGCAAGACCGAGCAAGACCGGGATCAACCCGCTTGTCTCAAAATACAAAAGAATTGCCAGCCGTTCAATAATATTTTTTAAGTATGTAACGGACTTTAGATGCGGTTGCAATTCGACCTCAACGTTCACCATGATAAAACTGAAATTTTGACATCCGATCTGAACTTTGCGCTTCTTCTTTGAATATTTACGTCGTATATGTTCTTATATGAAATGAAAGGTACAAAGTTCAGGTTCGAATGTCATCATTTTTTTAGAGAGATTCAGAACGACTGATTCCTTCCTCTCGGCCTTTTCCCTAAATCTGTTCTAGAGATGACGAAAAAAATATGACTCGATTCTTAAACCCCCATTGTTCATAAATTGCTTACAAAGGAAGTAAAAATGTATCTTTTCCAGTAAGGTATCACGAATATCACACGTGTAAGAACATTTTAGTACAAAAGGAAATAGGCTGTCATTATATAACTACTACAAACGGTAACGGTTCTTCTTTATAATTTCACCTGTGCAAAAAAAAAAAAAATATATATATATCCAAAAAATACGAAGATGTCAAATTGAAAAAAAACAAACACGTAAATTGATCAAGTATTCGTATTATTTTGATTAATCGGACTACTATTTTCATCTTGTATGTGATTTTCACAACGTTTCGGTCGATGTAACCTCCGGCCTTCTTCAAGTGTATCTTGTCGAACCCGGGAATTTAGACAGAATTTCGAGCGAAACCCTTTATTTACTTTACGAGGACAGCATTCTCTTAATCTGTCAGCCCTGAGTAGATAGAGAGCCTAAGTATTTCGCAATTGCATTTTTCGCAATGTATGCGACCGAAAAACGCAAATTTGTCGTGCCTAAATATCACATGAATAGAGAAACAGCAGGACCGTTTTTGTGCTTTGTTGTACATTAGTTTTGCCTTAATTTTCTTTGATAAATACAAAACTCACCAAAGAGTAAAAGATTAAACAAGGTTTTGTTTAAGAATTATGTTTGAATACTATAACAATGCAGTTTGTCAGAACACCATTAGATACGATGAACGGAATAAAATTTGAGATAGTTTAAATAATTTTCAATTAAAATTATTACTGGAAAATATTGTAAAACGCAAAATACAAGGTGCCGACAATATTTTTCGAATACTTTGAAAAAATACTTCAAAGTGATTATTAGTGTCAAAAACTTTTGAGATTGTAAGTACGTGGGTGAGAAGTAAAACTCCACTACTAGTGCAATCATTTTTTTTTAGTTTGACTTTGATAATTTTAGTTTTTTATTCTGATTTTTGCGAAAACTTTCGTGACACTATTTTTCGGACATGACAAAAAATCCTATTTTATTAAGAGCTATGTTCATGTATATGTTGCTTTATGCAAATTTTCTGCTTGTAAACTTAGCTGTCATCATTAGAATCAAGTATCTGTTCAATTCTACTGGCAAAATAATTTAGTTTTATGAGGTAAAATATATTCAAAAGAAGTCGTTTGTTTGAGACGGAAGAAGCGGGAAAATGGCCTCAGCATCAGAAAGATCGCCGTGGATTTGAATCTGTCAAAATCACTGATCGAATACATGCTGAAGACAAACTCCGAACGGAAAAAGAAGAGATGACGGAAAAGATCAATTGGCAAGAGGACTTAAAGGAGAATGAAAAGGACTGTGACAAGGATTTTGACATCTGAAGAAAAAGTTACAGTATGAAAAGCGAAGGAGAAATGTAAATTGGATGTAAACTCCTAACACTACAAATAACGCTGCATATGATTTGTTTGAAGTATGCAAAGGCTAAGATAACTATTACACTAACAAAGAAACACAAAGAAGCAAGACTGAAGTGCGCTAAAAGGTGGTTAACAAAGCATGTTGAGTTTAAGAAGGTTATATTTACTGATGAGAAGCGTTTCAAGTGATGGCCTCGATGGATGGTGTACTTGGTCGAGAAGGTGTGAGCCTGTTGTACTGAACAAACGACAGATGAGAGGAGGAGGAGGAGGAGGAGGAGGAGGAGGAAGTATGGTTTGGTGTGTGATCTTTGGTAATGGAAATATATGGTTGGAGTGGCTTAACGGACGGCAGAACAGCGAAAGCTACAAACAGTTGCTGGACGAGAAAGCCTTATCAAGGATAAGAAGAGAGATGGGGAGGGATTTCATTCTACAGCAAGACAATTGCAGCATCCATGTGTCAAAACTCATGAAAGAATGGATGGCTAAAGTGAATATGACTACTTTAGAATGGCCTGCAAAAAGTCCAGATCTAAATTTAATGGGAAATGCTTGGGAAATGCTTGCGCAACTTGTCTATGATGGTCCTGAAATAACGAAAGAGGCTCAACTATGGGTACGGATACTTGATGCCAGGAACCAACTAATACAAATACGTAGAGATGTTATTGTGCACATGTTTGATCATTATGAAGAGATATCGATAAAACTTATTGAGAAGAATGATGATAATACAGACTATTAACAGTTTTTCAACGATGCCCGGAAAATAATGTGCGTATGTTTGGTAAAACTGGTGAAACTTAAATATTTTTCCTTACCTAATCGATTTTCTTCCATTTTTATTACAGGTATTGCCTTTATATGTTTATGCCAATCTATTAAAGGATTTTCGCCACTCTATGGAACTCGGAAAGTCGAATACTAAAGTGTTCAGAAAAATATTGTCGGGCTCCTGTACCAGCTAACATTTCTATAATAACATAATCCTTGTCTGCAAGTTTCCTGAAACGGGCTTAATTTCTGAATTCCTGTAAAAGAAAAACTCACCTTAAACGACTGGTTATAAGTATTAGTGTTCTTTTATATGAACATTCGAAGAACATGGCATCAGCATCATTCGTGCTCGGCACAAGTAAATTAACAGTTAATCGAAAATTGAAATCTTCCAATATTGCCATTTATTCTATTTACTTTCCCTTGTTATTATTTGCCTTATGTTGCTTCCAATTTATCGTGCAAAAACTTGCTTAGCATGAAATCCCTGTGAGAAAATAAATCCATAATGAATATTAGACGGCGAAATAACAATATTAAACAGTACAATTGTATACGTTTTGACGATTTCATAATTTTGAACGTTTGATAAAATAAATTTAGAACGTCAAACATAAAGAATATGTTCTTTTTCCGTAGTGTAAACTCAGATATAATAGCCATGTCCACACTTGTAATGACATTATAAAATTATTACAACTATAAATGAAGTAAAAACTAAAACTACTTATTTGTAATGTATATTTACTTCATGCCCCAGGTCAGTCACGAGGCGCAATGGTTTCCTCATGTAATGATGTCTGCATCGGTAATTATTAAGTAAATTTGCGTAAATACTTACAACCCTCTTCTAAGTTAGCAATGTCCGTTTCTAGTCACACAGAGCAGTCAATGACTACAAGGAATAATGCAGGTATAGACAGAAAGCGCATGCGGACTTAGTATTACGTTATTTTCACCTATTTTTGTAATGACCAGTCTAAACCTCGCTACACTTTGGTGGCTTTATTTGATCTTGGTCTATCAAAGTTATTATGCCGTATCATTCAAACACTTCCGTGTTTGAATATATGCCTAAGTGCCAATTTTAGGAATTTATAACTGCTTTAAAGTTTAACTGCTCACTAATTTTTGGACTAAATTTCAAACAATTTTTCTAGTTTATAGATCATCTTCTAAGCTATATTTAAAAAAAAACCCTCAATTTTCGTTCAGTAAACAAAAGTTATAATGAATTTACTCATGTTCAAAATACTAAAAAATATAAGGAGGTGAGCGACGCTTTTTATGACTGGTTTCCATAGCTACTACGTCACTTAACTGACTACTGTTGCTACTAATTCACTGCTGTTGCGAAAAGGGAAGTAATAAATGAAACAGAGAGATGAAAACCAGGAAAGGGAGATAATTGGGGGATTTTATTGAAAGTAGACTACTGCCGTACATTGTTATTGATTACATATGTGTTTATGGGGGTAAAAAATAAGACTGAAATTAAACAAAAGCAAGTGAATTTACTGGAAGCCTGGAAAAATTATGGATTATAATAGAAAAATGCGAGCATGATAAGTAATATGGTTAAGCTTAAACATGGAAAAGTAAAGAACAATTTGTTAAAACTGGAAAAGACAAGGGACAATATATTCTAGTAAAAATATAATAAATTAATAACTTAAAATATTGCATCATCAAGAATTTTTTTTAATTCACTTTATAACATTATATAATCAATTCCTAATGCTGCAATATTTGAAGTTATAAATTTATTATATTTTTTACTAGAATATCTTGTTCTTTTCTGTTCTAGTTTTAACAACCAGTCCATTATTTTTCCATGTTTAATCTTAACCATATAGCGTTTCATGATCGCATATTTCTATTGTAATTTTAAAATAATTTACTGGGAGTAAGAATGAGGGTAAATTAATTGAGTCCTTCAATATTATTATGAGATTTCTTAATAAGAAGATAAAACCCCCACCCTGCGATGTGCCAGCAGGAAGTTTCACCTGCCTTCCCGCAGTTAATTAGTTCACAATAAATTCTTATCCATATTGCACTGTAGAGAACTTCTATTGATTTTATGAAATTATCTTGAGAAAACGGTTTGGCTTAAAGTTTCACATAATAAGATCAAATATCATTGTTCCATTGAAACATTCATTTCGAACACGCCCCTGTCGTATCAAAGATTATACTCGTGATTTTATGAACTTATTTTTACATAATTGCTTGAATTAAAGTAAAACATACAAAAGCCAAGTGTCAGTTGCGCCATAGAAAGTAACATTTATTTCGAATACTTTGCTGCTTATTAAAAAAAAATCTACACCCGATTTTTAGGCTTGGACTTTCTGGCTGTGCGGTGATTAAACTTCTTAAATGCACTTGTGATGGTGGATTACAACAAAAGTGTTAACTTTGGTTAAAATCGGATTTTTTTTCTTTAATCGAACTTTTCGATTATTGGTTTTCGATACTTATCAGAAGCATTCCGGTAAAAAAAAAAAAAAAACGTACGTAAGACCACTCTCAGACTTATCAAGTACACTTGTATGAAATTTGGAAAAAACAAGCGTTTTGGAGTCTATAGGGGACAATCCCACACGCAGAGAAAAAGTCCCCCGCCCCCCTCATATAATAATACAGATAAGGTGACGTTTCTATTTTTTATTGCGGGAAAATCCGATATTACCTGGGATGAAATGAAGATCAACGAATTTTTCATATTTCTAATATTTTACTGTCATCGAAATCCATGTAATGGTCCATTTAAATATGTAATCGATTGATTGCCTGGTCTAATCGCGGACATAATGTTGTTCACTGAGAGGAAACTTTGTTTTACTCATGACAGATACGTACTCTAAAATACACTGTTGTTTGTATTGTACACAACCTAATGTTGATTTATAAAATAAATTTTATATAATGGCTTGAATTTAAATTTAAAATGCAGTCAGGTATTACAGTCTAATTGTGCTATGAGAAGAAAGATTCATTTCCATAGCGACTCTGTCATATCAATGAACGTATAGTCGATTTAATACACCATACCCTTCTGTTTGTACAGACTTGTGACATTAGGTTGTATAAGGCTGTTAACTTTTTTCAAACTTCGACAGTTGCTTATTAATACATTTTTCGATTATCAATTTTCAATAATTATCGGATACATACGCTAAAATCCTATCTAACAACACTCCCTGACACATAACATACATTTGTGTGAAATTTAAAAAAAAATTGCTCAGCCGTTTCAGAATCAATAGAGAACGATCACATACAGGAACACATATACACCGCTTTTTGTATATAGGGTGTCCACGAAGTATGAGCGCATTATGTAGCCAAACGTTGTAGGCACTTTGCAGATTATGTATTCTAACATTATTGACAGCCTGTATAAGTAGAGATAGAGATATATATTCTTTATATATATGAGATATTATTAGAAATTTAAAAAAGACAGAAAATGTTTTATTAAAAGACAATATATACAAGATAGGACGATGAAAGTCGTCAAAAAAACAAACAAAAAAACACTACAGCTGTATTTAAAAATGATTGCAAAATCAATTCAGGTAACTTTATGTAGTAGAGCTATCTAATATAGCCGCTTTCAGTCTAAACCACCGCCTCGATACAGGTTCGAAACTGAGAGCATGCCTGTTCCATAGTGGCGATCAGGCTTGCTTTGATGTTGCGAGGTGGTTGGTTGGTTGTTTTTGTTTTACGGCATATCAACCCTTTTTGGATTATTTAATGCCGAATCCAAAGATTTTGAAGAAAAAAAAAATTTAATAGTATATATTTGTTGTTTTCACGTCGGTTTCTATTTAACCCATCGTTGAGACCTTAACAGGTACTACCACTCCGGGTCAGAGTGGATCTGGGAGTAATGGTAATTAAAGGGTGGCTCCACACTCCCCAAAGCCCACGAACTGGGGGCCTCACCACTGGATATAGTTTAAGCTCATATCCAGAACCCCCATTGAGGGACTTTTACCCTCTGCAGGGGGGCAGTCGGCGTATTTTAATGCCCCACCGACAGGACCTTGATGTTGCGGGATGTTAAAGTTGGTGATGTCTTCGGCGTATAATAAAATAAAGTAATCCAGCGGGTTCAGGTCAGGGGAGAAGAGAAGCCATTGAGAGAACGTCGCAGCACCCTTTCTGAAGCCAATCCTGTGTCGTTTTGGGTTTTGTGGGTCGGTACCGGATCGTGATGCTACACCCAGGGTCTGCCAGCGGTCACCTGATTGCACCAGGGTCTCTCCACACTCTTCACCACTTCCAGGTACACTCTGGTGTTGACTTTCAAGCCGACTCCGAAGATGTGAGGTGGCATGATGTGATTCTCACTTGAAACCACATTAAAGACAATGGCCATGACCGGAAACATTGCCTTCATCACCCTCGGCACGTCCCTGATATTCACGGTAATCCAGCGATGAATTTTGAGTGTGCTTGTAATGGTCCTGTTGTCATAAATTGGATCGGTAGAGAGCATGAGTTGTACAGCGGCGCATCTCCAATCTCACTCGTTGAACATAGTGTCACTTTCAGATATGATAGAAGGCTACAATCGTTCTTGGGATTTGTACATAACCAGACAACTAGTAGAAGCTCTGACACAAAAAAGGCAAACCGGTTCTTATCAAACGGAAATGGAATCATGTCATTTTTTCTAGGGCGAAAATTTTATCGTTCCACCCTTTAGTAAGCGTGACACGCACAAAATGCTTGGCGAGATTTTAGTTGCTTCTTAATACTATCCTAAAGCAAATGGATGTGTATTCTTTGGATTTTTCTTTCAAGAACTTTATATATGGTATGCCCACTGGAATGAGTTCTCGTATGTTTCCCCTAGAAGTATTACAAAGCATTTGTTTTAAAGAAGAAAATCATAATGATTTCGGCTTTCTGGAATTTCTACCCATACCAATATGATTCGAATAAACCTAGATTTCGTATTGACTTCGACAATGTTATTTTAACGAATATATTCAATTTAATGTTATTTTCTCTTACTTGTCGAAAAAGATAAAATAATTGTATCGTGTGCAATTATACTGATGGGTTTCTGGAATATATATTAAAATATCCGACGTCAAATGCGTCCATGTATGTATGTTTCTTTGTGTGTATTTGTGATTCTCGCCTCTGCATTAATGAAACAATATCTGTTCTTTGTTATTATCGATTCGCATCGAGTTCTAAAGCGATTATTTTTTCATTCCTATTTTCCAAAATAATTTGATAGCGAAATTCAAGTCAGCAAAAATTAATTTCCGTAATCTCCGACAACACGTGCGTTGTTTTTGCTTTTAAGTCGTATAAGTACAACAAAGTTTAAATAAAAATGTAAAATTTCTTAGTTCAAAGAACGTAGAAAAAATTCTAATCAATCAAATTCTGTGTGCTTCTAATACGCACGTTTGATGATTCAATCAATTCACATAAAAAAATAAATACTTTTAGTGATTCCGTCATAAATCATAATTTCTATACGATAAACTAAAAACCAAATATACATACATGCATGCATGTATATATATATATATATATATATATACATATACTGTGTGTGTGTATGTGTGTGTGTGTGTGTGTGTGTGTGTGTGTCATTAAATCACCAAATAGAAGTAGCGGTGATAAGGGTAGTGTGACGACTTGGACATGTTACGTTCAGATCTTGTCGATTCCGCTGAACCATTCCACTATCTATGTTGACATACGGCTGTTAGTATAGTTAAATAACACCCAATGACTACTCCAAAGGTAATGTCTCTTATCTCTTCATCCGCCCGAATAGATCAGCGAGAATAGCAAATTACATTGTTCTGATGACAAACTTATACATTCATAGCCTGAAATTTTAATCTCCCCTTTGAAGATACTGTTGTGTGAGACTCTGAGGAAGCAATTCATGTAATAGACGTGCGTCAGGAGCAAAGTTACGTGATTGAATTACTGGCACGTTGCATGGTTTTAATGACTAAACTTAGGTATTCATGACCTAAAAGTTTCATGTCGATATTGGAGATATTGACGGTGTGAGACTTTAATAAGACAACTTCTGCAATGGACGTACGTGAGAAGTAAAGAAGCTTCAGTTAATTCTTTGATAAGTGCATTTAGAATGGTGTTGACTACGTTGAAAAATACTGCAGCAAAACAGTTGCTTATTTTAATGGTAACACTCATCTTCGTCAGTGTGTGTACCATATATAAAGTGCTTGTAGCACTCTTAACTTTTAAGTGAAGAGATAGAAAGCTTTACTTTTATAATTACCTTCCCTATTAAATTGTCTTACTTAAAACAAAATAAAATGTTTTAGAATATTAAAAAAAGTTCCAACGCCATTGTTAATGTTTACCCATTAATTTATCTATTTTTATACTAAATAATTTCTTTGAAAATTTCGTAAAGCATAAATCTATGATATCAAGCCAATGTCAGAATTATTTTGTTAAGCTGATATGTTACACAATATTTATAAGAAAAGCCGAATAGTTTCGGCTCCGTTGTTAGAATGACAACGTCAGACTGGGGATGGAAAGGTTTTGATTTCGGTTCCCAGCCCTGGCACCTGCTTTTAGTTCTAATAAATACAATATTTTCCATTTTCAAAAGGACTTATTATCCCATATATTATTGTATATAGAAGGGTCAGATGTTGGTAATTAGAGAAACAAAGTCAATAGGATTGAAAATAATACTTTTTAAAGTAAAATGCTAGAATCTAACTCAGTGTTCAAAAGTTAAAATAATATATATTGCTATTGATTTATTAATTTAAGGGGTTGAAGAATATTATTCATTCTAATTAAAAATAACTATACAACTAGTTATGTCCAGAGAGGTAGAATCGGACAATGTAAATTAAGAAATGTCTTTGTATTGTCTAGAACGTCTTGGAATCCACGTGAAAACATTCACATGTTTGAGAAGGCTCTGGCGTCACAAAGAAAGATAGATTCAATATATTCAGTTGAGTTACAGCTAGAAAAGTTGAGAGTTGAGTTCAGAACATTCGGAAAGGGAAAGTTAGCCTAAGCCCCCTTCGGAAGATAGGCGGAAAGGAATTGTAAAAAAAATATTTCAAAACTAATATCATCATATATAAAATTTTATTCAACGTCTTATTCGACTTGTTATATGGACTTGTTTATAATTTCATTGTTGTACAGACAAATACACCATGCATTTTTACGATAATCTATATACTGTGATAATGTTGATGTTTTACTCTTGCCACAGTGCATACATTTTTGTACATAAACAGTATAGATCAGGGGTGTCCAAATTACGGCCTGCACGCATGAGCGGACCGGTAAAATCTTTTAGTCCGGCTCGCGGAAAACGTTAAAATATGCAGGATGTCTTTTTTATTTAAATGGAAATATGTGAAAATAGTCTGATAGCATTTGTTTTTGTTCAGAAAATTATTAACAGAGTGAGGTTTTGGAGAATCAGTTTTAGTACAAAGCAAAACCGATGAGCAAAACAGATTAAAAAAACCTCCAGGTTTATTTTCTAAAAATTATTATTACCTGCGTAAAATGTCAGCAATATGTTCACCCGCCCGAGAACTTTCTGAGACCCCTGTTTTAGATAGTGGAACAAAGGGTGAATGAGTTGATGTTGCGATAAAGAGGGCCACAAAGAAACATTGGCATCTGTTTTCAATGTACACCTGCTGGCAAAACCTGCTGAACATTACAAATAAACAAACTCATGATCATAACGTTCTCAGCGAAATCTGTAATAAACAAATGGTTACGCGCCTGCAGGACATTGTTGATAACTCTCAGAGTATTTTCAAAAAGGTAATACCAATAATCCTATGAGTACTTTGCATTTTCGTTTTGTTTTTATGCTGAATCTATTAAATTTTAAAAAAGTGTTTTTGTAGTAAAACAAAAGTTATTGTTTATGTTCCACTTTGCTTTGAAATTTTGTTGAAGGCATATGTATGATCGAAATGTACTTATTCAGGGGTTTTTCAAAAATGCATGAATTTATTTAAAATAAAAAAAAATCAATGAAGAACATCACATTTGAAATGTGACATGGAATAAAAATTCAGAAAACTATTTTTGGAAAGTCAAGATATTTTTTTTGAAAGGTATAGGAATAATTGAGTTTAGTATTACATAACAAAAGTTTGATAATAGAGTCCGTGAAGCCCGATTCGACAAAATTGGAGAAAAGGCAAGATAATTTGCGCATTAAATAGACAAATGACTTTTATAATGTGGTTTAAATGCGAACTATTAGCTTTCCTATTCGCCAACACATACATTTGATTAACGTTGATGATTATAGCAATGAGACTTGCAATACGATCGCCGATGTGTAAACTTCGATTTTATCTTGATTTTTACGTGTTGTGTTTTTATTATTTTTTTTTCTTGTTTCACTGTTATTTATTTCTTTCTTTTTCTCTATTCCCCGCGTCTATCTTCTTCAGTAATCTTGTCTTTTATATTGTTACCTATCTGGTCCTTTTATTTCTGGAATAGAATCTCCTTGGGGGGAATGCTTAATCATTGGTATCAATTGGTGAATAGATTGTTATCTATTTTCACAACCAAACTCCGTGTCATTAGGCAAGAGACAATGATTTCTTTTTTTCTGTTCCTTTTTCTGTTTTTTTAAATTTTTTCCTCTCTGGGTTACAGCGAATCCAGAAGCGTTTGGCATTGTTTGTATCTACATAACCGTGGATACGTCATCCCTATCTATCGATTAACAAAACGATCGAAAATTTTGTGTTTACGTACAACTTCAATACACAAGTTAACCGAAACAATAACTGCTCTTGTTGTTTGAAACAACTTTTCAGATCGACGAGACGCGCGCTTCCAATCTAAAATGTCAGAATAGAGATGGCGATTACTACTAGATGATCACCCCGCTTCGCGTAATCACAATACATGGTGAAAATTATTTTCTATCCTTTCCATTCTTTATTTTTAACTAGTACGCGAAATACGATGCTAATGGGAACGTTCCCCAGTTAAGGGACGGATAATTAGCAGTTTCTTTTCAATCTTATCTAATGTTACATCATTGCTTAATATATTGAAATAGTCGTCGGCTCCCACTCATATCTGAATATTGGGTCCTGTCGCTTGTCACCAGTCTCCTATCTTTGGGATGAATGCCTGTCTGTGATATGGATGTTGTGTCAGAGTCTATGGTGGAAAAGTCGTGGACAGTGTTTACAGGGTACGGTAGGTGGGATGGGGTCGTTTTCGTCGCTCTTTTCTTTTTCCTCTCCTATCCCCTACATTTTCTTTCCTTCTCTCCTCAAACTTCATGATTTCATCATTTGATGCACCTCTCCACATCTTTCTGGCCCTTATCAAATTCTTCCAACGAGGATGGGTTGATATTTGTTAGAACCAGAATGCATTTGAACTGATCTTTGTAGCGCATTTTGGGGCTCCCGTCGTATTATACCCTGGACTAGTTCTCCGTACAGCATTTTCTAGTGGGGCCATGAATTTTCCATCCTGTGGACAAGTTCCACCCAGCTAAATCGATCGTGAATAATGACAAAGTAACATATAATGAATATGGTGACACAGTTATAAGCGGCGGTTAGAATCTAAAACAGTTATCCAGACGGGAAGACTGAGATACCAGGCGAACATCTGGCATCCGGTAAAATGTCCCACAACTAGCTAAAAATAAAGTGTCATGAATGTAGAATATGAGAACATAGAACTTAGTGGAGAACTTAAATACCTACTAGATAGAAAATAACTATTAGGAGCCTTAGATTTTTCTGTACAAATATTCTTAAGCAGTCAGCTGAAGCCATTCAGCATGTGTTTCTGGTTGAAGATGGATATAGCTGCGTCTATAATGAATTGAAGCTTGTAATAATAAGCAGCCGTTGAAAATAAAGATCTGATAAAACGACTAATAAAACAATATTGTCAAGTGAACAGCCATGATGAAAGGGAAACAAAAGCCGTTTATACACCATTTTAAAATGAGTAAACTATGGTGTGAACATTTGAACTTCTGAAAGTGGCACTCCAGGCATGGCAGCAACCAAGCAGAATCAACTGCCAGGAGTTGAACAACGGTCATGCTCCTGTACCGCAACAAGGAGTGAAGCCGTTGGTACGAGAGATACAAAGTGCTATTGTTTTGTTACCACTAGTCAATAGTTAAAAGTGAGGCTACATATTAAACTTAATATTGGCCAAAAGATTAAAGACTTTATCCCTTACTGACGAAATGCAAAACTTACACATTACGTTTTTAAATAAAACAATAGCTGGTTAGAAAGTGGAGTAAAAAAAAAAACTTGAGCATATACCCATGGTGAGTGAAACATTTATGTTTCGTTTATTGAAGAAATTCTTCAGGCTAAGAACTTATTCGATGGAATTATACACAGATGTTTGTGTGTAGCTGTATTTCTATACTGAGCAGGATTGAAATGAATGATGAAATGTTATTTTTATCTCATGAGTTCCAGTTAAACAATTTCCCTATGAAGAAAATGATCAACTAATCTTAGATCGGCAGTTTAGATCTGATGTCTTTATGAATGTCCAAAATTATGGAGCCGTTTATAACACTCATTATTTAATTTTCTTAAATACGTGCAACAAATGTTCATTCATATTTAAATTGGTCCTGTTAATAACTTTTTTGCCTGCGTTTCCCATACTTTATACCGGTATATTAGTTATCAATGAACTATACGCAATTATAGCAAATAAAATACAAGACTCGGGCGCTGTAAATTTAAACATATATACTAATGATTAAATTTAGTAACATTTGAATGTCTGTTGTTAGCACCGTATCTGTATTTCGCTATTTTATTAGAAGTTTCGATTATTAAGACAAAGAATTGTAATGTGGATAAGAATACGCTTTGGAAATTCGAAAATGTTTTAACATAGAGTAAGTTGTTACCTTATTTGAGTCGTAGACAAAAGAAATATTCGATTTAATGTTGTAATGTGCGAAAACAAACACAGCAGGGATTGCCATCGGGTCGCGGGGACTCCCCCCCCCGGGTGCACTCTCACTAGTATGTCCATGTAGCATCCTGAGTGTGTACAATAGACGAGTTTGGCAAGCATATATCTAGATTATACTATAAATAAAAAGAAACAGTAAAACTTTCCTTATGTGTTTTCTCGTATTGATTTGTGAGGTAGCATGCGGAACAAAATGCTACGAAAATTGCTAGGGGAATACCGCAAATGAAGAAAGACAGGTAGCTGATATTTTTTCAATGTTAGTGATTCGTTAATCTTTTTTATAAAAATACTAGTAACACCTTGTAACACCTTACTATACAGTGAAACGTCGTGTTTAACCAGTTTAGGTATGATATATGTCGCCAAACTTGGTAAGTGATCCTATGCCTTGATGGAGTTCAAAATAGACTTCGTAGCCTCGTAGGAGATGTCCTTTTCTCTTCCTTGCAACCTCTATCTCACAGAAGGGATGTTGCGAGTTTGTCTCTGATGTATCGTTATTTTCATGGAAAGTGTTCGACTGAGCTTCAATCTATGGTCCCCCCTCGCCAAACTTTCACAAGAAACACTCGTCTAGCTGTACACACTATCAATAATTCCCTCCCACTCTTTATCTGTGCCTAAACCTAAACGTAGATTACATGAACAAAGCTTCTTTCTTAGAACTGCACGCCTGTGGAATTGTCTTCCGTTTTCCTGCTTTCCGGCTGACTACAATATGGTTTTCTTCAAGTCTAACGTAACTAAGTTCTTGATGAGCCGTTCCATATAAGTTATCAAATTTACCAAATTTTCATTACTAATGATTACTATATTGTCCAATTTCTACTGTACACTCTTTAGCCCTTATCCTTGAGTGGCCTCCTGGCCTTGATAATGTGGTGATGCCTATGTAAAAAAAATCAATTTGATCCAATTGATATAGGATTACTTACCAAGGTTGGCGACATATATCATAGAAATAACGTAACATTTAAAATAATGTAGCCACATTATCTCGGCAATAATTTATATAAACTTCTTAGATTAGATACTATTAATGCATGTAAATTTGTCAAACCTTTAAAGATTAGGAAACTTTTGTTTTTAATTTATATATTTTTTCACAGCTAATTGCATGTATTTTTGAATTTCTCTAATTTTTTCGTTTATAGGTTATTTCGCTACTATCCTATCGTACATCCCCATTTACCCATTCCTTTATTGAATTGAATTTTTGAACGCATTCATATTGCTGTTTGCATGTAATCTTTCTCTGGCTAATTTCTAAGCTAATGCCATTATTCTTACTTTTTTTGTAAGTTTATAAACCTGATTTATCCTCCTCTTCTAATGAGAAGCATTTAGTAAAAAAAATCCATGGACGCAAGATTTTTTATAGACAAAATCCTGTATTAAAGCTTTATTTAACTTTAAATTGTCATATTTTATTTCATATATATATATATATATATATATATATATATATATATATATATATATATATATTTATATTTATATATATATATATATATACAATAAATAAAAGACTCTTATTCAAAAGATGGAAAGTATCGAAAAATAGAATTAATAGGAAAAAGGTCTATTTTATTTAATGAAATATGCCATAGAGAAAAATGCTGCCTATATATAAGCTGCTGATCCTTCAGTCTTGGGCAGACTATGGATACCCACGAAGGTTTGCTTGTGCCTGAAATTTTTGTGGCAGGAAGTGCGCAATTCCAACCGCACCTCGCCTAAGACGACATTGTTAAATAACCAGTGACAAGTGAAGTACAAGACGACTGGAAAAAATGCCGAGATAAGCAGAGAGCACATACAGCGCCTAGATTTTCCAAATGGTCACCCATCTGATACTAACCAGTGAATTGATGAGACCCGGTGTGTCAACGCGATTATGCCATATGTATATATATATATATATATATATATATATATATATATATATATATATATAGTTGAATTTTTGTTTTATTAGCGATTAATTTCTTTTTTATTATTTATCTCCCTGAACGTTTATATTATAAGAAAGGAGTTATTTACATTCTTTAGGGCGTATTTGCTTTCTTTAAATTTAAATATTAATTATTAATTTATAATTGATAATTACTACGTGCATAAAAGTAAGTCATCTATATACTTGCATGTTTCAGAGTTTAATCTTCGTCAGTATAGCGAGACTTTATTGACAAGGATCGATGCTACAACGGTTCGATAAGTAGTCTGGTGTTTTATCACGGGACCACTGGGTCCTTGCTAATTTTTTACACGATTTTTCTCACTTATAAATGTAATAATAATTTTTAAAAAATCAACAATCTTACATTTATAAGCGATAAAAATCGTGCATAAAATAGGCAAGGGCCCAGTGGGCCTCTGGTAAAACCCCAGACTATTTATCGAGCCGTTGTAGGATCGATCCTTGTCAATGTAAGTCTAGCTATACTGATGAAGAGTAAGCTCTGACACATGCATGTATGTAGATGATTTACTTTTATGCACGTAGTAATTATTAATTAATATTTAATATATATATATATATATATATATATATATATATATATATATATGTTTGTGTGTACATTTCAAGCACTTGCAGCTAAATCCAACCCATTTTTATACAAAAAGCTAAAAATTTGCCATATATATATTGTTTGTTGATGTCTTATATAGGGTTTGTTGATGTATATATGGTTTGTTAATTCATTTTTATTTCATTTTCTACGCATACTGTTATACCGAAGAGACACCCGCGCACACACACGTCTGTGTGTGCCCTTAGACGTTTCCATACGTTTACGCATGTATCCCTATACATTTAATTAATATTTTTTAAAGTATATTGCATTTTGATATTTAATATCTATGTTCTATACAAACAGAATTGAATAAACGATGACTATGAAATATGGTTATTTTTTATATTTGAAGTTGTTTTCATTGCAGATTATTAAAAATTGTAAACTTATAAACCCGTTTTAGCTAATAAACGGGCACGTACTAGCTGAAGTCCGTGTTTATGCCGGGGTTATAAAAAGTTCAACTACGTGTGAAGTCAATTAAAAAAACTGTGAAAATCTTTTAAACATCAATGTCAAAAACAATGATATAAAGAGTTAATCCTACAAATGTTTAAGATAGAACCATTGTAGACTTAATAAATAAAAATGGTTTCAATGCACAATCCATAATTTTAAATAATTAATGAATCATAATATAAACAACCAATATTTAACGATTTACTAGTCGCACGATTTGGAATATAATAAAAAGTATATGTAAATTTTATCAATCATAAACAATACATATTTTCATACTCACTACAAATATTTCTGAAAGTTCCTTGAATGTGCTAAACCCGCAGCAAAATCTTTGAGTACGCATTAATTAAATCCTAGTATTTAAATTGTTCTTAATTGGCTGTTCCAGTCCGGTTTGCCCAAATTTTCAGTAATTTGTTTTTTTCAGACTCTATGTACCCTCAACAGTACATACACACACACACACACACACACACACACACACACACACACACACACACACACACACGCACACACACATATTATATATATATATATATATATATATATATATAGTAAAATATTCTGCAGAGTCAACAGTGACATTCAAGCTGTGTTCGAATCATCCGACGAATTAGCATGAATATCCAAGATTAGTACTTGTAATTAGTAATAAAGAACGCATTATATTATAAAACGTCAAATCGTCTTGCTTAGGCGTTTCGACCATATATCTGATCTAGAGCTTCCGGTTTGCAAAATTCTTCGCCTTTAAATATTAAACAAAGACAAAGACATGAAAGCTTTTTTATCTACAATTTTGTTCGCGTTTAAAATATGCAAATGAAACAAACCTAATCCATTCTACTTTTTTTTTTCACACGCATCTTACGAGTTTTTTCGGATTTTTCAAGGCAAATTGGAATCGTTATTCCAAACATTTTTTTTATTATAAAATCGAATCCAATCCGTAATTCTACAAGAAAATGACACAAAGGATTTAGTACGATTCCTTAATTAAAAATAATCTTTCTTTCATTTTAATTTTTTCAACAGTTTAAAACGTCTATAATGCATTTTTATACGACAATTTATAATGCTAACGTATTAAACATTACAAACACATGAATAACAAAAAGGAAGCTGATTGTTTCTCTGACAACGAGTTCTCTGGAAATATATGTGACGTTAATTGCAGAATAAAATATAATATTTATTAAACAAATTCGACTACTTTTTAATGAACAATCTTTCTTTCATTTTAAATTTGAACAGTTTAAAACTTCTATTATGCATTTATATTTTATACTATGTAATAAGTTCTTACACCCCCCTGTTTTCTATTTGGAAAGTAGACAACACATTGTGGGTGCGTTATCGGCAGTTCGCGTTACTCTCGCTTCCTCTTATTTTCCTTAGTCCTCATTTCCAATGAGTGATTTTTCTGACAAAGGGTGAAGAAAAAGCTGCTCTCCAGGACGATATTACTTTGTGAATAGTAGCCTGAGATGTCGGAAATTTTCTGTTCCTATGTCTATCCTTGTGGTCATGTCACTAGTAAGGGTGCTGGAGGTAAACGTTTCATCTGGGCTGACGTTATCCGCCTGATAGTCAGGGACCCGAACCTGGGATTAATCACTAAGGAGGCCGTCCTATCAGCAGGTTCAATATACTGGGGCTGCCGTATTGCCATTTGGTGAATGGACTCGGACCATGCAGTAGTTTCGAGTGGGGCCTCTCGATGCCATACTAGTGGGTAATTGTTACGGCTTTACATTATCATGGCTATAAAAAAAAATCTTCCTCTCCTTTTCTCTCTTACCTTCCCTCTCTGTCCTGCTCTAACCAAGTCTGTCGACCTGTTCCACAAATCTCAAACCTCAACATGAAATACATCCAGGAAAATAACACGTGTACACCTAGAACCCCATCCTCCAACGTAGACCCCTACTACCATGTCTCCTTCTCCAATATCAAGGGTCTCTGGTCCAACCTTCCAGAGGTTGAAACCCAATTACAGGAGACGAAACCAGATATATTCTTCCTAAGTGAAACTGGCATTAGGCCGACCGCTTCCCTTAACGAATTCATAATTAAAGGATACTCTAACTTAACATCTAAATCTGACCCCAAAGATCGCCATGAACAAGTAATATGTGCCTACATTAAATATGGTTTTCCGTGTGGTAGGGATATCTCCAGAGAACCCTAATTTCCTTTATATGTGCTTCTGGCTTGCACTTGCTTACACCACTGCATTTATATTCGCACTCTATCGCCCCCCACAACAGCAGAGTTACTATCCTTAAGAGCATATCTGAAAAAATTGACCACATACTGTCTGCTCACCCTTCAGCTAACATCCACATTTGTGGTGACTTCAATATCCACAATGCGGAATAGCTGACCCACTCTAACAGGAAATGATGACGGGAAGTTCTGTCATGTTTTGCCATTGCCTATGACCTCACCCAGATTGTCCACGAACCCACGCGAGTGCCCGATACTTCAGGTCAATATGCTAGCCTTCTAAACCTTTTTCTCACAACATCCCATGAGCTATGTTCAAGTTCTGTTCTGTCCCCTCTGGGATCTTCCGACCACACGGTTGTATCAGTTGAGATAAAAACGAAATCAAATAAGTCTGGAGATGTACCTCTCCACCGTACTGTATATCGATACTCTACCGCTGACTGGGATAGATTCCGTACACTTATATCCGATCTTCCACTGCATTCTATTTTTAAAAAAGACGTGTACTTCATAGTATCAGACCTGACTGAATGGCTAATTGTAGGCATAGACCGATTCATACAATCCAAAAATTCCAACAATAACATATTCACAGCCAGCCATGGTTCTCCCCAGAATATGCTGCTGCCATCGCACACAGAAATCACTTTTTCCATAGCTACCAACGTAATAGATGCACTGAGACTAAAGCTGCCTTCAGGACTGCCAGCAACTACTGCAAAATGTAATTAAAATGCAGGAGAGCTATATGCTCACTCCGTTAAATCCAAATTAGTTGAGCAGCGGCTTGGTTCCCACCAGTTTTGGCAAATAGCAAACAGGATTCTGAACAGAAGCGTGCGTTCTATCCCAACCATCATCAATGGACCTAAGGTCATCTCGCCAGCATCAGACAAGGCCAAACTATTTGCCAAGAACTTTACAGCTAATTCTACCCAATGCGACGAAGGCCATCAATACCCCGTATTTCCTCCTATAACAGACAACACGCTCTGCAACATAAAAATATCTGTGCGTGATATCGCCAAGCTGATCAAGAACCTTGATTCCATTAAAGCAACTGGTTCTGACGGCATTCCAATCATTGTGTTGAAAAAGCTGCTACTAGAACTTGCCCCCATACTTACAAAACTATTTAAGCGTTGCTGTAAGGAGAAGTGCTTCCCAATACCCTGAAAAACCTCATCAGTATGCCATGTATTTAAGAACTCAGGTGATAAGTCCTCTCCTTCACAGTACAGACCAATAAGTCTCCTGTGTGTCATGAGTAAGCTGCTGGGATTCATATTAAATAAAGAAGTAGTCAACCACCTCAGCAGAAATAACTTTCTTAGTGGGATGCAATATGGTTTCCGTTCTGCCAGATTTACAGCAGATGTGCTAACTGTTATATCTCATAGGATTAGCGAATCTCTTGACAAAAGCTTCCTCTCGAAGGCAATTGCTCTTGACATATCGAAGGCGTTCGATAAGGTATGGCATAAGGGTCTATTTCACAAGATTTCCAGCTACGGTATGACTGGAAATGTTTTCTCGATCATAAAATCATTTCTCTCCGATAGGCTCATAAGAGTAGTAGTTGATGGGAAGAAATCAGAGGCCATCAATATTAATGCAGGAGTCCCTCAAGGGTCCATCATAGGCCCAACTCTTCCTGATATACATCAATGATCTTCCAAATCACATACTTAAATCATTCGTTGACATCTATGCTGATGACACGACCATCTATGGCAACACATCAAACGCCGTAAATGACAAAGTTCTCTCAGATTCTCTGTACTCTGATCTTGAGCGCATGGTACAGTGGGGGAGTAGGTGGCTGGTTACTTTTAATGCATCTAAAACCAAGCTCCTATCTTTACATCATCAACGCTCTGATCCCCATCTCGCATCAGTTGATATGGGTGGCCTTCGTCTAGGGGAAGCTCCATGCTTTGATAAGCTTCTGGGTTTGCCATTTACCTCTGACCTGAAATGAAATACGTACATCCAGTAAGTTACCAAGATTGCTGGAAAATGGTAGGATCCTTCTATCGCTCCAGAAGATATCTCACCACTAATGCAATTCTCTATCTGTATAAAAGCCAAGTACGCCCAAGGATGGGGTATTGCTGCCATATCTGGGCAGGAGCTGCTAAAAACAGCCTATCCTACCTTGACAGCGTACAAAATAGGCTTCCTGGCCTAGTGGGTGATACCCTTTTCTCTTCCCTGCAACCTCTCTCCCACAAGCAAGACGTTGCGAGCCTGTTGTTGTGTTATCTTTACTATCATGGAAGGTGCTCGTCTGAACTCGTCTCTGGTCCCCACTCGACAATCTTTCACGATAAACACCCGCCTAGCTGAAACCACTGTCAAAAAATTTCCCCCCTCCTTATCTGTGCCAAAATCAAAACGTAGATTCCATGAACAAAGCTTCTTTCTTAGAAGTGCACACCTGTGGAACTCTGTTCGGGTTGCCTGTTTCCCACCTGACTACAACCTGGATGTCTTCCCACGTGAACAAATTCCTGATGAACTGCCTCCTTAAGGATGACACTTTATTAAATCCCCAACACTAACGTACTGCACACACAATAACCCTTATCCTCGAATGGCTTCAGGGCCTTGATAGGTGGCGACTATCTTGTAAAAAAAAATGAAACAAAGTTTATAACGTTAGGTAAAGGTGTCCCCGCAGACCAACTGAAGATATGCTTCTTAAAAGTTGGTTTTAAGATGTATTCCTCTGTTACTTAATGTTATATAATTTGTTTCATTAAAACGTCGAACTAGTTTAATAAACGTTTTTGTAATGATACATGTTTTGTGTTGCTTTAGCGTCCCAAATTCTGGTATGAAATAATGAATTAAATAGTCTAAAACAAAAATATACAGAATCTCAAATTGAAATAGTTAATAAATGTAAAAATCAAAGCAGATAAATTTAAATGTTTTCATGGAAAAAAAACGTTCTAAATATAACTAAACAAGTTTGGAACTGTTAAAAAAATAAAATGTAAAGAAAACTAAATAATTACATTTGAAAACAGATAATTGAGAGTTTTTAGGGTTTTTTTTTTTACTTAAAAATATTATAATTTTCGTAAAACATGTTTAATAAATATTACATTTAGCGCTGCATGTTAACTGCCTTTTTCATTATTTACATTGTCCTTTGTTTGGACTTATTTTTGTTATTATTAATTTTATTTATTAAACTGTTGTGTATTTTATTATTTATTTTATTATGTACTAGCGGTGGGTATCCGGCGTTGCCCGGGTTTTTAGATGCGTGTGTGTTTAGGTGTGTGTGGTGGTGGTAAAAATGAAAACAAAGTGAAGTAATAACCCTATTTAAATATTATGAAAAGAAACAATGTTAAAACTATCAAGAAAACATCCTGAAAAAGAAACAATTAAAAAAATGAACGTGATGCAATACGAATGGGTCGGGCGGTGCCCAGGTGTTTGAAAAATCACAAAAACGTTTGATTGGGGGGGGGGCTCGAACTCTAATTGTTGAGGTGAAAGCGCAAAAAAACGAAAAAAAAACATGATGAATTAGCTAAAAATGAATTAGGTCAAATATCAATTCGCAGTGAACGAATTCTAAATGATTTTTTTTTGTTTCTCGAATTCTAAATGAATTTATTTGTTTTAATTGTAATTTAAGTGTAATGCAAGTGAATTCACGATATTGTTGCGTTGTAATAATAAATAGTAAAGAATTAATTCTTTGTGCAAAAATAAATGTTTAGTTGCAAGCAATAATAAATAAAGGTATAGTAATATTTCAAGGTTAGAGTCGTTAAAACCGGAAGTAAGAACTGGTTAATCCCGAAGGTTTCGTCTTACACTAACAAAAAAAACGCAAAAGAAAACAATAATGATAATAATCGCGGTTTATTTTTATATTTTTATTTTATTTAGGGTAAAAACAGAAAGCATAAATCAGGGAAAGAAGATAAAATTCCAAATCGGTGTTTCCTCGTACTGTTCCTTGTAAACGCATCCGATGCGGTGTAAATGGGGAGCGGGAAAAAGAGGAATCTAACAGAGAGAAAAGATGTTGCAACTTCCATTGAATCTTACCGATTTTGCCAGTGACCACCGGGAAAAATATAGGAATGTACGGTTATCGAGGAAGAGTAGGGGTAATATGCCTATAGCACACCTCAGATCCTGTGCTGCAGTTTGTGTACATTATATTTGCGTGTAATGTCTTGATTTTTACTCCTATTAAAGTCAAACCCACACAGAAAAACATGAGTTCATTTTATTTATATAGAGAAGAGAAGAGAAGGGATTAAATATTTTTATGTGGATAAAAGTTATTCGTGAGAATAAAGTTATTTCTAGAAATTACCCGTGTTCACATAGCAAGACTTTTTGTTAAGGATCGATTCTGTAACGGCCTGATATTTTATTTTTTATTTCATGTACTTGCTTATCGCTTTCAAATGTAAGAGCTATCGTAGATTTATTTATATTTAATTAGCGATTCTTGGGTATTTGTTAGTCTATTTGTTATGTGAAAACCGCAGTAGATAGCCACTATATCAAATATACAGGTTCGAATTCGCTACATATCCAATATTCTTTTGTGATTTTCTTCTATATTTCCAGGACATTGGACAAAATTAATGAATCATTTAATGAAATTACCCCCGACGATACAAGTAATAATTAAATATAATCTGAAGATCAAATTCAAATATTTATTGTATAAATTTATTTTGTTCAATTATGATCGTAAATATTTACGCCCAAACACTAGTTCTTCAAATTAGGTTGTGACCACCAAGGAACTAACCTCGCCACTAAGATGAAAAGGAGGCACGTGATAGTAGTAATGCCATTTAGTTGAATTTGTAACTGAACTATTGTAAACTAGCATACGGCATAATCACGTTTAACACACTGGTTCCCGTCAGATCACCGAAGTTAAGCAACGATAAGCCTGGCCTGTACTAGATGGGTGACCATTTGGGACTTCCGGGTACTGTTATGTGCTTTTCGTTTATCTCGGTATTGCTTCCATTCGTCCTGAACTTCTCCTTGCCTCTGGTCTCAAGCAGAGCCGATTCAGAAGAGGTGTCGTTGGAGATTGCAGAACTCTTGCAAAAAAAATTACATGCGCATAACATTACAAAATTACATACGCATTTCTGCCATCGATCAAGATCAAAGTGTACACTCCTGCATTTCTATTAACATTACCCGACGAAGAAACACTTCTAGAATAAGACAAATCATATTCTTATATCAATACAGACGCCGCTTATTAGGGGGTAGCTGGAGTTTTTACAACATTAGAACCCGATCGTTTGTTTAACTCTACCCTCATAGAGAGGAAATAAATTGGGATATGTTTACCTTTTAGTAAGAAGCAAATGTGGGGGTGTTCCAATAATACCGTTTCTCACTTCTATCCTTGTTTAACGATAGAAATCTTTCTAAGATTAGCCAAGTTTTATTTGTGCCTTGATCTGAAGTAATCATTTGTGGCTGGATTTTCCTTATATTAAAACCGCACAGGTAGTAACTATCTCCCAACTTTAGTGCTAACAGTAGGAATAACATGAATATACATTTGCTACATAACACCCCACTAAAAAATCAAATTAAAATAAACCATTACGTCTTTCTTCCACCTCTACTCTCCAAAAACTTTCCTGGTAATATGCTTTTTGGGGAGTGAATGATATAATGAAACTATAAGTATCCTTTATACCAGCAGTTACTAGTGTGTCATTCTTATGCAATCATCAGTGTAAGGGTGAAATTCTTATGAGATTCATACGATTTGAACCAAATCACGAAGCTACATTTTGTTTAATTTGCAAGGCCTTTACATCAGGGCCACTAAATAATTCCAATAAGAATGAAGGGAATTGAGAAGTATTAAATACCAATTTTGGCGAATACATTATACGATCTAGAATGTTCGAACGAGCGGAAGTGGGGAATGTTGTATAAACGGTAGTTCAATGCTTTTTATTTATTATTCCGCAGATCCCACCCTTAAGTATTCTGGAAGGGGTTTGATAATTATATATATATATATATATATATATATATATATATATATATATATATATATATATATATATATATATATATATATGCTAGCATGAGTACCCGGAATTGCCTGGGTTTACATGAAGTTCCGTTTGTAACACGCCTGTAATACTAATCATTTTCATCATGGGTAACGTGGATACCCCTACAACAATTTCAAAAATAAATCAACGGATAAAAACATATAAATGTAATAACCCCCAAAAACGAAATATCTGATACCCTCTCCACCAGATATTTCGGCAGAAGGGATCACTGTCGTAAGAAAACTCACGATTTTGTGAATCTATAAAAAATAACGTTTATAAACATTAATGCGTGCGTTTTTTATTTTTTTTATTTTGGTATTTGTATAGTTTAGCGGCGTAAATTATTTGCCAGACCAAAAATGTAAAAACTATTTTTTATAGTTTAACACATTGTAAGACCCAAACACTTAAATAAGACCAGAAACAAATTTCATTTTTAAAAATATTGTATATTTATTATTCGAGGCCGCTATATTGCGTTTATAATTTGGCCTTTTTAAGGTTTGGCAGATTTGCCTTTTTAAGCTCTTTCATGAACTATATTTTTTTTGTAATGAAAGAGCGTAAAACAGGCCAAAATTGGCCTTTAAAAAGACAATCTGTCAAACCTAAAAAAAAGGCAAATTTTAAACGTGTAAGGCGTTCACATTTAGTCTAATAAAAATGATAAAAAACATAAAAATGAATTTTTTTTTGTTGAATTTCGGCCCTTGAATTAAATAATGTTTTATATAAAAATAAATAGTTATATACTATTTTGGGCTGTCAAATAATTTACGCCGCTAAACTGCACGTTTATATTTATTTTTTATAAGGGCACTTTTTTACGGGCCTTTTTTGTAAATAAAGAAAAATTTCGATTTGATTTTTAAGGGGGGTCGATTTGCGTTCTATTTGTCGTTTTATGTTTCTAATGTACCCCCCCCCCCAAAAAAAAAAACATTGAATGTGTCGTATTTCGGGGTTTCTTTTGTTTATTAAATTGGTATGTGAAAGTAGAGAATGGTCTCATACAAAATAATTAAATTTATCGGTAGTTTATGTTTTCAATGTTATCCCCACCCACCAGAAAAAAAAAACAAATTGTTTTTGTCAGATTTTACCCTCCTTTCAATCGCCAAACGCTGACCGCTTGGTGGCCAAAAAGGGTGTGCTCATTTTACGTTAAATTTATAAAGAAAATTGATACCCCACTCTAACATGTTATTTCATTTATTTTTTCAAAATTTCTTCTCTCATAATATTTATAAAGGCTGTTTAAAAGTATTAGGCTGAAAAATTAAGTTCGTAATCGATGAAATTAACACGAAAGAAAAGTGTAAATTATGGAATTTAGGGGGGGGCATTAGATATTCATTTCTTAGGTATAAAACGACGCTGGATTACATGCAAAAATTTACCGATTTCTGTATTGCTGTTTAAGGAATGAAATAAAACAAATGTTTTTTTTATTTGTTTGAATATTTAAAAAAAAACACTATAAAAGCAACATATTACACCGAATTATTTTTCCAGCTAGAAATTTAATAAAATCACCAAATGATATTTGGTGAACGTTTGTGTTTTTATGCATAACATCTAGGGGAAATTACTCTGAAAAAGTTTTTAAAAAAAGGTCGCTATTTGAAATATTAATTCCAAAATAAATTAAATTAAACATATTATTCATATAATTGTTGTTTAAAATTTATTAAATAACAATTTTAAATAGAATACTTAAAATAATTCTCTTGCATAAACATTAACTAGATACCGCTATTTAGTAAAATCGATTTTTCTTAATGTCATACGCAAATAAGGTGATCTCTTAATTGTGTGTATTTTTGCAAGTATAATACTATATATATATATATATATATATATATATATATATATATATATATTAAGTAATGTGATTTATAATTTAAAAATTAAAAAAAAAAATTTTATTTAAAAATCAAATCTTAATTAAATTAAAAATCAGTTTCATAAGAAGGAACAACAACAAAGTCAATTATCTGTACGATCGTTTCGGAAATCCGTGGTTTTTATTTGTGGTATACATGAAGTTATGTAGAACAATTATATATAGTTTTTTTGGTAAGCACGGTCTCCTCATCAGCAAATTTAGGAGGATTTTTATTGAATTTAAAAGACACCATAAATAAACCTAGCATTAAAAGTAAGGCAGATGAATCTGAAAAAATTGAAATAAAAGGTTTGGATTTAAAATTTATAAGAAAATTAATATAGGTTAGAGATAGAAATGAGTAGAAAAAATATATATTTTTGAATTTACATAATAAATTTGATTTAAAAATATATAGAGATAGTTACCTTTTAGTTTTTCTTTTTTTGAAATCAGGAACTGTGTTTAAAGTAGTCATGTTATGATTTAATTTGTTGTTAAGAGTTATCCCCCTTGGGATTGACATTCATAATAAAAGCGCCCTGTGTTTCATTTTCCCGCTCGATCCTTTCAAGAGCGTACGTGTATTTTACAGTTAATAAAACCTTTCTAAAAGGCAATTCTTTACTTACTGATACTATTCACTTCAATTTTATTAACTGTAAAAAAAAAAAAAAAAAAAAATAATGGATCGAATCTTACGTCCCGACAGATTCGAGGTGGAACCTACATGCCCTAATTCCAAAAAATCCTATAGGCATTGGAAATTAACCCTCCAGAATTATATCCGCTCACATAATAACGGATTAATCGAAAACACTTCAGATAATTTCTTTTCCTTGATCAATTGTATTTCAGCCTCTGTTTTCGATTTAATAAGCGATAAAACCGACTACGATAGTGCATTAAGAACATTGGACGCCGCTTATTTAAAACCTGAAAATATTGTTTATAATAGATATCGATTGATGACGACGAAGCAACAAACAACACAAAATATAGATGCCTTCATACTACAATTGGAAATGCTTGCCAAAACATGTAACTTCGAAGCGGTTTCTGCTGAAGAAAACAAAAATCAATACATTCGGGAAGCTTTCATCGGCGGAATTTCTTCTTCGTCCATCCGACAACGACTGTTAGAAAAACTCATCCTGACGTTACAAGACACATATGCCACGGCCAGATCTCTTGAACAAGCAGAAAAGCATTCGATAAGCTACGCAAATAACTTTACTGTAGCAGCTACAAATAATCCTTCAGGCTACAATCGTATAGCTGTGACTAAGGAAAATATGCATCCAAAAGGGGTTTGTTTTTTCTGTGGAAAATCACGTCATCCTCGATATTTATGTCCTGCACGAAACGCCGAATGTAAAAAATGCAAAAAAAATGGTCATTGGGCTAAAGTGTGTAAATCTTCTATTTCTAACACTCATACTGCTGTTCTTTATGACGACTCTGACTACCCCTCACCTTCTCTATCCTGACTAGGAACTAACTCCAAAGATGTCACATTCACTCAATGCCAAATTAACGGGCACTTCGTGAACGCTATGGTGGACTCCGGCAGTGTAAAAACATTCATTAATGAAAATACTGCTAAAAAACTTAAACTCTTCACAATACCTAAAAACAAAACTATAGCTCTGGCTGCTTCCGATCAACATGCTAAAATAACTGGCGAAGCTGTCGTGGATTTAATACTGAAAGATAAAACCCATTCTGGAATAACAATTGAAATCATTGAAAACCTTTTCATTGATTTAATAATCGGAAAAGATATTTTAAAAAAATATAAAAAAGTAACACTTAAATTCGACGGTCCTAGAGACAAACTTATAATTGGAGCTATAAACACGAATAATTTTTTTCCTACCATAAACGTTCCACCCCCTCCTCTCTTTTCTAATCTTTCTCCTCATACTACTCCTATTGCGACAAAATCCCGACGTTACACTTTTGCCGCCAACAAATTCATAAAAGAAGAGACTGCTAGAATGTTGAAAGAAGGCATAATTGAACCTTCGATATCTCCGTGGCGAGCGCAAGTTCTTGTAACTTCGAATGAGAATCATAAGAAAAGAATGGTAGTCGACTACAGCGATAACATTAATAGATTCACGGAACTAGACGCTTACCCAATGCCTAATATCAATAAGATGGTAGACGACATCGCTCAATATAACATCTTCTCTACTCTCGACCTAAAATCTGCTTATCACCAAATACCTATAAATCATGCTGATCGTAAATTCACTGCGTTTGAAGTAAGTGGCAAACTTTTTCAATTTACTCGTCTTCCTTTTGGCGTCACCAATGGAGTAAGTGCTTTCCAGAGGAGCATAGACTATATTATAGAAAAAGAAAATCTAACCGATACCTTTGTGTATGTTGATAACGTAACTATATGTGGAAAAAATCAAGAAGAACACGATTACAATCTTCAAAAATTCTACAAAATTGCTAAACAATATAACATCACTTTAAATGAAAATAAAAGCATAATTTCTTCTAGTTCTATTACTCTACTCGGCTACACCATAGAAAATAATCAAATAGCTCCCGATTATCAAAGACTAAAACCATTACTCGAAATGCCACCTCCGCTGAATCTTAAATCTCAAAAAAGAATAGTTGGAATGTTTTCCTATTACTGCAAATTCATTAAAAAATTTTCTGATAAAATTTTATTACTAAATCAAAACAAAGAATTTCCACTACCTCCATCTGTATTAAAATCTTTTCAAACATTGAAAAATGATCTAAAAGACGCCACTTTAATAACGGTAGATCCAAATAAAGAATTTGGAGTAGAAACGGACGCTAGTAACTATTGCATTGCTGCAACACTAAATCAAGAAGGTCGTCCTATTGCATTTTTTCAAGAACTCTCAATACTAACGAAATTAAGCACCATGCAGTAGAAAAAGAGGCAGCCGCTATTGTAGAAGCTCTCCGTAAGTGGCGACATTTTCTACTCGGCAGGCACTTTAAAGTCATCACAGATCAGAAGAGCATCAGCTTCATATTCGACAATAAAAGAAAATCAAAAATTAAGAATTACAAAATATGTCGTTGGCGTATAGAATTATCCCAATACAATTTCACTATAGTTTATCGACCTGGACCTGAAAATATTGCTGCTGACACATTCTCTCGCATCTCTGCTCTTACTTACAATCTACAAGATCTTCGTGATTTACATAAACAATTATGTCATCCTGGTGTTTCAAGACTAAGCCATTTTATAAGAACGAGGAACCTCCCTTTTACTTTGGATCAAATTAAGAATATTACTGACTCTTGCTCATCCTGTCAATTACTGAAACCCAAATTCGCCAATACCAATGGAGGGACTCTCATTCAAGCCATATTACCTTTTCAACGATTAAATCTTGATTTTAAAGGCCCTCTACCTACTTCTTTACATGGCAACAAATATCTACTTACTCTAATTGACGAGTATTCCCGTTTTCCTTTCGCTTTTCCTTGCAGAGATATGACAAGCAAAACCATTATCCACTGTCTAAACAAACTCTTTTCAATTTTTGGTTTGCCTGACATGATACATACTGACCGTGCTTCTGATTTCTTAGCAAGAGAAATAAAGGATTTTTTACACAAAAAAGGCATTGCTACTTCTAAAACAAGTAGACATCATCCTGAAGGTAATGGACAGATTGAAACACTCAACGGTACCTTATGGAAGGCCATTCAAACAACATTACATTCTAATCAAATGAAACTACCTTATTGGGAAGACATACTACCGGACGCACTTCATTCAATTAGATCATTACTTTGTACTGCCACTAATATGACTCCCCATGATAGACTATTTAAATATAGTCGTAAATCTGCTTCCGGAATTTCAATTCTTTCTTGGGTTAAACCAGGCCCAATATATATTAGAAACCACACTTAAACAAGTAAACATGACCCTCCTGTAACGCCTGCCACCCTAATAGATGTCAACCCCCACTACGCTTATGTTCAACTACCTTCTGGTACTGAAACCACTGTCAACGTTCGAGACTTAGCTCTAAACTCATCAAATGAAGAAAACTCTAATAATAATCCTACTACTTCAGAGACTTTATTTGAACCTTCTACTAATGAAAACATTGGTCATGAGGAAGACAAAAATCAATCGTCTGATCTTGAAGAAAATCAGATTTCACTAAAAAATAATACTGAAAATCAGCATTCCTGCCAATCTGTGCGGAGGTCGTCCCGAGTTCGACAATTCCCTAGTAAATATAAGGATTTTGTGACTAAATACTGAAAAAACTGCAGTTTGGGTTCATATGTTATTTGTAAATAAAATGATTCTTATGTGATTGTAAAAAAAAAAAAAAAAAAAAAAAAAAAAAAATTGTCTATAATTAATTACCCCTTACTTGAATACTTTAGGACGGGGAAAATGTTATGATTTAATTTGTTGTTAAGAGTTATCCCCCTTGGGATTGACATTCATAATAAAAGCGCCCTCTGTTTCATTTTCCCGCTCGATCCTTTCAAGAGCGTACGTGTATTTTACAGTTAATAAAACCTTTCTAAAAGGCAATTCTTTACTTACTGATACTATTCACTTCAAGTCATTTAGATGTTTGCTATAGCTTTTTATTTTATTGAATGATGAATTTTAAAAGGGCGACGCTCGTGCAGTAAATTGTTTTCGTTAGCGTATTTTGATTTAAAGACGCTACAGTTAATATATATAGAGAGAATATTTATTTTGCAAGTTTTTAAGGGGAGATAATTGTCATGTGTTATTGACTTAATTTATTATTTATTTTACGGGTCTAAGGGAGGTAATTGGTCTAACGTAATATATATTGGTTCCACATCTTGCCTAATAAAACATAGAATTTCAACGCACAAACATTCTTTTAAAAATAACTGTCTATCAAACCAAACTACTCTATCCAACTATATTTGGCAACTAAAAAATAGCAATATTTCTTTCAACTTAAAATGGCAAATAATTGAGACTTGCAAATCATATAAACCAGGAGATAAATTTTGTGCACTATGTAAAAAAGAAACCCTAAATATTTTAAAATATGAAGATATAAGAAGTAAAACCAAACTATTAAATTCAAGACACAAGCTTCTGACATGTAATCATAAACGTTGGTTTAAATTTAATAAACATAAACTACCTTAAATCATTAAAAATTACTCATTAGTAAAAATAGATTACAATTTTTTTTTTTAATAAATTAAGTTAGACCAATTGCCTCCCTTAGACCCGTAAAATAAATAATAAATTAAGTCAATAACACATGACAATTATCTCCCCTTAAAGCCTTGCAAAATAAATATTCTCTCTATATATATTAACTGTAGCGTCTTTAAATCAAAATACGCTAATGGAAACAATTTACTGCACGAGCGTCGCCCTTTTAAAATTCATCATTCAATAAAATAAAAAGCTATAGCAAACATCTAAATGACTACTTTAAACACAGTTCCTGATTTCAAAAAAAGAAAAACTAAAAGGTAAATATCTCTATATATTTTTAAATCAAATTTATTATGTAAATTCAAAAATATATTTTTTTTCTACTCATTTCTACCTCTAACCTATATTAATTTTCTTATAAATTTTAAATCCAAACCTTTTATTTCAATTTTTTCAGATTCATCTGCCTTACTTTTAATGCTAGGTTTATTTATGGTGTCTTTTAAATTCAATAAAAATTCTCCTAAATTTGCTGTGGAGGAGACCGTGCTTACCAAAAAAACTATATATAATTGTTCTACATAACTTCATGTATACCACAAATAAAAGCCACGGATTTCCGAAACGATCGTACAGATAATTGACTTTGTTGTTGTTCCTTCTTATGAAACTGATTTTTAATTTAATTAAGATTTGATTTTTAAATTAAAAAATTGTTTTTTTAAATTTTTAAATTATAAATCACATTACTTAATATTGAATTAGCTCTAGGACATTTAACTATCGAGCTTATTATATATCTAAATTACAACGAGCATTTCCTGTATTTTAATTTAACTAGTAATTTCACTGTTACATTACAATACACTTAGCTCTTTAGACTATTAGTCTAATCTCCTTTATATATATATATATATATATATATATATATATATATATATATATATATATATATATATAAATGAAAGATTAAAGTGTGCCTTGTTTTGTATATATTAATCAAATTGTGAACAAACAAACAGACCGACAGGATTACGAATTTATATATATATATATATATATATATATATATATATATATATCATCGGCGGTCACTCGTGTCCGAGTAAGACTGTCCTCCGTTGTGGCTTCTGTGGGTCCTCAGGTGAGCATAGAGCCCAATCCTAGACACAATTTGTCTTGTGCAATTTTGGCAGATAAAGGTAGTGGTGGTGGGTGGGGTTGGGTTGTCTGGTTGATAATCTGTCCTTTCTGTGTTTGCGTTTATCTTCAGCAGCTTGATTTAGGTCACTACTATAAAGCGCAGCACCCTAGTGGACAGCGCTCCTCCATGCCAACCTGCTCCCAGCCACGTCCTCCCATGTCTCAAGGTCCATGTGAAACCGCTTTAGATTTGCTTTGATGTTGTCCTTATACCTCATCTTTTGGCCACCCTGGGCACGCTTTCCCTCAACAAGCTGAGAGTAGAAAATCTTTTGGGGGGGGCGGAGATCCGGCATTCGGACAACATGACCAGTCCATCTGAGCTGGCGTTGAGCAACAGTAGCGGTGATAGTGGGAATGTCAGCCTCACTCAGGACGCTGGTGTTGGTGCGTCGGTCCTTCCAACTAATTCTGAGGATTTTTCGGAGGCATCTTTGGTGGTACGTCTCCAGTGTTTTTACGTGCCTCCTGTATGTGGTCCAGGTCTCCGATCCATAGAGAAGAGTGGGCAGCAAGACAGCTTTATATACCATGATTTTGGTCTTTGCCAGAAGGTCACGGTTCTCAAATACTCTCTTCCTTAGCCTTGAGAAAGCCCCACTGGCACAGCTGAGACGGTGTTGTATTTCATCATCTATGTTGGCTTTTGATGAGAGGGTGCTGCCTAGGTATGGGAAGTTGTCCACATTTTCCAGTCTAGCGTTGTCGATGGAGATGTTTAGGGGTGAGACTGGAGTACTGTTTGGTGGTGATTGATGGAGGATTTGGTCTTTTTAATATTAATTGTTAGTCCTAGCTTTTTGTACGCCCTCGTGAAAGCAACCAGTGTACACTGTAGGTCCTCTTCTGAGAGGGCTACAAGGGCGTTATCGTCTGCATACTGTAGCTCCATAATGGATATGGTGTTCGTTCGACCTTTGGCCCTAAATCTGTTGATGTTAAAAAGCCGCCTGTCAGTTCTGTACATACTCCGAACTCCATGGGGAAGATGTTTGTCCGTGAGATGGAGGATAGCAGTAATGAAGATGGAGAACAGGGTTGGGGCAATGACACATCCCTGTTTCACTCCCGTGTCAACCCTGAAGGGCTCTGTTTCATTTCCACTACTACTGAGGACTGTAGCTGACATATTGTCATGTAGCAGTCTCAGTACCCGAATGTACCTCTCTGGGCATCCTAACCTTGCAAGAACCAGCCAAAGGGCTTGACGGTTCACAGAGTCAAAGGCTTTAGTAAGGTCTATAAAAGCCATGTATAATGGTAAATTTTGCTCCCTGCACTTTTCTTGGAGTTGACGAGCAGTGAGGATGATGTCCATCGTGCCTCTATTTGGTCGAAAGCTACTTTGGGACTCGGGAAGGATGGTTTCTGCAAGGGGTGTAAGCCTGTTGGCCAAAACCCGAGCTAGGGCTTTCCCTGTGGTAGAGAGGAGAGAAATGCCCCGGTAGTTCCCACAGTTTGCCTTGTCTTCCTTCTTAAAGATGGAGACAACTAGGGCATCTCTAAGTTGTGCAGGGATTTTCTCTTGTTCCCATATTTTGAGCAGCAGGGCATGGATGTGTTTGAGAAGATCAGGCCCGCCTTTCTTCATGATTTCTGCTGGGATGCCGTCAGAACCAGCCGCCTTATTGTTTTTCATCTTCCTAATTGTATCCCGCACCTCTTCCAGACTGGGTGGTTCTCCCATGCTCTCAATTATGGACTGTTGGGGGAGTTTTTCAAGGGCCTCCATCTCTGGAGTGGTGTCCCTGTTCAGAAGATCCTCTTAATGCTCTTTCCATCTATTTGTTATTTCTCCCTTTCCTTTCAGCAGCGTGAGCCCATCCTTAGACCGAAGGGGGGTCAGAGAACGGTAGCTGGGGCCGTATACCACTTTTGTTGCTTCAAAGAATCGTCTGGTGTCCCCAGAGTCAGAAACTGTCTTATTCGCTCCATCATGTCTATCCATTTAATGCGGAAGCAAAGGATGCACAAAAGACAGAGCCGACCAAAGCTCAACACCGAGCAGCTGGGCGATATCATCTACCAACAACACCTCCAGGCGGCTCTTAGCGCGGACCTGCCCAAGCAGTATCCGCATAACGCTGAAGAGCACTGGGACAAGCTGTCCTCTGCCATCATGGACTCCAGTATAAGCATCCTAGGGCAGACAAAGCGGAAACATCAGGATTGGTACGATGAAAACGATACAGAAATTCAACAGCTTATAGACACCAAGAGGCAAACTTCTATCACCTGGCAGAATAACATCAATTGCAAGGTTAAAAGAGCTGCCATGCCGAGGCTTAAGCGGCTGTCCAATCGACAGTCAGAAAGCTGGAGAACCTCTGGTAGATGAATAAGGCTCAAGATATATATATATATATATATATATATATATATATATATATATATATATATATATATATATATATATATATATATATATATATATATATATATATAAAGTAAATCGCGATAAATCCAGACAGTTGGAGAGATGGGTCAGAGGTTAGGGGCCTAGGTTCATTACCGTGGTATCCCGATTTCGAATCTCGCTATATTCAGCCACTCAGATGAGTCGTAGACGACGAAACATGTGTCAGTGGATAATTACATTTTAAAAATAATATATATATATATATATATATATATATATATATATATATATATACTAGAGTCGTATAGAATCGTGTTTATCTACGTATGTGTAGGTGTGTGTTTAAAGCAGGAGAAGGGAAAAATGAATGAATAGATATGGGGATAATCAAGGGAAATGAAGCTGAGCTGATTTAAAGAGAATATATATAAAAACAAGATGAATGCTATCGGATTGATATGCATAAACGAATAGAATTATGAGAGTTTGGATAAGTAATCTTTACTTTGTTTTCGGCGTAAATGATTGAGTGTATGTCAAAAACGAGACTCAAACAACTAAGGTGCATGAAATATGCCGTAAAGTGAAAAAGATACGAAAAAAAGAACAAAAAAGCCAACGATATATTACACGACAACCAAGCAAGCGCACTCACGTGTTTTTTTAAAGAGATATACGGTTTTATGTGAGTTGACCACGGCTCTCTTTGTAATAAATTGAGCAGAAAAGGACGTTCATAATAAATATAGAGCATTATTAGATTCATATAAAATTAACCGAAATTCCTAAAATAATTTATATTTGGTATGTGAAATGTTGTATGTAGTTGCGTTTACACTATAGATGCACATGCACACAGAAACATATATATATATGCATACACATATATATATATATATACATACACATATATATATACATACGCATATATATATACATATATCCATACACACATACATATAAACTTAGACACAGATATATATATATATATGTGTATATATATATGTACGTATATATATATGTATATATATTTGTATATATATAAAAATATATAGATATATGTCTATGTATATGTATATGTATATATATAAATATATATGTATGTATATATATATGCATATATTTTGTATATATATAAATATATGTGCGTTCATATAAATATGTATACATTAGTATATATATATATATACTAATGTATACATATTTATATAAATACATACGTATATGTTTGTATATATATATATATATATATATATGTATATATTTGGATATCACCATATATAATAACTTGATTGCAGAAATTCTTCTCTGAATCTAAGGGCACTACGTTTGCTCCAACATATGCTATATACAAATTTAATATGTCTAGATTACTATCCACTATATTATTCAACTTTGGACACCCATCTCACATGTTTATTCGTTATAGTAAAATCCTACATTACATCCTAGGAACGATATCCTCACAGTCGCAACTATTTCTAGTGGAAATAGTTGCTATTTTCATACTAAATAAAAATCATTTCTACCGCTTCAAGTCAATACTGGGAGCTATTCTACATTTTGCACATGTATGGGGTTGCACTCTTATTATCTGGCTCATATACTTCTTCACATAACATGATTTTTCCATTTCCCGATTCCGAAATATAGATTTCTCCCTCCACGCACCCCGACAAATCTTATTGGTTGAGAACTGACTAATCGTCCATTTCAAGAGGTAAATATTCCTTTTTTTTTTTTTTTTTTTTTTATTACATTTTCACCCCAAACAAGGCAAATTGCCACTTTGGTGTAGGGGGCTACTATCAGGGGCAACAACTACTGGGGTACTATGTAGGGATTTGGGCAGCAAGGTGTCGGTTCACGTTACACTTGAACTTCTGCACGTCAGTACTGTTGGGGAAGCAGGGACCTGGAATGGAATTCCAGAGTCTTGCGGTTCTGGGGAAGAAACTATTGGAGTAAAAAGATCTTTTACATCTAGGGACCTCTACAGTGTGGGGGTGGGATCTAGTAGCCTGTCGGGTTTGTCGAGGGTGCTCGCGTCGTGGGGGCACAAGTGATTGCAGTTCATCAGAGCATTCACCACTAAAATACTTGTAGAACAGGCAGAGGGATGCAACATTTCGTCGATGGGACAGAGGCTGAAGCTTAGATGCCAGTTCAGGGCCTATCAGATTTGCGACTCTCTTTTGAACCTTGTCAAGGAGCGAGAGACTAGTAGCAGATGCACCAGCCCAGATGTGGCAGCAATACTCCATACATGGGCGAATGGTGGCCTTATAGAGGTACAGGATACTTTCGGGTGTTAGTAGTTTTCTAGCACGGTAGAGAGAGCCCACCTTTCTTGCAGCGGCCCTGGCAATGCCTTCAATGTAATTGTTCCAACTCATGTTTCCTGTGAACGTTAGGCCAAGGAGTTTGAAAGATGGACTCTCAGATAAAGAGTCGTTGGCCATTGCTATTGGTGGTAGAGAGGGTTTCTTGTAATTATTGAATGAAACTAGTTCAGTCTTGGCAGCATTGAACGCGACCAACCACTTTTGTCCCCATTCCACTACAGATTGGAGGTCTTCCTCTAGTGTTTCTGCCATTTCTTTAGAAATGTGTTCATTCGTCTTCCTGTCGTGTCTGCCATAGAGTGTAGTGTCATCAGCATATATACCCATCTCAGAGGCAATGTTGTCGGGGAGGTCATTTATGAATATCAGGAACAATAGAGGTCCAAGGATAGAACCCTGGGGCACTCCCGCATTTATATCATATTGTTTAGATGTGCGACCGTCGAGGACTACCTGGATTTTTCTCTTATCTAAGAAGGATTTAATTATGTTAAGTATTCTACCAGTGATACCGTATGATCTGATTTTACTGAGGAGACCCTCATGCCATACCCTGTCAAAAGCCTTAGATATATCTAGAGCTACCGCTCTGCCTTCCCCCGCTTTGTCCAGTGATTGGTATATACGTTCAGAGATCACGGTGAGGATGTCTGCTGTGGAACGGGCTTGTCTAAATCCATATTGTTTGTCAGTCAGTAGTTTAGCATCTGTAAGATGATGGATTAGATCGTGGTTAATTATGGTCTCAAATATTTTGGCAAAAAGTGGAAGGAGGCTAATGGGGCGATAATTTGATGGGTCTGTCCTTTCACCAGAATTCTTGAATACTGGTACAACAGAAGCAGTTTTCCAACAGCCCGGAAAGCAAGCTTCATTAAGACATTTGTTGTAGAGTTTGGAGAGAACTGGAGCTACTTCGGCTGAGCACTTTTTTAATAGCACAGCTGGGATAAGATCGGGTCCACATGCTTTTGAGGTGTCAAGGTTTTTTATGATAGCATGCACCTGAGCAGGGGTGGTTTTCAGATCGTCTAGTGTGGCGTCTGTCCGCATAGGAAAGTCAGGTAGGGGGTGGTTGGAAGGGTCCAGTGTGGAGTTTGAGGCAAACCGACTGGCAAGCATGTTAGCCTTGTCGGTTGCTGAGGAGACAACCTCGTGATTGTTGGTTAGTGGGGGAATTGTCGATTGCCCATTATTTACTACACTGTTGTAGATTTTCCAGAAGTCTCGAGTTCCTAGTTTTTGTGCTTCGATGCGCTTTTTAGTGGTTTCCGTAAATTCTCTCTTAGCTGTCGGTATTTCTTTCTTAACGTTATTTCTAGCTTCTATATACTTCAGTCTGTTTGAACTGGACTTATGTCGGTTAAACCTACGGTATGCATGCTGCTTTTGAGTAATGGCAGTTGCACAAGTCGACGTAAACCATTGGGGAGAGTGGGGCTTACTATAAAATTTCCGCATGGGAACATGCGCTTCGATTGCAGTTTTGAACCAGTCAGTGGTCTCGTTTGCACACTGTTCAGCAGGGAGAGAGAAAATATTTTTCCATGGAGCATCTCTAATTAGTTCCCTGATGGCTTCCCAGTCAGCCTTATTATAATATCTCGTTGTTTTGAGCACTGGCTCTTCAGTTTTGGGTCTAGAGTTTAGGGCGATTTCAACCATTATCACTGCATGATCAGCGTTCCCGAGTGGGCTGTGGGCCTTCGCTATGCAGTCATCGGGAACTGTGGTCAAAAACAGATCTAGAAGTGATGCGTGTTGTTCTTCCTGGTCAGGGAAACGGGTTGGAAACGTAACAATTTGTGATAGGGAGTGAGATATAGCGAAGCTATGGGTTGTGCTGCCCGCTGCATCTGTGTGAGTAGAGAATCCAAGCCAGTTTTTGTGGTGGACATTAAAGTCACCAAACACATGTATTTGTGCGCTAGTGTCGAGGGACAGTGCCGTGTCTATGCTGTCAGATACTTTGTTTATTATGGAGCAGTCCTGAGTCGAGGGAGAGCGGTAGAGAAAATAATAGTAGCTAATACTGTGTTGCACGTTTAGTCTAAAGCACATAAAGGCTTGATCATCTGTTTCTAGGTTTGTTTCTCTAGTCAAGGGAAGGGTATTACGAATGTAAACTCCAAGTCCGTACATATGTCTGTCAGAGTCCTTACGGCAGAGTGGGAGATATCCAGGCATGTTAAAGTGGTTAGAGGGAATGGAGGAGTGTAGGTTAGTCTCACTTAGTGCTAAGATATCCGGGGTATTTGTTAAGAGAAATGCTTCAACATCAGCTAAGTTAGTTCTAAGCCCACGGATATTTGTGAATGAGAGCCTCAAGGGAGGAGGCAAGTTGAATTTGTTTGTCCCTAATCCTGGTTTAAGCTTATTTTTAGATTGTACTGTCGTCATATTTTTTTTTAAGAGTTTCGGTAAGGGGGAGCTAAGCAAGAGGTTATGCGGAGCTTCAGACATGCATCACAAGTAGACCATCAGCTGACCTTTCTCCAATTAGGATTGTGGCCTCAGGAAAGCCCACCGGGGATGAGTGCAGGGTCCCTTTCCATGCGCGTCATGGCACTGCAAACAACCCGATATTATTCAACTGTTGATGGAGCAGCCGCTCTAAGCGCTACCAAAGAGTTAGGGCTCCTGTACTACCAGTCGGGAACAGCAGCCAGGAACTATCAATCCGGTACCCTCAACCCTTTAGGAGAAGGTCAACCCAATCTAACTGCTCAGGCATATCTTATACTCAAGCACTCCCAAATGTTCAGTTTTAGGGGTGGGGAATGCTGGGAATGGGAAAGAACGGCGTTCGTTGCCCTAGCCAGGAAACAAGATCTACCGCTGGGTGTTTCTGTCGAATCACTGAGATAGTGTCTCTGCGCTTGACTAATAGGCAAAGAAGGAGTATGGAAGCCGGGCGATAGACAGAGCCTATCTACTCCTTAAGCAATTTAGGTTTGCAAACCGGTGAATTTGTTTGAGTCACCAGCTCTAGGAAGGTTGTCATCCAAGACTGAAGAGGCCTCTCTCCCCTTTGGTTTAGTTTCAGAGTTTTCCTTCTCCTAGACGGATGATCTGGGAAGATCTACTGGGTCCGTCAGCCCTGAGAGGGTTTTCTCCGCGCCTAGGTTCTAATCCAGGTATTTCTGCGACCCCGCGTTGTTAGTGTTACTGGGTTAGTTTGTTGGGGATTATATCTACTGATTAGTTACACTCCTCAAAGTGATTTAGGGACATGCTATTTACTTGTTAATGGATAAAGGGGGTGGGTGAAGTTCATGCAGTGTAAGCGTCTATGTTTGTAAGAGGGCTTGTTAGGGAGGAGATAATGTGATTTTAGTCGTACCCTTTTTTTTTATTTTATTAATGTTAGCTTAGGTCTAGTATAGTGTTACAATATGAGTAGGTATTAAGAATTGAGCTACGAGTTGTGCCCGAGCTATTTTAGATGATAGGAGGGTTAAGATGTAAGTGCAATATAGCATGGATAAGACAGCAAGTATTGAGTCATGCGTAATTAGGTGAATAGATATATATGGGCAGGTTTTCAGTAGGTGCGAATAGAGTTGGAGTTGTAGGTATTTTTTAGTAAGAGTCATGGGGCGTTTTGCATAACAAGGAGTGTCGTTTCAATATCGTAATTAATCGTTGCAAAACTCGAGACAGTTGTGTAGTGCATATCGCTTTGTTTCTGGGTACTTTGGCTGTTAAGTACCTGCCTTTGTGTGCATAGGCTGTTAAGTCCCTTACTGGATAGGAATGAGCTGTAATGCATGCCTTAGAGGTAGAAATGTATAGATGTTTAGTGATGGTTATTAAAACAGTTTGCATGTGAGGGATTAGGGGCTGGAAGTTAGCGATTCAACTACAGATGCGGAGCACCGGAGCAATGTGGGAGTTTAGTGGCGGATAGGTTGGAAGGAGTAGATTGTTAGCGTTCAAGAGAAGAGGGGTTATTTATTTACAGATGGATTTCCATTAGGATTTTTGAGTTACAGGTAAGGTTTAGTCTGAAGAAGGGAGGAGATTTTTTTTTTTTTTTTTTTTTTATGCATGCAGGTAAGACAAACGCAATCGTCTTGGAGGTAAAATGTATAGGATTTCGTAGCTAGCTATTGGGTTTTTCCCTCCCAGTTATAGGGACAGCTAATTCGTTGGGATTTGGGATTGTAGTCATTAAGGTCAGGCGCAGAGTGTTGCATCTATTCAGAAAATTAGCCCTAGTATCACAGCTGGGATTATGTATATTGCAGTTAAAAATATAGTGCCAGTCAAATTATGAGCCACGTGCAGTGGTTTGGTATGGTATGGGTACCATGGAGGACACTTACATACAAGCAAGCGTACGGTGATTGCATATATTAAGTATACTACTTAAATAAAGTTCTTCTGTCTTCTATAGTAGAAAGAAAGGTGGTCCTAGCTCTTCTATATTCTTGCATAGGCTATTCGTTTTCGAGTAGAGTTCTTCTGACCTTAAAAACGGCTCGCGTGGGACTAAGTGTTAGAGACCATTTTTACGCATATGTAATTAAAATGCATTAAACGAACGCTTTCTAGATTCACAAACAAGGCTTCCCTTTATACAAAAGACAAATATTATAAATAACATACCCCAATGATAAACATGTTATCATATCGAAAGATTTTCATAACCCAAGACTACTGTCACTTTTAAACATAATATATGTAAAATTTTCTTATACCGCTAGGCTAGCGTGCTACATCTTTTTTGTTTACATACATCCGACATACTGTTTTTCGACACATTGTCACATGCTGATAGCCATTATTTCCTTCCGTTTCTAAAAGCAAGATAAACCTTTGTTATCTTGTTTAAAATTACGATTGACTAAAATTCCTGCTAAATACACTAAATACAACATGCAAAACAACTGATTACGCGCTTATTAAAGTCGAGACCAGGCTTTTGTGTGATTTGGAAGCCTTTAACATAGCTAAAACGTTTGATTCTTTATTCGTTTTTATAACACCTAGATAAACCTAACTAAATTTATTTCTTTATATGCTAAATAAAAAATTAAAGAAGAAAAAAAAAACGATTACGACTATATGGTTTATTTTATAATTTAAAACTACACACATTGGTTATTAACAATAAATTATTAGTTTAATTTTACAGTAGACACTATTCTTGCAAAAAATATGCAGGATCGAGTTTGACAATTATTAAATGGGTTTTTTGTTTCATAATTTCAATTTAAAAACATTGAAGAAAGAAAGAAAATATCTGTTTAATTTTACAGTAAATAAACTTCTGTTTACATTAAGCAATTAATTGGTGTAATTCATTCACGCCTCACTATAAATACAGTATAAAGGCGTTATTTTGCGGCTCCTGACATCGTAAGTTCACCGTAGACCAGTCGACTTAAGCGTTTCCTTGTTTTGCGCCTTCTAATCCTCTTTGCGTTACACGCTCGAGTCCGGCTATTGCGGCTATTTTCTGTACTCGAACGGGTATTCGCTGCTATTTAATTTTTTTTTGGAAATTGCTATTTTTATTCTCGTAGCTCGCACGGGTAAACTCTTAATACATAATTTGTTTTTAGTTTTGAACACAAATACGTCACAAATCAAAATAATTTGTTTTTATTTTCCATATTTCTCCAATTGTATTTTAGGGGTATGTATATTGAAACATTTTTTGCGTACTTTGAACACTTATAACTAATATTAAATTTTTGTTTTGTATTTTTTCAGGAAAATTGTCACAAAACATAATAAATTGTTTTTGCCTATTTTCACAAATTTTCTTTTTAGTTTTATATATTAAAAATTGTATGCGAACAATATTCTTTTATAATTATTTAAAAATCTGTTTCCGTTGTTTAACATTAAAAATTTAAAAAAAGCTTTACATTATTTTCAATTAGAAAGTGTTCTATTTATATTGTTTATAATATAAACAAAATTCCTTATATATTGTTTAAAATAAATAATAATAATCGTTTATTATCTAAAGAAAACTTTTGTTTTTGTTGGTCGTTAACAGTATTTGCACACACACACACACACACACACATATATATATATATACATATATATATATATATATATATATATAAACTCTGCCAGGTTTCTTTTAATTAGCAAGCCACTCGGAGTCATTAGCAGAAAAGCAACTTATATGAGATACCCCTTGTTTATGCATCTTTTACGCAATGACAAAACAATAAATACTTCGTTCCGTTGTGTTTTAAAGCCAATAGTAACTGTAGATAATGTCAGATACATATGAACCATTAGTTTATCAAAACTACTTTATTGAAACGATTCCCGTAAAACTGTTTGAATGTTTCAGTTCCTCTTTATCGGAGGAAATGATATATTCATTCAATTTCTGGTCAATTTCTTTGAATTATTTAAGAATGCGAGCATATGAATCATTGATTAAGATCAGGAAAGAGAGTCGGCTGAAGGATGGGATTTTGAGGGACGCCAGCGTTAATAATATGAGTTTCTGGTTTCTGCCCATCAACGACTAATATTATAGGCCCATCAGAGAGAAAGGATTTAATAGTTGAGAGGACATTTCCAGTAATTCTATAGCTGGCGATCTTGTGAACCAGCCATTTATATGATACCCTATTTAAAGTCTTTGATATGCCAATGACTATTGCTCTAGAAACGAAGCTATTGTCGAGAGATTAACGAATCCCCTGTGGTTTAACAGTTACAGCGATCGTTAAAAATTTCTTCAATATTGCTTAGTAGTCTTTTAGAACTTGCTTACCGATACTCTCTAGTAAAAGCAACAAAGTTATAAGCCCAGAGATATTCCAACGCCTCTTCGTATGTATCATTCAAGGCATTTTCACGTTCATAAAGTTGTCGCCCCGCGACTTTTATGAGTTAATGGGGGAAAACATAGGGAATAATGCATTCAAAGATGTGACTAAACCCTATTCAGATTGATGCGCTAAACGCATGCGTACATCAAGCAGATGCGATGTAATACAATCGGCAACAAGATTAGACGGTTGATTTTAAATCACTAACAAAATACGAAAAATACGCAAATTACAATGCTTGGCTTTCGGGTCAAGATCAAAGTGTAGTATCTGTTCCGGCAGATACTGCAAGCTATGACTAGCTAGGACTAGCTAGGACTAGCAAAGACCAGATGTGGGGGCAACCCCACATGCTTGACCTTTAACCAGCTCCCATTTCCCACCTCTCGGGAGCTGGTCCCCTTTTCCCCTTCCCCCTCCCTTCACTCCTCACATTAAAAATCGGCCTTGTGCCTAATTTGCTCGGTGGGGGAGCAAATAAATACCATCTGTTCCGGCAGATACTACACTTAAGATAATTTGTACCAGTCAATGGAGGGGAAGCCCTCTATACTGGGACAATTATTATTTTTGGTAACCAGAGTGCCCCCTTTTTGCCTACTTTTAGGGGAGCTGGTTTTTACCTCACATTAAAAACGGCCTTGTTCCTAATTTGCTCAGTGGGGGAGCAAATAAATATCATCTGTTCTTCAGGTGCTGCACTTCTATTTCTTATTCTCTTTCGGTGGAGGAGAAATCCTTCACGACTGAGACAATTTTTTTATTTTTGTACCTTTTCTACACGTTAAACAACGACCTTAGTGTCTAACTCTGTCCCGTGGGGAGGCATAGCAAATAGGTACAAAGACTTATTAATAAAGCGGATTGCACCGAAAATCTCAGATAAAAAAACAAATGATTTTCATTATACATTTAACAACAAAAAACATTTCCTGCTTTTTACACAATTTCGTAACGTTTTCATTTTTAATCATACAAATTAATAATTTAAAAAGAATGTTATGCAATTTTATGCTCTGAACATTTATTTGCTATTTTTCAGATTGTGGTTCACAATATAGCAACCTTATTTCTTATAAATGTAATCAAAAATCATTTTTGTGTATCTCAACGGTCGTTTTCAACGACCAGTTAGAATGAGCGATTTGGATCGAAAAATGGATGGCGTCTCATCGGTATACGCCAGCATAACGAAGTAATTTTGGAACGAATAGGTTAGCTCAACAAAATAGACATCTTTATTAGCTTGTGAATTAAAGATAAATTGAATTCATTTTTTCTTGGGAGAGCGAATAAAGAAATCAATGCATATGTACGATGTAGACCTCTGTTAATAGACGCGTATTCAATATCACTTCCTCGGTCAGCACTGAGAGGAGCTTTTTTACATTTTGATTTGAACTTCTATCTCCAACTAATGTTGCATAATGATTCAGATTCAAATGTTGAGCGGGGGTAAGGTTAATCGATCGATCATGTATCTTAATCAGACTTCGATTCAAACTGTTTATCATTGTTCGATCTGGAGACGACATGTCTTTTTGCAGATCAGCAGGCACGAATAGCAGGTCAAACACTCGCCACCATGTTTAACCTTCAACGAATTATTTTTTTTAATTCTTTTTTGGCATGAATGAAAATGTAAAGTTTGAATCTAATAGTTATATATTTTTATAGAAAAATTTATAAGTTTATTGCTCTATAATATAAGACTCAGATAGAAATTCACACAATGTAGATTCTTGGCATACTTGTAAGGCTTATCTTTATCTCCTTCCGGTAATCCACAATATTGATCAGAATATACCGTCTGCAAAGATTCCGGATATGCCATTCAAACTACAGAAAAAAAAAGATGTAAATCAAATGTAAGCCACAATAATGAAATAATCTATGTTTTTCATTTTGTATTTTCTTGCAACACGAATTAAACCTAGCACACACTTATTGACATCGTTACATACTTTGCTATTCCACCCAATATATCAAAAACCTATGAAAAGAGTTTATGAATACCGATGTTCGGGTAGACATTCGTATACAATGTCTGAGATTTGACAGGCTTTCGTAACATCACAGAAGATAAACAACGATGAAACTAGAAAATAACAGATGGATAACAATTTAAGAATACTAGACGCTGTATGTATTGCCCCAGAACGTAGGAATTTACAAAGTAAGTATATGGCGACGTGTTTTCGTCCACTGGAAGAGATAAGCTCGCAGGCTTACCTAGCACATCCTTATTAGGGAAGGAAAACTGATATAGATACTTGAGTTATGCTATGTGCTGTGTCTTGTGGAAATTATTTGTACTAAGTTTATAAATGGTTCCAAAAAGTAAAGATGGTGTACACTAAACAAATCAAAGTTGTATAAAACTTATACATCCATTATATATATATATATATATATATAGAGAGAGAGAGAGAGAGAGGTAAAGAAGCTAGGCAAGTAACTACCTCAGGCCAGGATTGAAACTCAACTGTCTATGCGACAGTCAATGCGTCAATGTGTTACGCTACTTGGCTGCTGCTAAAGCATGCGCGCGAAATTACAATAATTAAATATGTTCAAAACCATCTAAGCTCAATTTGTTCGCACAAAGAGCATTGCGTTGTACGCTAGCGGTAGTTTGTTTTTGAGCTCCCAGTTATGTTCAACTCATAATAGGGAGCATTTATACGCACACGTAAGCGCACATACGAACACACATATAATATATATATATATATATATATATATACAATACGTATATGTACATACATACACATGGACATACACTTACACATATACATATTTACACATACATGTACATAGGGGGTTCCTTAAATAAGGTATCTGCCTTTTTTCGTATAGGCATTTTTATTGATAGTACACACACGGAACTCTAGTTTCCTTTCAAAGTAATCTCGTTAAGCTGCAAGGCACTTGTACTGTTCCAAAAAAACTCTGGGAATGTCCAATATAAGTTATTTTGTGTGAGCATGACAATAACCCTCATCACATTTTCTTTACTCTCCTCAATGTCTCATAACGCCAGCCTCTAAAGTTTTCCTTGAACTTAGAGAATAACCAAAAGTCACAGGTACCAAGGTTTGGACAATGGGGACATTGAGGAACGGCCATAATGTCCATCTTAGTCAATTAATCTGTGATCTTTACAGAGCACACCTGTGACAAACTTCGCGACAATCTACATCTTCCGTTCCTTCCGAATAATTGTGTGTGTATAGTTCCCACACTGATATCAATATGTGCACTTATTGTATCTAAACGACGGTCCTCATCAATGAAATTCTTTATTTGGCCAATCAGCTCTTCACTCTTGATTTTTGCACTCCTCCCACGCCTCTCATCATCATTCACTGACTCCTTGCCTGCCTTCAATTCTTTTATTCCACTGATACACAATTCATGCAAGATGTTCGAAAACAGTGCGAATTATGTAGCATTTTTCCCAAGCTTAAAACAGAATTTTATTTTATATCGATCTTCTAATGTGTCCTCAGGTCCAAATTGAATCTTTAAAATTCATCAGCCATGAGAGTCAAGTGTGTTTAAATTCCATTGTAGCAGTCCATGTAAACATTAAATCATTAAAATTAGTAAGTCATTTCATAAGATGTATAGCAATAATATACTCAATTTTAAAAAGTCTACGACAATTTTAAATGCTCGCACAAAAACGTGGTAAACGCATCTCGTATACATATGCATATAGATGCACATATCTATACTCATATAATTGCTTCTTGCATTGATATTCACATTAAAACCCTGTTTGGCTATTTATTAAAAAAAAAGAAAATACAACTTGTTTTATATATAGGTCGTGGAACTGCATTTACCTGCAAAATATCTAGCTAACTTGCATATTCTTAAAAAAACATAAATTTTAATTAATTCCCTATTAATTTTTTTCGATTTAATTACGAGATGAGCATCGTTAGTAAACTATTACGTGTAATTATATTCATGCAGATGTTCTACATGATTTATACTTACGTAATATTTGCATAAAAAGTTTATAGTAAACATATATCTCTTTCTATAAATATTTATGTATGCGTATATATTTTCGTTAAAAACATTTGCCTACCAAATGGCTGTCAGTTCCGGGTTTACAGACATGAAACTTAATATACAGGGTAGTTGAAATTTATATTTGGGTTTTAGCTCAGGAAAATTGGTGCAAACGTGTGAAAATTAAAAAAAAAATAATTTGCCAGGTTGAGATCCAACGACGGCATTACAAATAATCATGCGTAACATAATAACTATTGGTCCATGTTTTATTTTTTTAGCCTTTCAGGAAACATGTCTTCGTAGCTTAACGTCAAAGGAAAAAGTAAATCGTAAACTAAACATTTTGGTTTCAATTCTCGCTGGTGAGGCAAATGTCATTTACTTTTAAATTTTAAAATCTATTACTATACATTTAGTCAAATATAATATAATAATAAATACGAAATCTTATCAAAATATATTTTAATTATATTTTACCACCGGGCAATACTAGGAGGTCTATCCGTGAAAGAGAGAGAGAAAGATATATATATATATATATATATATATATATATATATATATATATATATATATATATATATTATAAAGAAGTGAACCATCGCGTAAATTCAATCAACTAAAATAAGATGGAAAACGGGGGGAGGAAAAGGAAAAAAAATGGGGTAAGTTACATGTAACACATGTACAATTCAATAAAATAAATAAGTCGATTAAAAACAAGATCGTTAAAATACACCCGAACCGTTTTTCGTTCAGACTAACATTTTCAAGTGTCATAAGTCTGAAAATGATTATATTTTTAGAATATTTGGTAGTGGTATGGAGTAAGAGCGGAGAGGCGGTTAAAAAAACAAAACAAAAAAACCTGACTACCCAAATAATTCTAATTGAAGCCGAGGTTTCTCTGCTTGCACAAAGTAAGGGGGCTGGCAATGATGGCAAGTGCTTCTAGGACAGACAGGTGGATCTTTGTACGTCCTCGGTACAAAACAGAAAAAACATTCCGGAGAGAAAACAAGACCGCACTCCTTTTTATCGACCAAGTGTTGGCCGATGGACGATTCTATCAGTTGAGATTTTCTGGTGGTTGGTTGATGATGTCGGATGAAATGGGAAACATGTTGGTCGATTCTGACCTGAAGACCCCGTTTTCCATCTTATTTTAATTGATTGAATTTACGCGATGGTTAACTTCTTTATAATTATTCTAAAATTTTGCTAATCGAATAAAGATATATATATATATATATATATATATATATATATATATATATATATATAGTAAGTTATAAAATATATATGGCGATTAAGCTACACGGAATATTCCGCGTTTCATCATCTCTAGGGCTCTTCAGGCTTATGTGCGAATTTTGTGGTTGTTTTTCCTTTTTATATGCGCAACTTCTATTGAGATTTTAGTAAGCCAATAAGCTTTCTAATATACACCGCGCTATTCCTATCAGCCAATGAGCATGCACTTATCGGACAAATCCTATTTGACCTCTGGTTGACCTGTTCCTGTGTGTGTGCTCTATTTAGCCTGGAAATCTAGGTTAGTTTTTTTTTAGTTTATATATAAATATATATATATATGTACATACATATATGCACTTATATATATATATATACATATAATTATACATACATATATGTGTGATCTTTTATGTATATTCATGTTTATTTAATGAATTTATTTGTGTATTTTTTTATTGTTTTTGTTAGTTTTAAAACTATTTTGTATCGCTATCCTAGATTAAATTTTAACTTGTGAACACAGTTGTTTGCTATTTCTCTTCTACAGTTTAATAGATGTTGGGGTTCTTTAAAGTACAGGATAGCAAATTGTTCATGAAGACATAATCTAAATGGGTTGTCTTGGTCCCTACACGTTGTAGCTTGTCTTATTATTTTCCATTCGACTACCGGCGAGTGTCCGCTTTCCTTGAGTTCCCAGTATTTATTTGCTAAAGTTGGCAAATTGAAACCTATAGAGGCATACATTCTGCTTAAAGATTACAAATGGGACTTTAATAATAATCCCAGCATCCGCTTGCTAAACTCAACTAAACCAGAAATAGGTAGAATTAGCAAAAGAAATACTCTCTAGAGTAAACAAACAAATAAAAAAAGACCTAGAATTAAACCAGTGGCAAATACTGCCGAAGCAATCACATGGTTTAAAAATATAAAAAACAAAGATAAATGTACGTTTATATAGTTCGACATCATAGACTTTTATCCCTCGATATCCGAAGAACTTTTTTACATTGCCTTAGAATTTGCCGAGGCATACACTGATATATCCCCGGAAGAAATCAACATCATTAAAAAAATGTAGAAAATCAGTTCTAATAAATAACAATAACCGATGGATAAAAACTAAAATGAGAAATTCGTTTGATTTGGATTCTGCAGAGGCATCGGATCGTGTGGGATTGTTCATTCTATATGCCCTCACAAGCATTTTTGATACTACGGTTATTGGCCTATATAGAGATGACGGACTAGCTATAATAAAAAAAAAAACTCCAGCAAAGTCAAGGGTGATAACTTTAAGAAAATCATACACAAGGAAATGAAAAAAATTAGGCCTAAAAGCATACGTATCAGCTAACATAAAAATAACAAACTTCCTGGGCGTCATGTTAAATTTAGATAAAAACACATATGAACCCTACTTAAAAGATAACGCTACTCCGATATACGTAAACCCTAAGTCCAATAACCCACCATCAATTATAAAACAGATTCCTAACTCGATCGCAAGTAGACTCAGTAATAACTCAAGTGATGAAAATGCATTTAACAGGTCAACCAATATCTATGAAAAAAAAGCCCTTAAAATAGTGGATACAAAAATATCGATATCAAATATAAGCAACAAAACACCAATAACCATAATAAAATTAAAAATAGAAGAAAAAGAAATATGATTTTGTATACATCCCCATACAATCAAATGTTAAAAACAAAACTTGGCATGAAATTTCTAGATCTTATTGAAAAACATTCCCCCGCAACCAACCGCTTACACAAAATTTTCAATAAAAAATACCTTAAAGTTATCCTACAGTTGTTGCAAAAATTTAGAGATGATAGTTAAAGCACATAATAACAACATATCAAATGAAAACAATGTAAACAACAACAAAATAAACAATAAAAAATATACACCATGACAAAAATAAAACTAACACTAGCAGAAATAATAATAATAATAATAATAATAATAATAATAATAATAATAATAATAATAATAAACCAACATCGGACAAGAACAACCACACTAGAAATAAAAATACCGATAACGAACAAGATAAATGCAACTGTAGACACCGCACACTTTGCCCACTTCAAAATAAATGTCTAACCAAAAGCGTAGTTTACCAGGCCACAATATTTGCGAAAGAAAACCCGAATAAGAAGAAATATTACGTAGGTATGACTTCCTTAGATTTCAAAATTCGATATTATGACCACAAAAGTACATTCAACCCTAAAAAACACCGTATGAAAACAACGCTAGCAAATACATACTAGGAACTCAAGGAAAGCGGACATTCGCCGGTAGTCGAATGGAAAATAATAAGATAAGCTACCACGTGTAGGGACCTAGACAACACATGTAGATTGTACCTTCATGAAAAATTTGCTATCCAGTACTTTAAAGAATCACAACATCTATTAAACTGTAGAAGAGAAATAGTAAACAACTGTGTTCACAAGTTAAAATTTACTCTAGGATAGCGATACAAAATAGTTTTTAAACTAACAAAAACAATAGAAAATACACAAATAAATACATTAAATAAACATGAATAATGTACATATCGATCACACAAATATGTATGTATAATTATATGTATATATATATACGTGCATATATCTATGTACATATATATATATATATTTATATATAAACTAAAAAACAAACAAACCTAACCTAGATTTAAAACAGATAAAGAAACTAGATATCCAGGCTAAATAGAGCACATACAAAGGAGCAGGTCAACCAGAGGTCAAATAGGCCTTTGTCCGATAAGTGCATGCTCATTGGCTGATAGGAATGGCGCGGTATTGGCTAACTAAAATCTCAATAGAAGATGCATATATAAAAACGAAAAACAACCAAAACATTCGCGCATAACCCTGAAGAATCCTAGAGCGGATGAAACGCGGAATATTCTGTGTAGCTTAATCGCCATATATATGTTATAACTTACTAACTAGCTCTACCTACGTATTGAGCACTTCTGAAGTAAATACTTAAAGTTTACACATAAATTTATACTTTCGTATATTAATTTTATGTGAGTAAATTAATTAGTTATATATATATATATATATATATATATACTCCTATAAATTCGATTTTCTTTTGTATGTATTGATATTCATATTAAAACCTTCTTTTCTATTTATTCAAAAAGAAAATACAATTTTCTTATATATGGGTTGTTGAAATGCATTCATAGCAAAAGTTCTAGCTAATTTGCATATTTTTTAAAACATTAATTTCAATTAATTCGCTATTAGTTTTTTCGGTTTTCTTATAGGATGATAATCTAGAGTTAACTATCACGTAAAATTATATTCATGCAGATATTCTACATGATTTATACTTGCATAATATTTGCGTAAAATCTTTACAGTAAACACAAAATTGTTTCCATATATATTTATGTATACGTTTATACTTTAGTTTAATCTTATATTCTATCTATCTATATATCTATAAAAGTGAACGTGTCTGTGTCTGTGTGTATGTGTATATGTCTGTCTGTTTACATTTCCCCACGCAATAACTTTGTCAATTTAAAGTCTACACATTCAAAATTTGATATACAAAGTACTGAGATTTGGAAAAATCGATGTGATCGGGTTTCGGCCAAAAATTCGCTGTACAAGGGTCAAAGTTCAACGATTTGAGTTTTGAGAACTCTACTAATCTCCTCCGACAATTTTAAGTCTACACACTTGAAATCTTAGATATATATTCCTTGAACATGGATCTAACTTAATAACTTGATTTCAGCCCAAGACAATGAATTTTAAGGGGTCATAATAGGGGTCAAATTAAAAAAAATTAACCGTTTTTTGCCCAGCATACACCTCCAAACACACGGAAAACGCCGGGCTGAAATGCTAGTATATCTAAAAAAGTGAAAGAGTCTGAGTATCTGTCTGTCTGTGTATATTTCTCTACGCAAAAACTCTGTCAATTTTATGTCTACAGACTCAAAATTTGATATACAGAGTACTGAGATTTGGAAAAATCTTTGTGATCGGTTTTCAGCCAGAAAGTTTGCTGTTAAAGGGTCAAAGTTCAACGATATAACCCTTGAGAACTCTACCAAACTCCTCCAACTTTGGAATCGAAACACTTGAAATTTTAGATATAGGTTCCTTCGTCATGAATCTAACTTAATAACTTTATTTGAGGCCAAAACAATAAATGTCAAGCGGCCATAATCGGGGTCAATTTATAAAAGAAATTGACGACTGCGGTCTCTATCAAATTACTGAGACAATTTCTGGTCTAAACATTTGAAATTTTACATGAAGGGTATTCAGAGATAAGGCAAGATTTAAATCGGTTTGGGTCGAAAATATTTAGTTACTAATATATAAATGTATGTATGTATGTATGTATGTATGTTTGCATGTCTGCCCAACATTTTCGACAAGGCGACGGATTTTCTCAAGTTCAGATTCGGTTTAAAGTTCGATTTTTCAGACAACAAATGTCGAAAATTTGGCTAAAAACATTAATATATTCACCTTAAGCTGGGCAGTTTTCTACAGGAGGGGGGTAGATTTTTCGCCGATATTTTTGAAAGTCATCCTCTCCATTCGATTGACTAGACAAAACTTTTAAAAAATGTAACTTCCTCTTTGGCCGTTGTCGTAACAGCATAGACGTTAAGTTTTTCCCGCATTTTTACTCCTTTGTGGTACGGGTTCGAGCCTGCCTTCCTACCATTATTTTTTTTGCTCAACATACACATCCAAACACCCGGGCCACGCTGGGCTTAAATGCTAGTCTATATATCTATAAAAGTGAACGTGTCTGTGTGTGTACATTTTCCAACACAATAACTCTGTCGATTTTCAGTCTACAGATTCAAAATTTGATATACAGGGTACTGGAAAAATCTTTGGAATCCATCTCGACCAGAAATTTGGTTGTTAAGGGGCAAAAGTTCAATGATTTGACCTTTGAGAACTCTACTAAACTCCTCCGACAATTGTGAGTCTACACACTTGAAATTTTAGATATAGGTTCCTTAGACATGAATCTAACTTAATAATTTGATTTGAGCCCAAAACAATGAATTTTAAGGGGTCATAATTGGGGTCAAATTTTTAAAAAATTAACCGTTTTTTGCCCAACATACAACTCCTCACACTCAAGCAACGCCGGGCTGAAATGCTAGTATATCTATAAAAGTGAACGTGTTTTTGTGTGTGTTTGTGTGTTTGTGTGTCTGTCTGTATGCCTGTGTACATTTCCCTACACAATAACTGTGTCAATTTTTAGTCTGCAGACTCGAAATTTGATATACAGGGTACTGAGATGTGGGGAAATATTTGTAATCCGTTTTCCGCCAAAAATGTGGCTGTGAAGGGGTCAAAGTGGAAAGATTCGACCTTTCAGAACTCTACTAAACTCCTCCGATAATTTTGGGTTTAAACACTTAAAATTTTAGATATAAGTTAGATCTAACTTAGTAACTTGATTTGAGTCCAAAACAATAAATTGTAAGGGTTCATAATACGGGCCAAATTGAAAAAAAAATGACCTCTGCGGTCTCTACCAAATTACTCAGAAAATGTTCAGTCTAAACATTTGAAATTTTTAAATTTTGAAATTTTACATAAAGAGATTCAGAAATATGCAAGTTTTTTAATCAGTTTTAATCGAAAATCTTTAGTTATCAATATATAAATGTATGTACGTATGTATGTATGTATGTCTGCATGTCTGCCTAAAACTTTCGACAAAGGCGACGGAGTTCAGTATCGTTATGAAGTTCGACCTATCAGACCACAAATATCGAAAAGTTTGCTAAAATCGTTAATATTTTACCTTCAGAGGGGTATAGCTGTTTCGCCGATATTTTCGAACGTCATCTTCTCCTTTCGATTGTCTAGCCTTAATTAAAACTTACACCATCTCCGGTTTGGCGGTGGTCGTAACAACAAAGACGTCGCGTTTTTCTCCGTTTTTTAACTCTTCTGCAGTACGGGTTCTTCGAGCCTGCCTTCCTACTACCACTTTTTTTTTTTGCTGAACATAAACATCCAAACACCCGGGTAACGCCGGGTTTGAATGCTAGTATATATATATATATATATATATATATATATATATATATATATATATATATATACAAGGGTTCATGACAGTACATGTTAAATTCATATAAATCAGGATAATTCACGAGGGGATCGAATTTTAATAAAGGAACTAAAAGCTAGATATTTGGAATTACAATATATTTCATGAAATCGCACTTTATATATATATATATATATATATATATATATATATATACCAACAGTTCAGCCCGGCTTTTCTCGGGGCCTATGTACTGTTCATAACTTTATGTGCATATGGATATATATATATATATATATATATATATATATATATATATATATATATATATATATATATATATATATATATATATCAACACTTCTTACTCATGTCAAGGTTACCTACATCTAAAATTTCAGGTGTTCAAACGAAAATTTGGAAGGGAGTTTGGTAGAGTCTGCGAAGTCGACTCTTTCAACTTTGACCCCTTGGCAGTCGCATTTTCGCTCAAAAACTAAGTTAAAGTCTTGCTTCATGGCGAATATTCTTTCTGTAATATTTCAAATGTTTAGACTTAGAATTGGCTGAATATTTTGTTAGAAACCATAATGGTCACACCTTTTTGCAGACAAATTTTCGGCTAAAAACTGATTAAAGATGTTGCCCTAAGTCTGAATACATTTCATAATAAGTAATTTGGAAGAGACCGCAAAGCTACCTTGACCCCAATTTTGACACACTAAAATTTAATATTTTGGTCTCAACTAAAGTTGAAAGTTTGATCCATGTCCAAGTAACATGCATCTACACTTTCAGGTGTTTAGAGTCAAAATTGGCGGAGGAGTTTGGTAGAATTTTCAAAGGTCAAAACATTGAACTTAGACCCCTTGAGAGCCGAATCTCTTGCCGAAAACCAATTTAAAAGATATCCCCAAGCTTCAATCCTCCATATGTCAATCTTAAGTCTGTAGACTGGAAATTAACAGAGTAGTTTGGTAGGAAAATGTACACACAGACAGACAATTTCACTTTTAAAGATATATAGATTTCATTAAATATTGGAATCGTGCTGTCACTCGTGTTTATCTACGAACAATCGTTAACAGAGTCAAAAGTTGCGTCTAATAATCTATAGCAGTGATAATTGTGACGGTGTAATTTTACCATCGAGTTTCTTAAAGAATTTATCAATTGCTCTTGAATACATTGATCTTCTCTCAATTTTTTGCTACTGAAGAGACATTATGCTTTTTTGATGAACGTAGAGTTCTGTGTTAAGAAAATATAATTCAAATGATTATACAACAAAAGTGATTCTGGTCATATATATATATATATATATATATATATATATATATATATATATATATAGACACACAGACACATAGACACATACACCCCCCCCACACACATATATATATATATATGCGATTGTTTAGGACATCATAATAATCCTAACCTTACCATTCATTATGGATTTATCCTTTGTAAAATACGAAACATTTTACATTATAAGACTGCAAAAATTAATACACCACTCACTCAAAAGCAATGCACAATTGTAGTTTTTTTTCTGTGTTCATGGTATCCTTTACTTAGTTTGGGACGATTAATTAGAACCGAAATCGCGAATCATAAAAAAAATTAGAATTTTGGGGGTATCGGAATCGGTAAATATATGCCTACGTTCCGATAGCCAAAACGATTTCTTTAATAAACTTTTTTATATTTGCTTTTGGTAAATACAAAGTCTACTACTGCTAGTAATAATAAATAGCCAACATGTCTTGAATTTAAACTATCAGTAAAGCGAAAATATGTAGATTCCCAACAAGTATGTTTTGCGTTTGAAAAAATGCTAATTTAACACGTGTTTTACAGTAATTAGGAAAAATAATTTTATTGTTAAATATTTAGAGATTCATGAAACATAAGAGTCGGAATCTGTTGTTTTATCGGAGTCGGAAAGTTGATTAAGAATATGTAATTTTATCGGAATCGGGAAACTATTGGAATCATCCCATCACTAATATATATATATATATATACATATATATATATATATATATATATATATATATACATTTGTATGTATGTATGTATATATATATATAAATATATAAATATATATATAAATATATATATATAAATATATATAAATATATATATATATATATATATGTATATATATATAAATAAATAAAAGAAAAACGAAATTAATACAATGCGATGTACATATGATCCAACAATTCAATGAACTCTTATTTAATTCTTACAATTGTGTACAGTCGTCCTAGAAGTGACATCAAGTTTATTCAAATACAATCTTTTCATTAGTTAAGGGGATTAAGGGGGACGATGACACGAATTTTACCTTAGCAAATAATATTATAACAAATTAGAGTCTACATTGCTGGTTTAATATAACGCAAGCAAAAACAGATAACTATATTTCCATTTACTTGAAGGATTAGTATGAGCTAAGAACTAAATAATGCAAATGCAATTATCTATGTATTAAAGGCATGTATGAAATTAGAAAAAAACTAAAGTTAAAATGAAAATAGACAGATTAAAACAAAATATAAAAATTACATTAAATAAGATAAGACATGTATTATCAGAGAATTATCACCAAAACACATAGGTAAAAATTAATATCATCGTATATATATATATATATATATATATATATATATATGTGTGTGTGTGTATTATTTTAAAAATATAATTATCCATTGACACGTGTTTTGTCGTCTATGACACTTTTCTACAGGGGGGGGCAGAGTACTCGTAAAAACATCAATTGTAAAAAGTTATATTCTTAGTTGTTGAATCTTACGAGATTCGAAACCGGGAGCCCATGGCAAGAAGCCTAAAAACTTACCCCTCATCCACCTCGCTGACTGTTCGGATATATAACGATTTAAGTATATGTTATTTGTTTTTGTTTTCAATTTTGAATTCAGTTATTTACGAAAGTAAATTTTTACCTAAATGCGATTTGGGAATAATTTTCCCTTTAAACATGTTGGTACCCCCCCAAGGGGAGCGGTATATATATTGATTTTAAAAAAGTGGACAAGGGAAAAGGGTTTAGGCTTCCTTCCATGGGGTTCTGGTTTCGAATCTCGCTAGATTCATCCACTCTGATAAGTCCTGGATGACGAAACACGTATCAGTGTATAATTATATTTTAAAAATAATATATAAACCGCTCCACATTCCCAACTCGCATTTAGGTAAAAGTGCACGTTTTGAAGTAATTGAATTCATTGAAGACGTATCGGAAAAACAAAGACAAATACCCCCCTCCACACACACACACATACACACACACACACCCACACACATATATATATATATATATATATATCTATATATATATATATTAGTTTAAGTTTAGTTAGAGTATTAGTGCAATATTGTAAACATGAGCAGAGCTCGAAATATAAACAACTATGTTTTAATAAATTTTATGTTCATGAATTTTAAGATGAGGATTGATAAGTTGTATTATTATAGCTATTCTGATTATTGTTTTTATCTTTACGTTTATTCTCAAAATTTACGGCCGATTTAAACTCAAGAACCTTCATGGTGAAGCCGAAATCTTCACTATATTTCGAGCAGAACCCTTTACGTAATCCACGACGAAGGATTCTTTCGTTCCGTTAATCATGAACAGGTACAAGTGTTACGTAAATTGCAATCTTCATATGACCCGCATTCAGGATATTAAGCTAAGTGATATTTCTGGAGATTGAAGGGTTAATCATTAGTGCAGGTATTGATATGACAGCATTGTCAGAGACAAACATTAGACTAATGGGATCTTTTGACTGAAATAAATCCTTCTCTATAATCATTTGGAATGTGATGGGACACTTGTAATTGAACTGACCTAAGAACGCTTCAACGGAAAAGAATTACAGTCATCACTGGTGGTGTCATCGTATTGATGTCCGTAGAAAATCTGAATGTGTATGATCGATTTGTATCCATTGAAAAAATAGGTACATATTGCTCATGGTAGGTGGTTTCATTTATGGAAACGGTATTGTAATCACAGATAAAGAAAAATACGAGATCCCTTCTGAACTGAAAACGCTTAGTTTTGTTCGTAGACAAAAAAAAGGAAAACCATCCTAAATATGTTTAGAAAATTGTTAACTGAACAAATTGTAATTAAAAACAAATTTCAAGTTTTCATCACGCTAAACAAATTAGTCTTACATAACGGTTTCATCTTAACCATGTAGAAATTAGTTGAAGTTTAGTTAAAACAGGCGACAAACACAGACAATTCCACCCAAAAAATGTTTTCAATTCGAAACACAAAACCAAAAACATAATTCGTTTTATTACTATAGTAGTAATTCGCCAAATATAGTAAACACCCGGGATACGATGTCCTTAGAATACGTTTTTTTAGGTTACAATGTTTTGGCCCCTGGTTACGGTGTTATTTACAATATTATTTGAGTATTATATTTGAGTATATATACTGTGCTGTATTTTGTTACTAATCTTTATGCCATATCCCGGAGTCCTACTGTATAAAGTGTTTATTTAAGAAATATAAATATAATATACCATGTTTTTCTTACAATTTTATATGAAATGCTTGAAAAATGTATTAAACACAGCCGATATACTTATGACACATAAACACAAATATATATATATATATATATATATATATATATATATATATTTTTTTTTTTTTTCTGGGAACCAAAACATTTGAACATAACCGCCTTAGTCATAGGGACGCCCTTCGTGCAAATATGAAGGCAAAACACAAGAAAAATCGACCTAAAAATGAATATCTATACCACTGTGGTTTCAGAGCACGCAGCAAAGCAGGGCTATCTGTTCACTCGAGAAGGTATCTTTGACCGACGAGCATATGAAAGTTCACCATCTGCGAAGGAATGTGCCGGACGTCTACAGGATTGCGATTACGCATGTGGTGTCGCAGAGCTTAGGAGCTGCTGAAGATTGCATACTGAACCTTCATTCATCGATTTCGATGAGAGAATCCACCATATATACATATATATATATATATATATGTATATATATATATATATATATATATATATATATATAGTTTTTCGGTGGGATGGTATCCAAAAATTGAAAATAATTGAGTTTCAAGAACGGTCGTTTATAGTGCTCACTCGTCAGACAATAAGTTATATATATATATATATATATATATATATATATATATATATATATATATATATATATATATATATATAATTTTTTAATGTAAATACATTCATATGGTGATACGATATGCAGACCGTTTCAATCATATATATATATATATATATATATATATATATATATATATATATATATATATATATATATATATACCAGCTGTACCCTGCCATGCGTTGCAGTAGCTAAATTTGGTGCAATGGAAAAATTTAATAAAAAGAGAAAATGCATGCTTCTTATATTAGCACAGCAATCCAATGCAAAAAGTGAAAAAGAAGGCGAAAATGAAAAAAAAATGGTACTCTTGCAGAATTTGATCTGGATCCTCGGGAGTTTCTGTACATCAGTCATGGTTTGGACTTGGCCAACAGTCAGTGAATGAAGCCGAACGTAGCAAACATGTTGAAACGCTAAATGTTTTTCTTTTTGTTGTTTTTTTACAAAAATGTGAGTTAGTAATTAATATTTGGTTGATGGTGGGGGAGGGGGGTTACTATACACAGATTCGAAAAAGTTGTCCAAAAACAAATAAATGAAAGCAAAGGTAAGGCAAGTTACTTTCTACCTAATTGGACAATTTTTTAGTGTTTTTATGTAATGTAAAATGTTTTATCGGCTCAAAAAACAGAAATGGTCGCGGACTTGTCGTTGAATACGTTAAGTTTGGGAAAGTAAGTTGGAAATTAAAAACTATACAAAACAGTGTCTGGAACCCCACAAATATATGTTACCATGACATAGGCTGGCATAATCGGTGGGTTTCTGACAGTATTTTGTATAGTTTTTTTTAGTTTTAACTCACTTTCTCTAACTTAAAGTAATCAACAGTGTCCACCACCATTTGTAGCTTTCAAATACCCCGATAAACACTGTTTTTCGAGCCGACTAAACGTTACATTAAAAAGGGTTTGTATTACTAAACACAGATACGAAGAAGTTGTCAAAAAATAAACATATATAAATAAATGTTATCAAAGGCAAGAAAAGTAAATGCTCTACCTAACTGGATAAGATTTTAGTGTTTTTATGTAATGTATAATCGGTTCAAAAACATTCAATGTTTATCGGTATATCTGAAAAATACAAATGGCCGCAGACTGTATCGAACACGTTAAGTTTGGGGAAATTTTGGGAAAATGACTTTAAACTAAAAAACTATACAAAATAGTGTTAGGAACTCACGCAATATATGTTACCATGACGTAGGCTGGCATATAATCGGTGGTGTTAAACTTTTGTTCGATAAAGGTGACGACTTTTAACAGTCCCTTTTAATGATTACCTGGTTTGAGGATATTTGTACAACTAAACGGCAAATCTGCTCCAAAAAATCCGGTATTATTTTACTTTAAGGCCCGTTTAACGTTCATATATAACGAAATATTTTATTGTAGATTTCGGTGTGCTAAGAACGAATCTGCAAACCGTTTCCGTAGCAAAAAGAAAGTTTTCATGATATTCATGAAATTACTTTTTCGAAAAGTGGGTTATCACTTTTCAATGTAAAATTTAACTTAGAATGAGAACCCACTTTCTGGCCACCTGAAAGAGGGGCATTTTTCTGTGTTTCTTGGCTAAAAAGTTTTTTGTTTGATTTCTTTTGCATGGTAATAACCCCTGAACTCTGGGACTATTTTCCATTTCACAGCCGTAGCCTTCGTTTACGCTATGCGTGAGCATAAACGAAAGCTTTTTAGCGAATAAACATGGGGAAAAATCCCCCCTCTCTCAAATGGCTAGAAAGTGGGTGCTCATTTTAAGTTAAATTTACATGGAAAAGTGATCGCCACTTTTTCGAAAAAGAAGTAATTTCTTCATATCATAAAAACTATTTTTTTGCGACGGAAACGGTTTGCAGATTCGTTTTTAGCACACCAAAATCTACAAAAGTTTTTTTTTGTTATTTACGAAGGTGAGACGCACGCCCCTTAATGGAAAATTATATCAAAAATCCAGAGGAAAGTAGTTTTCAATAAAAACAGCAAATGAATTCGATATAAATAAAATGGATGCTAATTTTTTTTTCTTTTTTCTGTGTGTTTCTTGGCTAAAAAGTTTTTTGTTTGATTTCTTTTGCATGGTATTAACCCCTGAACTCTGGGACTATTTTCCATTTCACAGACGTAGCCTTTGTTTATGCTATGCGTGAGCATAAATGAAAACTGTTAAATATGCATTCGCGTACCAAACTGCCTTGTCAAAAAAATCTTTAAGCCAATAAACACGAAAATAAATACCCCTTCCTCAGGTGGCAAGAAAGTGGGTGCTTATTTTAAGTTAAATTTACATGGAAAAGTGATCACCCACCTTTCGAAAAAAATTTCTTCAGATAATGAAAACTATTTTGGTACTCCTTGGGCGTTGAGTTCCATGGCGACCCGCAAAATTATTTAATGGTCGTTCCCTTAGCACCCCCCTAGTCAAGGCTAACGCATGTCGACGTACCATTTTTTATTTATTTACTTACGTGGTGGAGTTTCTATACTGATAGGTTTTTTGAAATTTTTTCACTGGATTATTATTGATTGAACACTAACCAGATTATGAAAAAAAATTGAAAAAAAAATAATTTCAACATTTGAAAGGGGTACTCACTTTTTAGTTACCACGTTCTGATAAATCGGTCACTCATTTTTTTTTCTAAATACGGAAGTGTCTTCGTGAGATATAAAATGGTCGCATGTTGACGAAGCAATGTATCGGGAGGCGTACGGGATGAAAAATTATTGGTACATTTTTAGATTAGGTCCACCTCCTCAATTTTCATTTAAATGACGACTTGAAATGGTTTTCGACTATGCTGAATACGAAAATCGCATTGAAATTTTGCAGAAATAAGTAGTTATCAAGATATAAAAAGTTGTATTATGCATTGTAATCTTTGGTGGCCATCTTTTTTACGTACGTGTATTTGTTTATGGCGCGTGTACACGTAAAAAGATGGCCGCCGAAGAATACAATGCATAATACAACTATTTATTTCCGCAAAATTTCAATGCGATTTGCGTGTTCAGCATACTCGGAAACCTATAAATGTCGTCATTGAAAGGAAAATTGTGGAGGTGGACCTAATCTAAAAAAATTCCAAATTATTAAACATTTCTCCAGCATGTTAGTGAAATTTATAATCATTTAAAAAAAAAAAAAGTTTTGAAAACAACAAAAAAACTCACCTTTCATACAAACCATTAAAAAAACACACCCACAAACTGACTTTTAACTAAATAAGTAAAAAAAAAAAAAAAAAATTTTAAATCGAAACTTTATTTTCATAAAAACAATAAAAAAAAGTCATATTCAATTTTTTTTTCTTTGAGAAACAAATATCTTTCTTACTTACAAATGCGGTAGAGGCTCATATTATTTTTACTTTCTATGGTTTTTATATACCACGTTTTTATTGCTTACAAAATGGGTGACTGATTTATCAGAACGTTGTAACTAAAAAGTGAACACCACTTTCAAATGTCGAAATAATGATTTCGTTTTAATTTTTTTTTAATAATCTGTTTAATTAGTGTCCAATCAATAATAATCCAGTGAAAAAAAATTCCAAAAACCTATAAGTATAGAAATTAAGCATGGGAATGATGGTTGTACAACGTCGTCTTTCGCACTTTTAAAAACATTATTTACGTTAAATCTTTTCATAAATAATTTTTTTAAAAAAGTAACTAAACCATTTATTGATAATTTGTTACGTGTGCAAACATTTATTTATTTACGTAGGCTTAACTCTTTTCATGATTAAGAAAAGTTTTACTCTTTAAGAATAATAAAAGGAAAAAGTTACTGAACATTTATAAAAGGACTTCTTTTCATAAAGGCCAGAGGAATAGTTGGCCGATAAGTCGTGAAACAACAACTAATAAAGATGAGAATAATAGTCCGCAATAAATACAAGTGGTGCTAATGCAGAGAGCGATCCGCGCTATTTTTTTAATCATATTTCCACGTTTAATTAAAGTTTTACGATATGTTTTTTTTAATTCAATTAAAATACAGAATAGGTACAAAACATCCTTCTCTCCTCATGTTAAGAATGTCTTTTTAAATAATAACATTATTTCAGCACTGATCACTCTCTGCATGAGTATCATAAAAATTAATACAAATAATACTTATCTCAATAAGTTAAAGGCTCATTTCTACCGGAAATAAAATGGCGATAATCTTGCAGTTAAGAAAAATATTTTTTATTTAATTTAATATTTTTTATAATTCGCAATGTTAAATCATTTTAATAATATTCCTTGACTTTAAAAATAGAATTTCTGAAATTTTCAATTAAATTGGTAACGTAGAAATATGGTTTTATTCGCTTTTAATGAACCAAACGTTACATTTATATATATATATATATATATATATATATATATATATATATATATATAGATAGATAGATAGATAGATAGATATTTTTATATATATATATATATATATATATATATATACTTATTACTCATTATGTAAATGGATTTGGATGTACTTATCATTTGTTTTTACTTGTGATAAATATGTTAGAGTAAAGTAGTAAGTAGTGAAAAATGTATGGCAAGTGAGCTGCGCAATATTTTCCGTGTTTCGTGCTCGTGATTCTGCATTGGGCGCAGCGAGACGATAATACGTACACTTGTGTTTAATCTGCTCATTTCACATGTCACAGAATAAAGATATCAGACGCTTATGAAAGATCAACATAGTGTGAAGACAATAAAGAAGATAATGAAATAATTATTGGGGAAAATTTGATTAAAAGTGATGGAGAATTAGCACTTTCTTTATACGCCACTATAATCCGAACGTTGCCTTCAGTATATGTGGCGGAACTTCACGTCTCACTATGTAAGAGGACATATTAACCAACGGTGAAGAACACCTGAGAAATATGTGACAACCTCCAATATATGCGATGGGGTCTTGGCATTGTCACATATCTTATCATTTATGGCGCTTTAATGGCCGTAGTTCCAGGGATATACGTCCTACGAACCTCTTATCACCGGCGATGGGTGCAGTAAAAAAAAAAAAGGGAGCAAGTATTGACCACGAAAACTTCTGAAAATCAGGAAAAGTGCAGAAATTGATGAAAGTTGTACGATAACACCGTCCATCCAATGCCCCCCCCCCCAAAAAAAAATGCGCATGGGAAATAATATAAATCACGGTCACAGCTGGAAAGATAACAGGAAGAAATGCAAAAACGTATCAGCATGAAAAAACTATTTAAAAGAAAATGGTTTTAGTCAACGAATGTTCGGGTGTGTATCACTGGTCTGCATGATAGGCGCACAGACTCTGGAATCATATATACTGAGATAAATTACTAAAACAGGCTCCTCTTCTTTTACTTCCGATGGTCTGATCCCTGTTTTATTCTAATCAAAATTAATGGGGATCGCCTGAAAACACTTTGTTTAGATACATTTTGATGACTTTATTTCACTTAAATTTAAAATATTTAATGGTATATCCGGTAAATTGTTTTTATGGTAGGAAAAATGATTAAATTATATTACTACTCATGAAAGTAAAGGAACCCAGGTTCAATAATCTAGTTTTACAAGAAGCAAGTACGTGCGTAGATTAAACACTTCACTAAAAATTGAGAGTAGAGTTCATTATAACCATGTTTTCAGAAAAGAAACGTTGCCTTTTCTATTATATTCGTTAAAAATGATCACTTACTTGTTCGGATTATGAGCTTTGAGAAAAAATAATTTCATTTAACATTAAGATAATTGTTTAACAAATGTAGCTTCTCTGCATTAACTGAATCTCGTTTAATTAATTTTTTTCCTGTAATATTTATTTATATTTTGTTAAATTATAACGTTTGAATACAAAGTTTCTGAATTTTTAATATAAAGATTGGCGATTCATATTATTTGGATTCATCGAACTACTGTTCTCATCTTGAGTGTAATTTTCACAACGTCTCGGTCGATGTAACCTCCGACTTTCTTCCGGTGTATCTTGTTTAACTCGGGTGTGTTTCTGTCGAATTCGGGAATTTGGACGGGATTTCGAGCGTAAGCCTTTATTTACGTCAAAAGTGTAGCGTGCACTTGTTCCGTCAGCAATTACTGGATAGAGGTCTTAAGTAATTCGCAACTGTTTTTATCGATCGCTCACACTGAGGAGTGAGCCTTACACCTTCAGGAGAATATAACTTTTTACAATTGATGTTTTTACAAGTACTCTAACCACTGCGCCAGGAGACCTTGCGCTTTTGCGTTACTGTTCCTATGAAGCCGTGGCGCAGTGGTTCGAGTACTTGGAAAAATCAATTGTAAAAAGCGATATTTTCCTGAAGGTTGAAAATTCAATCCTCAGGGCGACCGAAAAATACGATGACTAAGCATCTCCATCCAGTCCTGGCTGACGGAACAAGAGCACGCTACGCTCATGAAGTAAATGAAGGGTTCCACTCGAAATTTCGTCAAAATTCCCGAGTTAAACGGAAACATTCCCAAGTTCGACAAGAATCACCTGAAGAAGCTCGGGGGTTACATTGACCGAAACGTTGTAAAAAGCACACTCAAAGTAAGAAAAGTTTGAATACAATTTTGACAGTTCAATTAAATTATTACGTAATATAAAAGCATGAAATTAGTAAATAAACTAATTTGTTCTAAAACTAACTTATTAATTCAATGTAATGTATTCATCAATTTTTATAAAAGTATCACATATTAATAGCTTAAGGGCTTATATAGTATTTGCGATTATTTGTAAATCCATGAATGACTTTTTTCTACTATAGTTTCAGATTTTTCATATACCTTTCACTTCACAAAGTGTCAGAAATTGCGTCATTTTCTCTTACAAGTATCCGTAATGCTGGACATATTGACGAGGATACAGAAAAGCATTCTAGAGAATTTTATTTAACAAACTTTTGTAAGTGATCATTAAAGTAGTGCAGGCAATTCGCATTTATATTTCAATAAACAATTGATTATCGTTCACAGACATCATGGATTGGAAGAAAGACAATGACGACATTGCCAATGACATTACAAAGAGGGTGGGCTCTCTTTGCTGTGCTAGAAGATAACTAAGGGCTGAGAATATCGTATATCCTCACTAAAACACCATTGGCCCGTTCATAAAGTATTGTGCCACATCTGATCTGATGCATCTGCCACTACTCTCTTAGACAGGGTTCACAAGAGTCATCGCACAATCAATCAAACGCCAACATCTGCCGGATTGCTTAAATGTTGCACCCCTGTGCTTGTTTTTTGTTGATATATATATATATATATATATATATATATATATATATATATATATATATATATATATATATATATAGGATCAAGTAGTTTATAGAACATGTGTTAAAAATATATTTAATTTCCAAAAGGAAGCACAAAATAAGTGTATAGTCCTTAATCTGCGAAGTCCTGAAGTAAAAACGAAACATTGACGAACATATAATTTGGTTTGTTTCCTTTTTCATCCTGCCAACCATGTGGGAGTATTATTGATAGAAGTTATCGTAAATTATACCTACACTGTCTACATAAAGAAAGAACATGCTGCATTGAATTCATATTAAAGGGATCAAAATAATAGTTCTGTTGGTTTAGAAGTTAACCCTATACAACACCCCCCCATATATATATATATATATATATATATATATATATATATATATATATAGTGGTTTCCTTCAGTCTAAAAAGACTATAGATACCCACTGACAAGGTGCCTGGGCGTAAAAAATTTTGTGACAAGAGTGGTGCAATCTCTAATAAGATCTCTCCTAAGTTGACATTGTTAAACAGCGGTGGCAAGTGGAAGTTCAGGACAACTGAAAGCAATAGTGATATAAGCGAAAAGAACACACAGAGCCTACAATTCCCAAATTTTCACCCATCTGGTACTAGCCAGGCTGAGCGTTGCTTAATTTCGGTGATCTGACGAGAACCGGTGTGTCAACGTGATTATGCCGTACAATGTATGTATGTATGTATGTATGTATGTATGTATGTATGGTCAAGGTCTTTTGTGGACGTGTGTTAAAAGCACATAGATGTCTTAGCGGTAAAATATGGTTCTCCTAGACAAATCAACCCTACGTGCGCGTCGTGACCACTGCCACGCAAACGGGGCTCTGATGAACGGCGAGTGTCCTGTGCTAGCAGTTCCAGAAAGCGACCTTAAGAATGCGTGAAAAAAATTGAATAATTCGACTTCATATCTTTACAGGCTTAAAACTACTTGAAAAATGTAATTCAACCTCTATTTTTTTCCAATTAAAGGAACAAAAGCCAAATTAAAAAAAAAATAATAGGTTTAATAGTAAATTATGCAATATTTGTTTTTTTAATATCGGTTTTCTTTAAAAAAGATTTGAGGAAAATCAGCGCAATTTTACTTATTTTGATAATAAAAAATCGATATATATTCCAAAAAAATCACTTACCTATAAAAATACTATTCAATGTGTAGTTCCATTCTTCATTGTTAAGAATTTATCCATATTTATATTTTAAATTCCATTTATTTTTTTTTAAATAAAATAATTTTTTAAACGACTATTTGAAAAAAAAAACGGCATTACGTTAGCATTTTTACGTTCTTATCGAAACACCGGAAATACTGTTTTTTTTCTTGTTTAGAAATACGGATGGACCGAATGAAAGTAAAAACCACACGTTTGCGTTAGCCATCTATCCCTGTGCGTGAGGAAATATGTGTCCCATTGGCTGAAAACTAGTCACATTTTACTTATAAGTTTTTGCCTTAAAAAAAGAAAAACAGGCGAGGAAATTTTTTCTTTTCCCAAAGAAATACATAAATTTTTGATTTAATATATTTTAATTCTTTATCGAGTGAATTATTTAAGAAAAATATCTATAAAAAGAAAATATTGAATTAAATAGAAAAAATTGTCGTCTGCGTCCAATACTTGCTATACAATATAAGCAGAGCCTAGGCTTCCAGTTAAAAAAAAATCAACGTGCTTTTTAAAAAAAAGGTTTTACATTTTGGATTTAACACGTAAATTTCCAAAAAAACACTTTTTTTTGTTTTAATTTACAATATATTATTTATTGATCTTTTATATTCAATTTGTGATATATAAAACTTTGGTGAGTCAATTAATTATTAACATTTTTATAGATATTTCAAAACGTGGGGGGGGTCAATTAAAAAAAAAACGTTAGTCTAAAATAATATATTCAGTCTATTGGAGGGAGCATACAATTTAATACTGACCCTGAAAATGTCGTAAAAATTTAACGAATAGAAAAATTTGGATGTATTTTTAAATTTAAAAAATTGAGAAAAAATTAACTCGTAAAATTCAATTGATTTCATTACGTAAAAAAAATAGTTACATGAAGGCGCGCCGGCACTTTGTAAACACTGTTTTTTTTAATAAAAAATAATATTTCTATTATTTTTTCAAACACCTTTAATAGTTTATTTGGAAATATATTCAATAAAGTAAATAAACAACTAACTTTTTTAAAGAGAAATTACGAGCTTTTTTTTAAAAAATATTTTATTCGCAGTTTCGTGTTATGCGTGTCAAAAATTCTGATACACCTAGTCCTTCGCCGTATAACCGGCCGTCCACTGCGTTGTGGGCCATGTTTTTTAACCAAAGGCTAAGAGTGAGGTAACCCTGAAGGAAACCTCCAGAGGAGCTTGGGCCCTGTAAGCTGCGGCATACATTGTCCACCTGCGTGTTGAATATGCTTTCGTGCCCAGCAACCTAAGTCCCAGTCATGGATCAAATGGCATGGTGGACGGAGAAGACTCCGTAAGCCGTGGTGAAGGCAACCTCTCTAGGAGAAGGAAAAGTGATATAAAATCTGCGGCAACTACTGAATCCAATTATGTTGACTTGCTGTTCTTTTTGGTTCGATGTGGCAGTTGTTCACAGAATGGGATTGTCTCGGTGAAAAGTCTTTCTTCACTATAAAAAGTTTCAAGCACAGGCATTACTTGATATGTAACCGGATACACATTTTGCCATCAGTGGTATCTCGATAACAAAAAGTCTGGCTGTAGCCTAAAACGGCAAACGGACACTCAATGAGGACTGATGCGGATATAAGTGTCAATGGATATATATATATATATATATATATATATATATATATATATATATATGTGTGTGTGTGTGTGTGTGTGTGTGGGTGGGTGTGTTTGTATATATGCGTATATATGTTTGTATATATATATATATATATATATATATATATATACTTTACACTCACCTTACTTTGTATAAATCCACCCTCTAGAGTTTAAAAATCATAAAATTGATGAGCAAATATTATATACTGTGTTGCCTAGAATATATATCATTAGTTAAGATTATTTTGACCGAAATATAAGTATTAGTATGCAAATACCAAATTTGCACCTTGAAAGACATACATTTGCGACCTATTATACCATTAAAAATGTCGACGTGTTAGAATCATCTCAGAGAATTCAAGTCGACGTGATACAGTTTCCTTTTCAGCCCACATTTATTCATCGGAAATTTATATTTGATGCATGAAGAAAATTGCCGGAAATTTAAAAACGTTTACCTTAACCAAATGAATGAAAAATGTCAATGGAATGTATTAACACTTCTGCACGTTCCGTCGCTTATCTCGTCTGGTTCATTCTACGTGACAATGTTACATGATAAGGGCGGTCCCCTTTTCATGTAAGTATAAAGATAGAGGGATTTAGTTAAAATGAAAATGAAATAGAATAGACGAAATTCGAACCTCGTAAATTAGGTTTAGAAATAGATTACGAGAGAGAATTAGCAAATGGAATGTAAAACAAACCATTGTTTAGTTTAGAGATAAAATAGCTTTAAGAAAAGAATATGCATTTCAATTCTGTTATGAAAATTCAATTGAAGAATGCAACTATAAGATAATTTAATAAACATGTTTTTAACATATTAGAAATATAGGTTACTGGGAATATAGGTTAAAATTCCTTTTGTAAACAAAGGAAAAAGTTTTGGACACGCATTTCCAGAACACGTGAAAAAAGACACATGTTTTAACATGTGTATGACGTCATGGAAAATGGGAAGTTCTCGATATAGTTAGAAACTTTAGAGTTAAGCGGAGAGAAACTGACAGAGAGTCAGAGGGAGTGTGAGGACGACAGACGATAGTCCAGACATGGGATTCGAACGTCCAGAAGCGAGACGGTCACCTTTGAAACTTAGAATGTGAAACTTGAATTTTTGACTATGAAAACCACGACCGGTCGGGAGAAGAAATAACCCCATCATGTGTTTTTATAAACGTCGTCTTTGTGTTGTAATTCTACCAAAAGGTAAAGTGAAAATTGTCATTATATGTCTTGTATATCATGTGTTTTAAAATGTCTTTACATACACAATATCTCCTCACTAAAAGAACTTCTACACTTCTAAGTATGAACATTTTATAAATATGAATCTCTTCCTAACACGAACACAAAGAACGCAACAACATCATTTCTCAACAAACTCTTAATAAGGCTCTCTAAGACTCTAAGACCCACTTTTAATAAGATTTAATAACAACAATAACAATAACAACACGAAATACGAACAATAACAATAATACTAATAATGAACTATACAACAAACACAATTTGGTACCTGTTGACCAGTTTGCATCAACGATGCAATACCGAAACTGGGGTAAATACAATAAATACAATTCGAAGCCGGAAGCGACCAAACCACTCAGCAAGGGTGGGTTTAAAAAAAAAGAAAAAAAACTTCGGTAACCACGGAAAAATAAAAAAAGAAACACAACGTTTTAAAAGGGTCCAAGATAATTTTAAAAAAAATAATACCACGGAAAAAAAATTACACGATCACAGAAATTCGAACAAAAAAGAAAAAAAATTGAACACACACGCACACAGAAAACTAAAGTTTACAAGAAAATATTAAAAAAGAAAAAAGGCCGATATACCGTAATGAATGATAAAAGAGATACGGTCAGTTAAAAAGAAAAAAATACAACCCACGAATATGTCATTCAAAAATAAAATAAAAAAGCAAGAGAAAAATTGTTGAATACGGCCGCACACAAATAGAAAATAGGACAGTGTGTCAATGTGTCATTCATAAGAATGTGTGTTAATGTCTGAATTGTTTAGAGTTAAAACTGTCAATCATAATAATTAACAATTTTGTGTCAAAAGTCGAAATAATATTTTCGGCTTTTTAGTGTGTTTTAATTGTTCTGGACTTTGAAAAAGGGACACTGTTTTGTTTTGTGTTAACGGACTTTTGAAATGTATAATGTAACGAATTTTTATTTATTTATTTTTGTTTTGTTGCAAAATGTTTAAATGTATTAAGGTATTTTATTTTGAAAATGTGTTTTAAACAATATTGTAAATTTATACTTAATGTAAATGTTATTGATTTTCACAGCAGGAATTCAAAATACTGTAAATATACATTAGATTTAAACAGTCTAGGAGAAAATAAAACTAGTTAAGACGAATGGTTGGCTTACAGATTCAGTTAGAATATTAGAAGGGGGACAAGAATTTAAATTACGTAAACGGGTATTTAGAGAGTTTTTAGATGTGATAAGCCGTAAGAAAGATGTTTTTTTAGCATTTTCTTTCTTTTTTTTTTGAGATCCTATAATTTTTTTCCAAGAAAAGTGACTTGGTAGATATTGATAAGCACAAGATGTGCCCCTATTCGAAAAATTTGGGAACCTGGTTAATTAAGTGCTTTAAATAAGCTGGTTGCACGTAACGACTCCATTGAGTTAATTAATAAACAGGCGTTCGAAAGAATACGAAAATTCTTAAGGGGACCAGTAAACCGATGATAGGTAGTCCCGAGGCAATCACATATAGCTTAATGAAGTGAGAGTCAGGTAAAAATATACCGTAGATTACGTAAGAAAGATATAACCTTGTATTTTTTGTAGAGACGCATGAATGTGGGATATATCTGCTGGATCTTGGAAGCTCTGGTGAAAGAAAAAAAATCACAAAAAATCACAAAAAATCGGGCTATTAGATAGAATTTAGTGCGCAATTAAGGTGTTGTGGCGCAAAAGGTGTTAGTTAGTTAGGGGTGATATTTCTAAATCCTCGTCGAAGTTTCAAGAATCCAAGCAAGGAAATCCGAGTGAATCCGTATGAGAGAAAAAAGGTATATCTTGATAGTTAAAGCCAACCAAGAAGATTGGTTATGAGCTTTGGTATGTCCCGTATAAGATAGTTATAGAAAAAAAACCATACTTGATAAGACTACCACTGCGGAAAGAGACGATCAGGACAGTTTTGGGACGAAGGGAGTCGCCCATTTTGAGGGAGGTGGAAACCTCTAGTCTGCGGCATATGGGTGGCTGGAAGGTAGCTGATGTGAATCATAGGTAAAGACCCTACACCCAAAAAGTAAATACCAAGAAGATCAGAAAGGTTCTGATCTTATAAAAATATAATAATTGTGAAGTCGGCCGAGGAAGGCGTACTGAAAGAGATTTATTTTTATTAACCTGATCTTTCCTAGCCGGGTGGTTGTGTAAATGTAGAAAAAAATGTACTAAATTTAAAAATGCATTCATTTTTTGTGAAATATTGAAGGAGGGATGTTACAAGATAAGGGCTGCCCCCTTTCATGTAAGTATAAAAATAGAGAGATTTTGTTAAAATGAAAATGAAATAGAATAGACGAAATTCAAACCTCGTAATTTAGGTTTAAAAATAGATTACGAGAGAGAATTAGCAAATGGAATGTAAAACAAACCATTGTTTAGCTTAGAGATAAAATAGCTTTAAGAAAAGAATGTGCATTTCAATTCTGTTATGAAAATTCAATTGAAGAATGCAACTATAAGATAATTTAATAAACATGTTTTTAACATATTGAAAATATATGTGACTGGGAATATAGGTTAAAATTCCTTTTGTAAACAAAGGAAAAAGTTTTGGACACGCATTTCCAGAACACGTAAAAGAAGACACATGTTTTAACATGTGTATGACGTCATGGAAAATGGGAAGTTCTCGATATAGTTAGAAACTTTAGAGTTAAGCAGAGAGAAACTGAGGGAGAGTCTGAGAGAGAGAGTCAGAGGAGGGAAGACGACAGTCCAGACATGGGCATTCGAACGTTTAGAAGCGAGACGGTCACCTTTGAAACTTAGAATGTGAAACTTTGAATTCCTGAAGGCAAAGCCACCGGCCGGTCCATAGAAATAAACCCATCATGTGTTTTTATAAACGTCGTCTTTGTGTTGTAATTCTACCAAAAAGGTTAAGTGGAAATTGTCATTATATGTCTTGTATATCATGTGTTTTAAAATGTCTTTACATACACAATGTCTCAACACTCAAAGAGCTTCCACACTTCTAAGTAGGAACATTTTATATATATGAATCTCTTCCTAACACGAACACGGAACGCACATCCCTCTTAATAAATCTCTCTTAATAAGACTCTCTAAGACTCACTGTTAATAAGACATAACAAATAAACACAACAACAAGAATAATCATAATAATAATAATGAACTATATAACAACAATTGACTATCCTTATGCTCTTCGGAGAGAACTAAATTTAGTTATAACTATCAGTTTTCCAGGCTAAGATAAACGTGATTGATCTGATTGATAAAGTTATCGATTGGTATATTTTTTCGCGTAAAAATTTTATTACATCCATATTCATATTATTGAGTGTTATTTTTACTGTAATGTTGTGACCCTTTGGCTATGATCATCGCGCAGTATCTGTGTTGAAAGGGGCATGCAGGGTCAAGAGTCAAAACGTTATTATTATTATTAATTGCTTCGAGCGACGGCGGGTCGGTGGATCTATTACTAATGATGAGAAAAATAAACGAAAACGAAAAGTGATTGATAGCTAAAATAATAAACAGCTAAAAAAGAATGTGAAAATAGAAAACAAACGTAAACTAATGTTGGTTTGCATAATGAAATAACTAGATTGAGGTTACGTAAAATGTTGGTATAAGACACGTGATGAGATGTAGCGTTGGGAAGATTCTAGTCAGTCGTTAGCTGAACATCAGAGAGAACGGACGATTCAAGGGAGAGTTGGTCTCTCCATGACGCAAATAGCGGTTTTTTCTCAAGCAGCCAAGATGTGAATACGTTGTAATTTTTGAAGATGCCGGCCGAAATCATGAAACTAATGTTCATATATGATTCACGTATGTAATGTGTTTATTTACAACTGTTACAAAGAACTGTTTGTCTACAACTGTTTCAATACGTCCACGTCAATCGTTTCCTGTAAGAACTGTTGCATAAATCTTAAAATATGCACACTAGACGATCAACTAAATGAACGATGTATACGCATACACGCATTTACATGCAGTTACACGCACTTGAATATACAGATAAAATATAAACCTCGTTGTTATGAAACATACTCTTATACACACACAACGTAACATCACAACGTTTCCGGCGATGTAACCTCCGATGTTCCTCAGGTGTATCCTGTAAAACTCGGGGAATATTTCTGTCAAAATTGGTAAGTTGGATGGGAGTTTGGACCGAAGTTACCCTTGAAGAAAGTCGGAGGTTACATCGACCAAAACCTTGTGAAACTGATACTGAAGATGTGAATACTAGTCCTATGAAACCAAATAATATGAATAACCAATCCTCATCTAAAAAAATAAGAAACGTACATCAATATTGTTCACTAAGACACCAATAGTCTTATAAAAAGATGCTGTCATGTATTAGGCAGTCAGACCGAGATTGACATTTTTTGCCGTTGAATTGAGGTACGGTTCTAATATCCCAAGGCCATTACTTCCCACAGGCTTTATCATTATTCGGCAATGAACAAGGTTATTGCTAATCGCTAGAGGCACTTCCTACCAGAGAATATCGACGGCGCTGCTTAGTTACATTTGTTGGCGTAGTGTATTTCATCTAGTCGGCTGGTTATTGCAAGCGTTAAGTGCCCCTTTGAGGAGCAGGTAAATTATACAAATACATTTTTTGTTGCCTAAAATATATTTAAGTATAACTAATCTATAATAAAAAATAAATTAAATAAATTAAAAATCAAGTGCAGATTTTTAAACCAAATGCAGTAGAGGTTTACCCATTTATGAGCTGTTAACGAGTTTAGAGAATGAAATAAAACGCATATAGGATACTAATTAACTTCGTAGGGTACGCTACGTTGCTAATTGTTCGTTTGCTGTACGCCAACTGAAATTTTCAAAAATACTTTATACTAAACAAGATTAACTAGTAATTATTTCGTATATTCACATTCATAATTTAAAATAAACATGTGAAAACAGAATAACTGCAGAATTTGAATTATAGACGATCTCTTTTAATTAGTTTCGAAAATAAACATACAATGTACTAGTTAACAAACTAGGCGACGTTGGGTTTCTCAATGTTTCTGCTGTGCCCATCAACTGAAATGTAAAACAATGTTTAATTAAATGTTTAAGAAAAGAATTTAGAAAATAATTACTCTAATAAAATTCTTTTCATAATTTGAACCCATCTCTTAGCCTTATTTTCAATAGCATTATACCTTAAAATCGATCCATTCCTTCTCCCCTTCCTAGTTATTTTAGGAATTTATCTTCTGTAATTTTTATTAGTTATATAAGAGGGTTCATTTTGTTGTTGATGTTGTTGTTATTATTATTATTATTATTATTACTATTATTATTATTCATACGTATATTTATTATTAATAATGTTGTTAATATTATTAATATTAATATTTTTATTGCTTTATTATTTTATCATTAATATTGTAAATAATAATAATAATAATAATAATAATAATAATAATAATAATAATAATAATAATAATAATAATAATAGTGGTGGTGGCAGTATTGGTAATTTTTGTGAAAATAGTAGGACTCTCATCAAGGTATTTATATATTACTTTTTAATATATATTTTCTATATATTTATTTGTGCTGGTACTTCTTTATAGTCCTTAAGTGTCATTTACTATTGTTAAAGAGAGAGTCCTGGCGATCAAAGAACAATACGCCAATATCAGGAAAGGTGACCTATAATAGTGTTACGAAACTGTATCCAGGAAAAAAAAGAACACAATGGATATCCAGGGGTTTAAAACGACCTACATCCATGACACCAATCGGGCAGGAAAGCTAACAGAAATTAAATGGGTCAGAACAAAACTAGCAAAGAAGTGCAATAAACAAATGCTAGCGGAATTAAGGTTAACATGTCAATCAACACGAACTATGACCCAGAGAGTTACAAACAATAAACACGCTGGCGAGGAAAAGGTCAACAGGTCAAAGTGATATAAATAAAAAGAGAAGGGAGAAAGCAGCGAAGAGAGAAAAGCGAAAATACAGGTTGACAAAGAGAACTGCGACCCACTCTCGCCCTAACCTCCACCACGGCGATGATGATAGTTATGACTGTTATTTTTGAAGTGTAAATTGATAATAAAACAAATCTGTATTATAAACAATAAGTGTCTCGTATTCATTTTAAAACGAAATAAATGTCTGTTTATACAACGGGGACGATCATAAGCCATTTATATATTAAACACTATTTGATAATTTATTCAAAAAATACTTTAATTATTTTAATTTATCTTCAATTTCTCTCTTAACATTTATTTTATTATAATTAAAAAAAAAAAACTTTTTCAATAATTTCTTTCCAATTTTTATTTAAATTTTATTTTTACTTTTTTATTTTCATTTTATTCTAAATGACATTTGATTTAATATATGCATGCTTTATATTTATAGTATTTTATTATATATTTGTTTATTTATTTATATATTTATTGCCGTTATTTGTTTTACCTTTATTTATATATGGTTATGTAGACCTTTATCTTTTCAGAGAGGTTTTCCAAAACATCCCCGCTAAACATTCATATACACACGCTTGGTCGCGCGCACACACACACACGCACGCACACACACACATACACATCCACACAGTCTCTCTCTCCCTCTCTCACACAGATACACGTTCATACACATATAAAGACACGCACTTTCTTCCTTGCATAATCAGAATTTATTGGCATCGGTTACTAACTTCTGTTTTAACATTTGAAACTGAGATAAAAACGCTCGTTTAACGTTTTTTTCTCTGTTTGCATTGTTTCACGTTTCAACGTCGGTGATGAATTTGCGCTGACTTCTTCCAACATCTTATGGTTGATTCAACGCAATAAAACCACTGGTACGCCTTTGAAATATGTATATATAGTGTTGAAATAAATATCGTATCTTCAGCTCTCACATTCAGGATCAAGCACTTTATTGGATTTTCTTCATTGCCTCCTGACACGCTATACACGTCAATATGTAGAAAGAGTTTATGTTTTATATTAATTCAATTCAACTCTTTCGAATAGAAAGATAAACAAAAAAGATAATGCTCGTAAAGTCCGGGAACATCTGTAAATCACGCATTATATAAATGATAAAAAAATAATTAAATTTCTTTCTTCTTTGTATAACTAAGCAAAATTCACGCTGTAATACTATTGCCCTGGAGAGGCACTTCATATAAATAGGAAGAGGATGCAGTATACTCGTGGTGTGAACATTAATAATGATGTTATTACAATAAAGTAGCCATGCTTATAATCAACATGCAATTCTCTTTCCATTCTATTGTATTGATTATCTATCCCCCTTAAACCGAACTAGAAATTTCCATAGATTACAAGATAGGTTAACGTTGCCGTCAAAAAACACGCGCACATACTTTTAATAAAGTAGTGTATGCCGACAAATGAACGCAATTTTTCATTTCATATTAAAGCAAGAGCAAAATGATTTTTATTTTTTTTTTATTTATTACACTCCTTGCTACAATAACATAAAAATGCATTGATTCTCGGCAAAGGGAACACACAACGACACAGAATAAAACTAAAAACGAAAGAGTTATTGGGAATAAGTCAGTATAAAAAGGACAGAATAAATTATATTTATACACACGCACACACACACACACACATATATATATACATACATACACACACGCATATATATACATATTTTATTACAGACATACATACACACATGCATATATATATATATATATATATATATATATATATTTATTTATGTGAGCCAAACGTACTGAGACAACCGGAATTCTCAGTGGATATAAAGTACAGAATCTGCCTTGTATATTGCCATTGCGTGGCAGAAAATATTTTATCAGAACTTATTAAAAAAATAACCAATACAACATTAAGCGATCTGAAGTAGGGCGTAAAGAAACCAGTAACTGAAATATTTTGTTATATTAACGTACGCGTAAAAATGGCGCATTGCATGCTACAGATAAATAAGTATATATACTTTTTATACTTTATACTTTCATTGCAGCAAGAACTGCTTGTTCCTTTTGCGATGTGAAACGTGTATGTGTTCTTTATTAATTCTGAATGTGTAATGTTACATTACTCTTGAAAATAAATAATACCGGGTTGAGCCGTAAAATTGTCGTCTTCGAAAAGACGGAATGATTCCATTTTTGTTTTATTAAAACCAGTTTTCTTGTTTTTTTTTTTTTTGTTGCAGACTATCAACATTTGCTCAAGTGTGTCAAATTACAAGAGCAATAAGAGCCTTCTATCATACCTGAAAATGATATAATGTTCAGCGAGCAAGATCGAGATCCGCCGCTGTGCAACTGGTGCCCCATGCCGATTCAACATATATCGAGAGGGTCCTTGCCACCACTCTCGAAATGCATCAGTTGATTGTCTTTAGTGTTAGCCACGTCATACGCCTTCAAATCTTAAAGTCGGTTGAAAGTCAACTGCAAATGGTATCTGGACGTGCTAAAGAGTGTGGTTATCACCTGTTGCAATCTGGCAGACGCTGAGTGTGACAGCAGGACTCAGTGAGGGCCTACAAGTCACGGATTGGTTCATAAGGAGTGCTACGACTTTGTATCCTTCTATTACTAGCCCTCCCTCGCTCCCAGACCAGGGCCCGTTGAACTACATCGCTTGGGCATACGTTAGAACAACACGAACATGACTAATCACAACACCAAAGCCAATAAGATCATTGGTCGAGCCCCCGCCGGATTATGGAAAATGCATGCTTCTAGTTTAGGACTCGTATCGAGGCAGTGATTGAGGCTGAAGACGGCTACATTGAATGTATGTATTTTCTACTACATAATCAAGTAATCTGAATAAATTAAAATAATTTTAAAATAAAGCTGTAGTGTTGTTTTCTGTAGAGCGACAACTTTATCGTTCCATCCTGTACATAGTTTGTATTAATTGAAATTATCCGACTAGTGTTACCATCTTGAGTGTTATTGTGGCAACGTTTATATATATATATATATATATATATATATATATATATATATGTGTGTGTGTGTGTGTATATATATGTGTGTGTATATATATGTATATAATTATATGTGTGAATATATATGTATATCTATATATGTGTGTATATGTGTGTATATATGTATATATGTGTATGTATATGCGTGTATATATACGTATATACATGTGTATATATGTATGTGTATATATGCATGTATATATATATATGAATATATATATATATTATATACATGTATATATATATATATATATATATATATATATATATATATATTATCTATATATAATTACATTCTGTACCTGGCCACGTGTTTAAATGGAATACAAAAACAAACAGACAAAATTTATATTTCCTATTTGTATTTTCTCAATTTTGTTGGTTACACAGTATTTGTAAGTGTCCATGTTTTCTGTGCAGATATAGAGATTACCTGATTTTCCGACTGTAGAACACGCAAAATATAATATGTTAGAAACAACCGGGATGTAGATGTAAGTTAAACGAATGGAAAAATTGTCTCTGAGTCTTGTTAATTGTTATTGCAAACTAAGCGAATTGTGAAGTGCAATATTTTAAATAAAACTGCCATATTCGTTTAAATCATTCAATACACATTCACTGCCCGTTCCTCTGGAGGTCGACAGAGGGAAAACATGAGGGTTTGATTCTACTATAGACATGTATGCGAACACGCACTTGAAAATCTCGTAAATTAAACAATTTAGCCGGTTTTCTTTTTCTATGACAGTTCCGTGTTTTACCAAAAATACATAGATACTAAATTAAAAAAATGTTTAAAGAATTTACAATCAAAGTAAGTGGAAGTTCGATCATAATTCAGAAAGGAAGAAATGAATATAAACATGCAGATAAAGTTTACAAAAAAAGGATATTACTTGCAAACTGTTTTTTTTTTTCAAAAAAATTTTTTTTTTCGCACATGTTTTGAAGAAAATATACTGCTTTCAAATATGAGAATATTCGGTGCATCCTCGTTATGGTAGCGAAATCCGGAAATCGAAGTATGTATTTTCAAGTGAAACAAATATTATCTCATGAATTCTCATTTCGCAGTAATGAAAATAGCCAAAATTTACGAAAATCGATAAGGTAGAAATTAATTATTAAAGAAAATATTTTCCTTGTGTTTACGTCACATGTCACGTGACAAAAACACAGCCTTATTCATTTTCTTATTAAATCATGGAAGACTTAAATAATGGCAATTTGATTGATTACATAGCTTATCGATGAAATTGACAAAAATGTAAGTAGTTACCATGTTTTGTTTTTGATTAAATATTAACTTTTCAGCTGGTTGTTTTCTCCACAATAATAAGGAAGCACTCCTTTTATCGGCTGACCTGTTCAATGAGTACCCAGAATGTAACCCGGATCCTCGGGATTTTTTGTCAATTTAGGTTGGGCTCGACCAGCTTTCACCGAATAAAGCCGAGCAAAGTAGCAACGCAGACGAATTTCAAAACAGACAAATCGGAAATATAGATATGCAATAAATAAAGAATAATAAAAACCTACTACAAATGCGTTGAATATTTTTTTTAAATTTTCCTCAAGAAGAATTGTATTTTTTATTGTTTGGTTACTTTTATTTTTGATTTGCAATTTTTTTTATCAACAAACGTTGTTTGTTTCCAAGACAACATAAATGTTATATACTGTAATTTTTTTGGTAAAAATCTTTTTCAAGAAAACTTACATTCTTGTAAAGAAAATTGTCAGTAAACTATTTTTTTTTATTTTGCAAACATAATTTTTTCATGTCAAAAAACACGAAAAAATAATTAAAAGATTAGAGTTTTATCCAAAAAAAATTAAAAAAGAAATGTCGATTTAGTGTTTCAACATTTTTTTTTATTATTATTCAATTTTCACCCCAAACAAGGCACAGTGCCACTTTGAAGCAGGGGGCTACTATCAGGGACTTAATTAGCGGGGTCATTATGAAGGGAGATGAGTAGAAAGATGTTTGTTAACATTACACTTGAACTTTGGCATATCGTTGCAGTTGGGAAAGCAGAATCCCGGAAGGGAGTTCCAAAGACCCGCAGTTCTGGGGAAGAAACTATTGGAGTAAAAGGCTTTCTTGCACCTAGGGATCTCTACTGTAAAGGGATGAGACTTAGTAGCTTGTCGGGTTTGTCGGGGGTAGTTACGTTGGGGAGGTACAAGTGCTTGCAGTTCGTCAGAGCATTCACCATTGAAGTATTTGTAGAACAGGCAGAGGGATGCAACATCTCGTCGATGGGACAGAGGCTGAAGCCTAGATGACAGTTCAGGACTTATCAAGTTGGCGACTCTCTTTTGAACCCTGTCCAGGAGCGAGAGACAAGAAGCAGATGCACCAGCCCAGATGTGACAACAGTACTCCATACATGGGCGAATGGTTGCCTTATAGAGGTATAGGATACTGTCAGGCGTAAGTAGTTTTCTAGCACGGTAGAGGGAGCCAACCTTCCTTGCAGCAGCCTTGGCAATGCTCTCAATGTATCTATTCCAGTTCATATTCCCTGTAAACGTTAGGCCGAGGAGTTTAAAAGAAGTACTTTCAGGCAATGTGTTCTTGGCCATTGCTATTGGTGGTAGAGAAGGTTTCTTGTAGTTATTGAAGGAGACAAGCTTAGTCTTAGCAGCATTGAATGTGACCAACCATTTTTGTCCCCCTCCCACTACGGATTGGAGGTCATCCTCTAGTGTTTCTGCCATTTCCTTGGATATGTGTTCATTTGTTTTCCCCTCATATCTGTTATAGAGAGTGGTGTCATCGGCAAATATACCCATCTCCGAAACAATTTTATCAGGGAGGTCGTTTATGAATATCAGGAATAATAGAGGTCCAAGGATAGACCCATGAGCTACTCCCGCATTTATGTCGTATTGTTTGGATGTACGACCGTCGAGGACAACTTTGAGTTTTCTATTACTTAAGAAGGATTTAATTACATTATGAATTCTTCCAGTGATTCCATATGATCTAATTTTCCTTAGAAGACCATCGTGCCATACCCTGTCAAAAGCCTTAGATATATCGAGGGCCACCGCTCTACCCTCCCCTGTTTTATCCAATGAACAGTATATACGTTCAGAAACTACAGTTAAGATATCTGCTGTTGAACGGGCTTGCCTGAATCCATATTGTTTGTCAGTCAGGAGTTTAGCAGCTGTTAAGTGTTGGACTAGGGCTTGATTAACTAAGGACTCAAATATTTTGGCGAAAAGCGGGAGGAGGCTAATGGGGCGATAATTTAGTGGGTCAGTTCTTTCACCAGAAGACTGGTACCACAGAGGCGGTTTTCCAGCAGTCGGGAAAACAAGATTCATAAAGGCATTTATTATAAAGTTTGGACAGAACTGGAGCAACCTCGGCAGAGCATTTTTTAATAACACAGCCAGGATGATATCTGGTCCACACGCTTTTGAGGTGAGGTTTTTTATAATAGCATGTACCTGAGAAGGGGTGATTTTCAAATCGTCTAGTGAGGGGTCTGTTCGCAGAGAAAAATCAGGGAGTGAGTGGTGTACCGAGTTCAGTGTGGAGTTTGAGGCAAACCGACTGGCAAGCAGATTAGCCTTGTCAGTTGCCGTGCAAGCAACCTCATGATCGTTTTATAGTGGGGGAATAGTTGACTGTCCATTATTTACTACGCTGTTGTAGATTTTCCAAAAATCCCGGGTTCCTAATTTCTGTGCTTCGATGCGTTTTCTGGTGGTTTCAGAGTAATCTGTCTTAGCTGTCTCTATCACTCTCTTACAATTATTTCTAGCTTCTATATACTTCTGTTTATTTGAGCTGGACTTATGTCGGTTGAATCTGCGGAATGCATGCTGCCTTTGACAAATGGCAGCTGCACCAGCAGAAGTAAACCATTGGGGGGGTGGGGCTTGCTATAGAATATCCGTGCGGGAACATGTGCTTCAATAGCAGTTTTGAACGTTCGGCTTATTCTGGCGATTTCTGGTCGAACTCTAACCATAACTGAAGGAAAATTGCGAGGATGCACGTCACATTCTGAAAAAGTACAATTATTTTTAACTTCATCTATTTTTTGTCAAGTTTAGAGAGAATTATCAATTGCAAACTAACTTAAATTTAACCAAAATGCAAAAACTTCTATGATTAACTATTTTAAGGGGTGCTCAGTTTCAAATACAAATCCTTATAAATCGATCTCATTTATTGAAAACAAACAATGATAAAATGGGAGGGTAGTATATATGTAAGAAGAGTACAACAAAATTATAGGCCACTATGAAATAATGGAGAAGATTAGAGAAGAGCCAGCAATAGAAAAAGGAAGGAAAACTCTGGTCTTTATCCTCTTCTGAGGAGAAAGATTAAGCTTGGAAATTTTATAGCCTTAATAGGTATTTTCTTAATTTTAACCTTAACTTTTCTTTATTATTCTGATTATATAATAAGAATATATATACCTTATACTCTTCATCTTTACTTTTAATATATATAGAAATATATGTATATGCGTGTATGCGTGTAAGTTTGTATTAGTTTTAAGATTAATCGGAACCGGAAAAAAGATTGTACCTACATTTCTGATGCGAAAAACCATTCTTGTAATTATTTACTCATTCATTTGTTTAAAACTCCATTTTCCATTACTGCTACTAAAGATGAAATGGTAAATATATAATAATATTAAGCTACATAAATATAAAAATCTATAGATCAACTGCCCAAGTGTATTTCTGTGCATTTGTGAAAGTATATACCTCATACAACTAGGGTTATTACGGTAATATCAAGAAAATCACCTTATAGCTAAATATTTAGTGATTACAATATATACATATATATGCGCACATATGTATACACGCTCACAATACATACACACATGCACACATATATATATGCAGTGCCCCGCAAAAGTTTACAATATACATTTGAAACTGTCAGTTCTTGTATTTTTAGCTTCCAAATGGCAATGAAACTTTTTATAAACAGAAAATGTATTGAAATTAAGAGAGGAACAGCGGGGAAAATAAAAGAAATAATACTTTAACAAAACGCGAAAAGGAAACTCAGTAATTAGCACCGCAAAAGTTTACAAAATATTTACAAAATAATATCTAGTATTTTGTATCATAACCATTATTATTGATTACAGCATGCAGACGTTTCGAGTAGTCTCATACGAACTTCTTACATGTGTCTTGTATTAGTTTATTCCATTCTTCCACACAAATTCTCTCCGATTCTCGCAGTTTTGCAGGTTCTCTTATATGGACCCGTAATTTTAATTTTTCCCTTAAATTCTCTATAGGGTTGTGATCGGGAGATTAAATAGGTCACGTTAAACCATTCACTTTATTTGATTTAAACAAATTTGGTGTAAGTTTTGCAGTGTGTTTTGGATCTTTATCATCTTGAAAGATTGAGTCTGATTTCAATTTGAGCCACTTCACACTTTCTTTAAGGTGTTTATCCCAGATACTCCTATAAACTGCTCCATTTATTTTTCCTTTTATTATTTCCACTTTTAATACACATCCTGCACCAAAACAACCCCAGATCATAATGGATCCTCCTCCAAAGTTTACTGTAGGAATGCCATTTTTTGACTGGTATTCAGTATTAAACTTTCGGTGTATTTGGAGTGCCGATTTTGGTCTCACCTGACCAAAACACCTTATGCAAAAACTTTAGAGGCGTGATTGCATACTCATTAGCAAAATCAAGCCTAGCACGAACATGTTTTGGCTTTAGAAATAGGAGTTTTCCTTGCAGATATAGAGAAGATGTCTTTAAGATGAAACCTTTTACTAATTGTGTCCTTGCTAACTTTAATTTCACTGTTTTCTAAGTCCTTCTGCAGCTCTCCAAGAGAAATTCTATGTGAATTCATAACCTTCCTTGTTAATAACTTTTCAGCACGTTTGGTTATTTTTCGAGGACAACCTGATCCGGCCAAAGGTTTTTTTGTGAGACTTCTAGTGACGATTTATTGTTCCAACAGAATTCAATCGTACTATAAACTCTTTTGATATTGTTCTATATCCCAATCCACCCTGATGAAGACGTAAAATTCGTTTTCTGAGCTCTTGACCAATCTTTTTATTCTTTCCAATGATGTCGTTGCTTACAATACGGTTATTAGATAAATAATGAAGCAATACTTTTACTAATTGCTTATTTGATGTCTATTTGGATCCACAAGACCGACACGGTAAAACGCGTGGTAGGTGATTTCCAAGTGTATTAAAAAAAGGTACAAGGATATAGAGAAAGATAAAGAGAATAATAGTAGTTGCAGCTATAAGTAAGATCTCCCTACCGAGGTACAATATCCGTTGAGATCTCGCTCCACCGTACCAGCCTTAAGAGCTAATTTTATAGGATCTGTCCGAGACCTTTACAGAGTGAGATCCGATCTTACAACACTATTGCATATTCCTGAATATTCTAGAAGCTTCTACGCATTTTACCATGATAAACCGTCATAAAATTGGGAAATCTAATGAATGTGTTTTAAAATTTTGCCTTGTTAATTATTGAGTTTTCTCCTCGCGTTGTGTTAAATTGTTATTTTTTCTTTATTTTTCTCACTGATCCTATCCGAGTTTCGATGTATTTTCTGATTATAAAAAAAGTCTCATTACCATTTGTAAGATGGAAATACAAACACTTACAGATTGAAATGTGTATTGTAAACTTTTGAGGGTCACTGTAGACATACATACATGATGGCATCAATTCCGCTTTCGAACATTGCAATCACTCAATATAGCCCCCCCCCCAAAAAAAAAGAAAAAAAGAAAAAGGTATATAGAAACACGAAAACATTCAGTGATGGGCCGCACGAATGTGGCTTTTAAGCCCTGCCAAACTCTGGCATTCCTTGGCACACTTTGTACAGACATGTGCACCACTAGCAGCACGTTCTTGATGTTCTTTTTTATGTTGGATCAAATGCCGTTTCAAACCGCCTGCCGTTTTATACATCCGCCCGCAGTTTACACAGGTTAACTCTGGCAACTGAAGACTGCTTTGTGGCCCACTGCGCCGATGAGTTGTCTGGTGACCCATCAGCCTTGCTCTGCTCAGCCATATTCTTCCGCACACCTCACACCCCAGACCTATTTGGCGCCCCCTCCCAATCCACGGCTCCTTTCACCCTCCGGATATCGCGCTGCAGCAACTTATACTGTGTTCGATCCGCCTCAAATTTGGCCACACCTCCTCGCAAAGTCCTTCTCCACCCTACGCGATTCAAAGCAAAACTCTCCCAGGTTCTTTCACCAATCTCACATTTTTTAAGGTGGATCTTAAACAATCCTAAAATCTCAATTTAGGCTTTTGAGCCAGACGTCTTCCCTCGGCGAGCTCGCCATAAAGGAGTTGTTTGGGAAGTTGACTGTCTAACATCCTCACCACATGTCCACTCCATCTCAGTCTATGCTTGATAACGTGAGCCTCAATGCTAAGGCACTGGGTACGTTAAAGCACCTACACATCACTGACATACAACTGTCAACCAACACCTAAGATTCTCCGTCTGCACATCTGGTGAAACAGCTCGAGACGTATCAAATTCTCCCTGTATGTTGTCCAAGTTTCACAACCATAGAGAAGAGTAGAGAGAACGCATGCGGCATAAACCTTAATCTTAGTTGGCAGCAAGATCCCATGAAATCTCCACAAACGCCCGTCCAACTTTCCGAAGGCATCACTTGCCCTGCTGATCCGTAACGATTAACGATACCTCATCCTCCTAGGCACCGGACATACACAGTGTGCTACCCAAGTATACAAACTTAGTGACAACTGCTATCCTTGACCCTGAGATATAAACTGATGGCTCATAGTATGGCATGCCCGGAGCAGTCTTATACATTAAGACAGATTTTTTTTTCAGATTGGTGGTGATTGGCCCAATGCGCTGCAGGCAACGGCAAACGTGTCCAGAAGATGCTACATATCAGTCACCGCATGAGCAACCAGATCACAGTCATCCGCATAGAGCAAGTCACGAATCGTATTGGTGAGTACTTTGTACTTGCAGTGAGGCACTTAATGTTGAACAACTCCCCGTAGTTCGGTAAAGCATAGAGACGCCATCAGAGCACCCCCTCCCAATGTCATCCGAAAGACCATGGTGAAATGCAACGCAAAGAGTGTGGGTGCTTGAATGTCTCCCTGCTTAACACCATTTTCTACTGAGATAGGATCAGTCAGCTTTCCCCCAACGTTGATCACAGCCTTCATATCATCGTGGAAGAGCTTTAAGATGGTTACAAACTTGTCAGGACAGCCAAGCTTTTTTAGAATCTCCCACAAAGCATCCCTATTGACTGTATCTAAGGCATTAGTTAAATTGATTAACACCTGATACAGCCCCTTTTGCTGTTCTATATATTTCTCCTGTAGTTGACTGGCTGTAAAAATAATATCCATTATCCTCAACATCTTCTGAAACTACACTTCGACTCAGACAAATAATCGTCAGCAATGTGCTCCAGCATTCTCTCTAGCATGATCCTACAGAGCACCTTACCGACTACTGACACAAAGAGATGTCCCGATAATTTCCACATTCATCTCTGCTACCCTTCCCCTTGTATTGCACTACCATCAATGCATCCTGCCAATACTGCGCAATACACTCATCCCGCTAAGCAACAAGTCCGCTAAACGTTGCATCATCTTTGGTCAAGTACATTTAAAGATCTCTGGATGCAAACGGTTCGGGTCAGGACACTTTCCATTGTTCAGCTTATGGACAGCTGTTTCAACCACCTGAAGAGAAGGAACCTCTGCCAAGATATCCTTGACCGGATTGCAAGGAATCGACCTAACAAACTCCTGATCAACGTAAGAAGGTCTGTTGAGTAGGTGAACGAAATGCTCCCTCCATCTATAAAGAATGTCGGTAGGGTCTCGAATAAGATTCCCACCATCCTAGAGCGCAGAGGAGAGATAGTTGGTCTGGATGGTCCGTAAATCGCACGCAGTAGGCTGTATAAAATCTTGGTGTTGTTCGAATCCGAGGCGAGCTGTATTTCCTCAGTTTTCTGCCTCCACCATTCATCCTGCATGTTACGTAACCTTCTCTGCACCTAGTGCTTGATTGCCTTAAACTTATCCCTCAATCGATCTTGCTCACCATCCGTCAAACCACCTCCGAGATAAGCGTGTAATGCCCTGCCCTTTGAATCAAGCAGAGCCTGAGTTTCAGTATAATTCTCATTGAACCAATCCTGATATTTACGCTCAGATTAACCTACTACTATCTCACATACCTCATAGATACATTCCTTAAGAGCAGGTCAACTGTTTTCACAACCAATCTCTTCCATCTCCTTAACTAGTTTCTCCCTCACAATATTGCCCCTTAGAGGGGCAACAGTAAGTCGCTTTGGGATAGTCACACTAGCTCCTCCATCTTGGGCTTTACAACACAATCTTTGCACGGACCAACCGATGGTCAGTCCAGCACTCTGCACCCGGAATTACTAGAACATTACAGATATTCGTTATCTCACGTTTTCTGACTAACACATAGTCTATCAAGTGCTATTGTTTGGAACTAGTATGCATCCAGGTCGTCTTGTATTTTTTTTCTGCTGAAACAAGGTGTTACCGATTTTAAAATCTATCTCTGAACAAAACTGCAACAACATCAGACAATTGCTATCACACTTTCCCACTCCGTGTTTACCCAGCACATCCCAATTTTCAAAATCTGTTCCCACCCTAGCATTAAAATCTCCAAGAATGAAGATGTTATAAGCAGAAGAAATGCGTCTTACTACACTGCACAAAGCAAGGTAGAACCTTTTCATCTTCTATTGCACCCATAGTGGGTGCACAGACACTCAAAAAAGTTGTATAACGACCATTTACCAGAGGTAACGTCATAGTGATGATCCACTCAATCACTCAAACCACAGGGAAGTTCTTCTAGGCTAGAAAGAATTTATGCCTTTATAGCAAAACACCCGCATGATTCCCTCTCACATTAATCCGCTTTACCACTCCAGAAAATGGTGTAGGCCACAGCCAACTCAGAAAACTGTCCCTTATCAGCCAGCATGGTCTACGACAGAGCAACTATGTCCATGTCATAACCTTGAAGTTTGTTTAGACAGAAGAGCAGATCTACGCT